>NC_052073.1:39445970-39745970 GCF_015852505.1 Tachyglossus aculeatus
AGAGCACTTGGGAAGTCCAAGTTGGCAACATCTAGGGATGGCCCCTCCCCAACAGCGGGCTCACGGTCTAGAAGGGGGAGACAGACGACAAAACAAAACATTTTAACCAAATAAAATAAATAGAATAACCGCCCAGAGGGGCGGTCATCCTCTCACACACACCCCCGTCGCCCCTCGCCTCACGCTCCGTTCCCGCCAAAACGCGCGGCCATCCCTCCCCTCACGTCACGCGCCGTTCCCGCCAAAACGCTCGGCCATCCCTCCCCTCCCGTCACGCGCCGTTCCCGCCAAAATGGTTGGCCCTTCCCCGCCCCGCCCCCGCTGACGCTCAGTTCCCGGCCCTGCGGCCCCGCCCCCTACCCTGGGCCCCCCTCCCTCCCCAACTCTTTGGTCCCGCCCCCTACTCTACGGCCGCGCCCATTCGCCGGCCGTGGGGGCCCACGCCTCCCTTCGGCCCCGCCCCTTTGCGGTGCCCCGCCCCTTTGCGGTGCCCCGCCCCTCGCTTCCCTGAGGCCCCGCCCATCCCGTCCCTGTGGTCCCGCCACTCCCCCGCGGCCCCGCCCATCCCGTCGCTATGGCCCCGCCCCATACTGTGGGCTCCACCCCTTGTCTGTGTCCCGCCCCCTTTACGACGGGCCCCGCCCACCCCACCCGGTGGCCCCGCCCCCTTTGCTGTGCCCGCCCCTGACTGCGGCCCCGCCCTCCCCACCGAGGCCCCGCCCACTTTCCCACGGCCCCGCCCATCCTGTGTCTGAGGCACCACTCCCCTTTGCTGCGGCCACGGCCCCTTCGCTGCGGCCCTGCCCATCCCATCCCCGAGGCCCCGCCCCCTTTACTGCGGCCCCGCCCAGCCCGTCTCTGCTACCCCATCCCTCTTGCTGCGGCCCCGCCCATCTCATCCCTGTTGCCCCGCTCCTTTCTGCTGCGGCCCCACCCCTCTAATCCCCGAGTTCCCGCCCAACTGGCTGCCGCCCCGCTCTTCCAATCCGAGGCCACACCCCCTTTTGCTGCGACCCCCCCCCCCCGTCAGCGTCCCCGCCCCCTCGGCAACGGCCACGTCCTTCCCGTTCCTGAGACCCCGCCTCCTTTTGCTGGGGCCCCGCCCCTCCAATCGCCGAGGTCCCTCCCTCTTTTGCTACAGCCCCGCCCCCTTTCTGCGGCCTCGCCCATCCCATCCCCGAGGCCCTGCCCCATTGGCTGCGGACCCGCCCCTCCAATCCCCGAGTCCCCACCCCCATGCTCTGGCCCCTCCTCTGATACGGCCCCGCCCCTGTCTATCTGCGGTCCCCCCCACCCCCGCCTTGAGGCCCCGCCCATCCCTTCCTTGAGGCCTCGCCCCCTTTTGATGCGGCCAGCCCGGAGGCCCCGCCCCCTTTGGCTGTGGTCTCGCCCCATTGGCTGCGGCCCCACCCCTCCAAACTCCAAGGTCCCGCCCATCCCCCGAGGCTCCGCCCCCTTTGGGTGCGGCCCCGCCCCCTTTGGCTGAGGCCCCGTCCCCCCAATCCCCAAGGCCCCGCCCATCTCGCCCCTGGGGCCACGCCCCCATTAGCGGTGGCCACGCCCCCTTCAACCCCGAGGCCCCTCCCACTCTCCCTCAGCCTCGCCCGTCCCTGAGGCCCCGCCCCTTCGGCGGCTACCCCGCCCCATTGGCTGCGGCCCGGCCGTCCCGCCCCTAGGCCCCTCCCCCTGTTGCTGTGGCCCCGCCCCATTGTCTGCGGGCCCGCCCCTCCAATCCCCGAGGCCCCGGCCGTCCCGTCCCTGAGGCCCCGCCCCCTGTGCGCTGTCTCGCCTCTCCAATCCCCAATGCCCCGCCCCCTTTTGCTGTGGCCCCGCCCCATTGTCTGAGGGGCCGCCCCTCCAATCCCCGAGGCCCCGCCCGTCCCGCCCCGGAGGCCCCGCCCCTTTAGCGTTGGCCCCGCCCCTTCAACCCACGAGGCCCCGCCCTCCTGTGTGGCCCCGCCCCCTTCGGCTGCGGCCCGCCTGTCCTGCCTCGAGGCCCCGCCCCCCTTTTCCTGTGGCCCCGCCCCTTCGTCTGCGGGCCCGCTCCTCCGATCCCCGAGACCCCGCCCTTCCCGTCCCCGAGGCCCCGTCCCTTTTGCTCTGGCCCCGCCCCTCCAACCTTGGGCAAGTCACTTAACTTCTCTGTGCCTGTTACCTCCTCTGTAAAATGGGGATTAAGGCTGTAAGCCCCACATGGGACAAAGTGATCACCTTGTATCCCCCAAGCGCTTAGAACAGCGCTTTGCGCATAGTAAGCGCTTAACAAACACCATCACCGTCAACCCCCGAGGCCCCGCCCCCTTTTACTGTGGCCACGCCCCACTGTCTGAAGCCCCGCCCCGCTCCCCGCGGCCCCGCCCCCTTCGGCGGCGGCCCCGCCCCATTGGCTGCGGCCCGGCCGAGGCCCCGCCCCATTGGCTTTGGCCCCGCCCCCTGGGGGGGGCCCCGGCGGAGCGCGGAGGCTCAGAGCGGGGCGGCCGCCATTTTGTGCAGCCTCGGCGGCGGGAGCGGCGGCCTCGAGGGCCTCGGCGGCGGCTTCCGTGAGGAGAAAAAGAGGAGAAGGAGGAAGAGGAAGAAGAGGAGGAGGAAGAACCCGGTCGGAGGAGCCCAGTCGGGGTGGGGCCGGGGGCCGTGCGGGCTCTCTGCCTGCCCGGTAAGACTCCCGCGGCCCGGGGCGGGATGAGGGGACGTGGGGGTGGGGGGGGGGTGGGGATGGCGGACACACTGTGTGTGTGTGTGTGTGTGTGTGTGAAGAGGGTGGGGGTCCCCCCCTCCGGTCCTGTCACGTGTCCGCCCCCCCCCCCCCCCTCACAGGAGGCCTCATTGTTCCGCCCGCCTCTTGCAGGACCGGCCGGCCCTTGTAGTAATCACGGTGGGGGCGTTTCTGAAGCGCTTACTACGTGCCAAGCCCTGCCCTAATAATAATAATAATAATAATGACGGTATTTGTGAAGCGTTTACGGTGTGCGATGCACTGTTCTAAGCGCTCGGGGGGGATACAAGGTGATCAGATGGGCCCACTTGGGACTCACGGCCTTGTAATAATCCTCCCACTTGGGGCTCACAGCCTTGTAGTAGTCACAGTGGTGGCATTTATGAAGCGCTTACTACGTGCCGAGCACTGCCCTAGTGATAATGATGGTATTTGTGAAGCGCTTATGGTGTGTGATGCACTGTTCTAAGCGCTCGGGGGGGATACTAGGTGATCAGATGGTCCCACTTGGGGCGCACGGCCTTGTAGTAATCACAGTGGTGGCGTTTATGAAGCACTTACTACGTGCCAAGCCCTGCCCTAATAAGAATGATGGTGTTTGTTAAGCGCTTACTGTGTGCGATGCACTGTTCTAAGCGCTCGAGGGGGATACAAGGTGATCAGATGGTCCCACTCGGGGCGCACGGCCTTGTAATAATCGTAGTGGTGGCGTTTCTGAAGCGCTTACTACGTGCCAACCACTGCCCTAGTGATAATGATGGTATGTGTGAAGCGCTTACGGTGTGTGATGCACTGTTCTAAGCGCTCGGGGGGGGACGCAAGGTGATCAGATGGGCCCACTCGGGGCGCACGGCCTTGTAATAATCGTAGTGGTGGCGTTTCTGAAGCGCTTACTATGTGCCGAGCCCTGCCCTAGTAATAATGATGGTATGTGTGAAGCGCTTACTGTGTGTGATGCACTGTTCTAAGCGCTCGGGGGGGGATACAAGGTGATCAGATGGTCCCACTTGGGGCGCACGGCCTTGTAGTAATCACAGTGGTGGCGTTTATGAAGCGCTTACTACGTGCCAAATACTGCCCTAATAACATTAGTAATGATGGTATTTGTGAAGCGCTTACGGTGTGTGATGCACTGTTCTAAGCGCTCGGGGGGGGATGCAAGGTGATCAGATGGGCCCACTCGGGGCTCACAGCCTTGTAATAATCCTCCCACTTGGGGCTCACAGCCTTGTAGTAATCATAGTGGTGGCGTTTTTGAAGTGCCTACTACGTGCCAAGCCCTGCCCTAGTGATAATGATGGTATTTGTGAAGCGCTTACGGTGTGTGATGCACTGTTCTAAGCGCTCGGGGGGGATACCAGGTGATCAGATGGGCCCACTCGGGGCGCACGGCCTTGTAATAATCGTAGTGGTGGCGTTTTTGAAGCGCTTACTACGTGCCAAGCCCTGCCCTAGTGATAATGACGGTATGTGTGAAGCGCTTACGGTGTGTGCTGCACTGTTCTAAGCGCTCGGGGGGGACACAAGGTGATCAGATGGGCCCACTCGGGGCGCAAGGCCTTGTAATAATCGTAGTGGTGGCGTTTCTGAAGCGCTTACTACGTGCCACGCCCTGCCCTAGTAATAATGATGGTATGTGTGAAGCGCTTACTGTGTGTGATGCACTGTCCTAAGCGCTCGGGGGGGGATACAAGGTGATCAGATGGGCCCACCAAGCACTGCCCTAGTAATAATGATGGTATGTGTGAAGCGCTTACGGTGTGTGCTGCACTGTTCTAAGCGCTCGGGGGGGGATACAAGGTGATCACATGGGCCCACTCGGGGCGCACGGCCTTGTAATAATCACAGTGGTGGCGTTTCTGAAGCGCTTACTACGTGCCAAGCCCTGCCCTAGTGATAATGACGGTATTTGTGAAGCGCTTACGGTGTGTGATGCACTGTTCTAAGCGCTCGGGGGGGGGGGATACAAGGTGATCACATGGTCCCACTTGGGGCGCACGGCCTTGTAGCAATCACAGTGGTGGCGTTTATGAAGCGCTTACTATGTGCCAAGCACCGCCCTAGTGATAATAATAATAATAATGATGGTATTTGTGAAGCGCTTACTATGTGCAAAGCACTGTTCTAAGCGCTGGGGAGGTTACAGGGTGATCAGGTGGTCCCCCGGGGGGCTCACAGTTTTTATCCTCGTTTTACAGAGGAGGGAACTGAGGCCCAGAGAAGTGAAGTGACTTGCCCAAAGTCACACGGCTGACAGAGCCGGGATGATAATGACGGTGTTTGTTAAGCGCTTACGGTGTGTGATGCACTGTTCTAAGCGCTCGGGGGGGATACAAGGTGATCAGATGGTCCCACTCGGGGCGCATGGCCTTGTAGTATTATATATATTATCGTATGTATATCATATCGTACATATTATACATGTAGTATTGTAGTACAGTGCTCTGCACATAGTAAGCGCTCAATAAATACGATTGATTGATTGATTGTAGTAATCGTACTGGTGGCGTTTATGAAGCGCTTACTACGTGCTAAGCCCTGCCCTAGTGATAATGATGGTATTTGTGAAGCGCTTACTGTGTGTGATGCACTGTTCTAAGCGCTCGGGGGGGATACCAGGTGATCAGATGGTCCCACTCGGGGCGCATGGCCTTGTAATAATCGTAGTGGTGGCGTTTATGAAGCCCTGACGACGTGCCAAGCCCTGCCCTAATAATACTAATAATGATGGTATTTGTTAAGCGCTTACTGTGTGTGATGCACTGTTCTAAGCGCTGGGCGGGTTACAGGGTGTTCAGATGGTCCCACTTGGGGCTCACAGTCTTAATCCCCTTTTTACAGATGAGGTAACTGAGGCACAGTGAAGTGACTTACCCAAAGTCACATGGCTGACTTTTAGACTGTGAGCCCACTGTTGGGTAGGGACTGTCTCTATATGTTGCCAATTTGTACTTCCCAAGCGCTTAGTACAGTGCTCTGCACATAGTAAGCGCTCAGTAAATATGATTGATGATGATGATGAAGTGGCAGAGCTGGGATAAGTGCCGAGGAGGCCGCAAGGCGATCGGTTGTCCCACGCGGGGCTCCCGGGTGTTTATGGAGCGCTTACTACGTGCCAAGCACTGTCCTAAGCGCCGAGGAGGCCGCAAGGCGATCGGGTTGTCCGACGGGGGGGCTCACAGGCTTCACCCCCATTTTACAGGTGAGGGAACTGAGGCCCGGAGAAGTGAAGCGATTTGCCGCAAGCCACCCAGCTGACGGGATTTGAACCCACGACCTCTGACTCCCAAGCCCGGGCTCTTTCCACTGGGCCGCGCTGGTGCTAATAGTAATAATAATGGTGGTATTTATTAAGCGCTTACTCTGTGCAAAGCACTGTTCTAAGCACTGGGGAGGTTACAAGGTGATCGGGGGGGGGGGGCGGGGGGGGGCTCACAGTCTTCATCCCCATTTTCCAGATGAGGTCACTGAGGCCCAGACAGCTGACGACTGGCGGAGTCGGGATTTGAACCCGTGACCTCCGACTCCAAAGCCCGGGCTCTTCCCACCGAGCCGCGCTGCTTGTAGAGCGCGGGGTTTTCGAGCTGCCGAGGGCGGATTGGCGGGGGGCCCGTGGTGAGGGGGTCCGGACCCCCCGGGTGACCCCCAGGCCCGAGTTTTTGGCAGGCTCAGACCGGAAGGATGCGGCCCGGGCCCGCCGACTTCCGGTGGGGCCTTGCAGGAGGGGGCCTAAGCCCGGGGCGCGTGGTGGCGCCCACACAGTAGTCGAGGCGCCCACGCGGTGGGCAAGGTCTCCGGAAAGGGGCTTTTGGCCCCAGGCCTCGGTGTTTCATTCATTCATTTCATTCAGTCGTATTTATTGAGCGCTTACTGTGTGCGGAGCACTGGACTGAGCGCCTACCCGCGGGCCGGGCTCGGATCCTTGCGTTCCTCTTTGCGGTTCTGATGACGATGGCGTTGGCGAAGCGCTTACTGTGTGCCAAGCACTGTTCTGAGCGCCGGTGATGGGGGACTATCGATGAATGAATGAAGAAAAAGCACTTAGGTGTTGTGGAAAACGATGGCAGTTCAGGTTGGCCAGAGTGGAGAAGACTGGCAGGAAAACGGAAGGCCACGGTCTGTCGGCCCGTTGTTGGGTAGGGACCGTCTCTATATGTTGCCGGTTTGTACTTCCCAAGCGCTTAGTCCAGTGCTCTGCACACAGCAAGCGCTCAATAAATACGTTTGAATGAATGAATGACTGTCGGGATCGAAAGCCTTGGTTCCGCAGGCGGCTTGGGGTGGTGGGAATAATAGTGACGATGGCATCTGCAAAGCGCTTACTGTGTGCCGAGCGCCGTTCTGAGCTCCGGGGAGGTTACGAGGTGATCAGGTTGTCCCACGGTCTTCACCCCCATTTTCCGGTCGAGGTGACAGGCTCAGAGAAGTGAAGTGACTCGCCCAAGGTCACTGAGCACACCTGGTCGCGATCGGCCCTTGGCACGCGGACCCTCGTGTTTCAAAACAGACCATCTCCCTCCCGCTCTCCTTGTCACTTTTCCTTCGTTTGACGGCGGTAGAGTCGAGTTGACGGTGGTAGAGTTGTTGCTAACTTGTACTTCCCAAGCGCTTAGTCCAGTGCTCTGCACACAGTAAGCGCTCAATAAATACGATTGATTGGTAGAGTGGAACTGACGGTGGTAGAGTTGAATCCGCCCCCCGATCCTGCCGGGGGAGAGGAGGACCGACCCGTCCTAGGGTCCGTCCCGATCCGACGGAACCGTTTTCCTGGGCACCGGGGGTAGTCAGAGTGGCGATTCCGAAAGGGAAAGCTGGGCCGGCACTTCCCTCCCCGCGGTCGGGCGGAGCCGTCGGGCTGGCCGTCCTCGGTCTCTCCCGGAAAAACTCAGGGGCGTCCCGGTCGACGCTCGCTCCGCGGAGGCGGTTTCGAAACGAGCACGTGGGTTTGATGTGAACCAAAAGACGCGCTCTTTTCTAAACGAAGACGAGGCGTCGTCGGGACTGTTGGAAAACGGAGCGGGCGCGGCTACGTGGCCGGCCGGCCCTGTGGTGACGGTGGCCGTTTCGTCCACCGCGGTGCCCTCTCCCTGCCTCTACTTCCCCGCGACGCGTTAGGAGCCGGCCTCGCCGGCTGCCGTTCGCGGAGACCCGCGGCCCCCCGGCTGTTCGGACGCAGGGGGCGGGTTGGGATTTTCGGACGGCGACGAGCGTGGAGTCTGCTTTTGGGGGTCTCCCCGTCGGGGCGGAGGTGGACCGAGGTGCCCGGCATGGGGCCGGGAGATCGGTCTCGTGGCGTTTGGTCGGGGGAGGTCTGCCTCGGCTTACCTCCCCCGTGGAGCGTGGAGCCGGAGAGGCCGGCTGATTGTGGTCCGTGGCGCCTTTCCCCCCGGCCCTCGGGCGACCCGGTGGGTCCCCGCCAGGTGTCCGGAAGGCTGAGTTTCCTCCCCTTTGTCACGAGTGAGACGCTCCCTTCGGATTTTCCGGGCGTCCCGTCTCCCCGGGGGCTAAGGAGCGGGAGTCGGAGCTGTTGAATTAAGGTACGGAACAGCCGGGCCCCGGCTGAGTCGGAGCCTTATAGCCGCCCCCCGAAGCCCGTCAAGGCGGTGGTGTTTCCGTGCTTCCTCCGGATGTCTGTGATTCCCGTTGGCTCTCCTGGGGCGCAGGCGGGAGAGCGGGACGACTTAGCTCAGAAACCCGCCGGGGCCAGAGCGGAGTCGCTGCCCGCGGCGACCCCGGCGGAGTTAGCGGGCGAGGCCCGTCTGAGAGTCATCGTGGAACTTCCTTTTGCCCCAGATCTTCTTTCTTCCTCATCCAAAGGGCCCCGCGGGACTGTCTGCAGAATCGCCGTCCCCCCCCCGATTCACTCTCGGATTCGGGAAGCGCTTGGTGTGGGAGCCTGTGGCGACTGTGAACTTTCCCTCGGGCCGTTTTGGGAGGGGGCCGCGGGGACCCGTTGGAAGGGGTCTCTCGAGCCGGAGGCCGGCCTCGGGGAGGCCCGGTCCGGCGGCGGCTCGGCCTCCGCGGTCCCGCTCCAGGTTGGCTTTGCGGTCGGTGGCCGAGCGGAGGCCGGTCTGGCCGCGGCCACATCTCTGGTTGGTTTGCCTCGGCTTGCGAGCGTCTCTCTGTTTCATTCTCCTTTTCTCCTGGCGAGTGCTACCCCGTTGGGACTCCCTTCCTTCCTTCCTTCCGTTCGGGCTCCGCCAGCCGGGCGGCCCCGCGGAGGAGCGCGGCCTCGGCCGGGAAATCCACGGCTTCCTCTCCGCCGGTCTCCCGGTGGGTCGCTCCGGGCTGGGGCCCAGGGGTCTTCTCCGGACCGTGGCGGGGCCCGCGGCCGGAGTCGGACGTGGCTCTCCGGCCGGCGGAACGACCCGTCTGGTCTCTGGCTCTCTCCCGGCCATTGTGGGAGCGGTAGGGGCCCGACGCCCTCGAATCTGGGCCCATCCGGGCGCGTGTTGTCGGAGTCCTCGCTCGGTCTTTCCTCTTCTCTGCCGTGTCCATCTTTCTCACGGCCCCTCGTTGCCCGGAGGACGAGCAGCGGTGTCACGTGGGCATCGAAGGGGCCGCTCTGGACGGAGAGCGGCACCGGTCGGTGATGTCGTCTGAGCAGGGAGTGGCATCGGTGGGCCTGTCCGGGCCGGGAGCGGCGTTGGTCGGTGGCGTTGTCCGGGCAGGGAACGGCTTTGGTCAGCGGCGGTTGCCCCGGAAGGGAGCGGTGTCGGTCGGTGGCCTCGTCCGGGCAGGGAGAGGCGGTGGAGGAGCGGCCTTGGCCGGGCAGGGAGCGGCCTTGGCCGGCGGTGTCGTGTTGGCTAGTGGTGTCGTAAAGAAGCGTGAAGGGAGAGCGAACGGTGGTGGTTGTGCGCCCGCCGGTCCGGGCGGGCCGAGCCTGTCTCTTGGTGTGGGGAAGCGGGTTTGTTTCCTGGGGGCCTTGGAGCCCGGTTGCCCGTGGCCGGAATCGGGGGGCGCGACGTGATGAGCGGGGGTGGCGGAGCGGGCTCGGGGTTAGTCACCCCTCGATCTCCCGGGGCGCTTAGCGTGGGGCCGGAGGGAGGGGTGGGGGGCGGGGACGGCCCGGAGGCGCCTTCCTCGTTGGGTTTGTTGGATGGGGGGGCCCGGCGCCCCCCCCCCCCCCCCCCCGGGGACCCTCCCGCACCCCCCACGGCCGGCAGCCCGGCGCGGTTCGTCTGCTGTTTGTTGCCTTCATTGATTTTTGCCTCCGTTTATTCTTTGTTGCAGTCCTAAAGGTTGGTTTTAATTGGTTGCCCACAGGATTGCCTTGGCCTCTGCTTCTTGTTAAGAACGTTGATTGGTTCAGCCGCGGTTGCCTCAGGTAAGCGCCTCTGACTCGCCGGGTCGTTCGCGGATCCCTCCGAACCCCGGGCCCGGCGGACAAGTGGCCGGCGCCCCGGCGGGGGCGAGGGCGGGTTGGGTGGGGGGGGAGCGGACGGGGGCGGGACGGCGGGCGCGGCCCCCTCCCCCCGCCGCACCCGGGGACCCCCTCGTCAATCAATCAATCATATTTATTGAGCGCTTACTGGGTGCAGAGCACTGTACTAAGCGCCTGAGTCGTCGTTTTCCGCGGCGGTGGACTCGTTTGGTTTCTGGCGGCCGGGGGTTGGCCGGCTTTCCCGTGCCGTGCCCGGAGCGGGCGCCGGGCACAGGGGGTGGCCGTGCGGCCTTGGGCGCCCACCCCTAATAATGGCCGGGCTGGGGTTGATTCGGGGCCTACTGTACGCCAGTCGCTGCCCCAGTCCCTGCCTCTCCCCGACATCCCCACTTCCCCTCACCCCGGGACCCTCTGGGAAGAGATCCCGGAGCGGCTCCGGCGTTCCCGAGTTGGCTTTGCGCTCTAGGGCCTCTGGGTCCTGGAGGATTTTGAGGGGGGCGGTGACAGGGGTCCCACGAGCCCGCAGAGCCCCGGGCGAGGCGAGGAGAAGCGTGGAAGGTGGGCCTGTGGGAACGACAGGCCAGCCCGAATCCGGGGAGGAGGACGGAGTGGGAGCGCCACTTTGGTGTCCCTCTAGTCCAACTGGACCCTGCCTCTCTCTAGGGAGAGGCCCGGGCACCCCCGGCCCCGAGCGACCGTTGAAGCGTTATTCCGCAGGAAGGGCATCGGGAGCCCTAGAGGGTTGGCCTCGGTTGGATATTTTGCAGCCCAAATAGGCACCACCCACCCACCCACCCATCCATTTGCTCCCTTTTTCTTTCACCCTCTATTTTTCCGTTCTCTTCCCTTCCCCATTTTCCCCGTTGTGTGCATGAGCGTGTAAGAGAGAGAGAGAAAGAAAGAGAAGGGATCCGTCCGCGTGAAAGAGCGTGAGTGTATCCGCGTACTGGGGTGTGAGCTGCCCGTCGAGTCAAGCGGCGGTCGTTGCCCGGCCCGCAGCCGGCCGGCCCTGCTCTGGGAAGAGAATCGGATTGTTCCCTTGGGAAGGAGGCGGTCCCGGCGATCCCGATGGTCCCGGCGCCCGCTCCTCCAGCGGAGGTGCAGGAGAACGAGCCGTTTTCCAGGGGGCCGGAGAACCGGCCGGGTTTGGGCCCCGTTTGTTCTCCGCTCTAATAATAATAACAATAATAATAATAATAATAATAATTATGATGGTGTTTGTTAAGCGCTCACCATGTGCCAAGCACCATTCTAAGCGCTGTGGGGGATACAGTATAATCAGGTTGTCCCCCGGGGGGCTCACAGTTTTCATCCCCGTTTTACAGATGAGGGAACCGAGGCCTGGAGAAGTGAAGTGACTCCCCCAAAGTCACCCAGCCGACCAGCGGCGGAGCCGGGATTAGAACCCGTAATAATAACAATGATGGCATTTATTAAGCGCTTACTATGTGTAAAGCACTATTCTAAGCGCTGGGGGGGATACAAGGTGATCAGGTTGTCCCACAGGGGAGCTCACAGTCTTAATCCCCATTGTACAGATGAGGGAACCGAGGCCCAGAGAAGTGAAGTGACTCGCCCAAAGTCCCGCAGCTGGCAAGTGGCAGAGCCGGGATTTGAACCCGTGACCTCTGACTCCACGCTGCCGCTCTGGTGATCTTGGATCTCTGAGCGTTTAGAACAGCGCCCGGCGCATAGTGAGCGCCTGGCAACCACCAAGGGCAATGGTGGCGTTACCGTGTTGCCCGGCCCCACCTCTGCCTCTCCCGGGTGGCCGGGGGCTTGCCCTCTCCCTTCCCCGAGCCCCCGGACGGCTGCCGAGATCTCTCGGGGAGAGGTCGGCGGTCGGTCCCCCTTCAGAGGGGACTGACCGTGATGGCGGGGTGTTGTGAGGGACTCCCGTTTGGGATCCCCGTAGGGCCCAGTGCCGAACCATCCGACTCGGGGAGGGCGGCCTCGGTTTGGGAAGAAATCTCGCTCCCGTCTTTGAAAACCTCACGAGGGTCCAGAGACGTTCTCCCCTTCGCCAGGGAGAGAGACCCCTGAGCGGCGGGTGCGACCCCGGGCCTCGCGCCCGCTCGGACCCCAGTCCCGCCGCCTCGTTTCCGTGGCGACGCTGAGAGGGAGCCCGGCCGGCCCCGCGTCCGGCGGGGACGGGGCGGCCGCCTGACGGGTGTGACGGTGTGTTTGTGTGTGTGTGTGTGTGAACACGTAGGCGTGCGCTTGGGTTCCAGCGATCTTACTCCCCCGCTGCTTGGGTGCCGTCCCGGGCCGAGAGAAGCGGCCGGGAGCCGGTGTTGGGGCCCGGGGTGGGCCCCTCCTCCCGCAGCCCCCGCTCCCCACCCGCCACCCCCCGTGCCCCCCGTCGCGCGGCCGGGCGCCGCCCCGCCCCGCCCTCGGTCTGACTCCGCGGTTGGTTCCCTCTTGTCGCCCGCAGGTGTGCGTGGTTCCCGGGCAGCATGGCGGTGGTGATCCGCCTGCAGGGCCTCCCCATGGTGGCAGGGACCATGGACATCCGCCACTTCTTCTCTGGACTGACCATCCCCGACGGGGGCGTGCACATTGTGGGGGGGCGAACTGGGCGAGGCCTTCATCGTCTTCGCCACGGACGAGGACGCCCGGCTGGGCATGACGCGCACGGGCGGGGCCATCAAGGGCTCCAAGACCACCCTGCTGCTCAGCAGCAAGACGGAAATGCAGACCATGATCGAGCTGAGCCGCCGGCGCTTTGAGACGGCCGGCCTGGACCTGCCCCCGCCGGGGGGCCGCCCGCCCGGGCCCGCCCGCCGGCGCGGGCGCGGGCGGCAGGGTGGGCCTGGCGGGGGCCGGTCGTGGGGGCCGCCGGGCCCGAGGGCCCCAAGGGCCTCCCGCCCGCCTACGCCGCGCCGGGCCTGGGGGGCGGCGGGGGCGGCGGCCCGCCGCCCTCCTCCGCCTCGGCCGTCGCCGCCCCGGCCTCCTCCTCCTCCGCCTCCTCCTCCTCCTCCGTCTCCTCCGCCGCCGCCGCCGCCTCCTCCTCCTCCTCCTCCTCGTCCTCGTTCGGCGGGGGCGGCGCCTCCTTCGGCGCGGGGGGCGGCTCCTCCTTCGGCGCCGGGGGCGGGGCGGCCCTGCCGGGCACGGCCTCCCCCATGAGCGCGGTGCCCCCGCCTCCGATCCCGCCCCCGATGCCGGCGCTGCCCGCCCTGCCCGCCCTGCCCTCCATCCCCCCGATCCCGGTGCCGCCCCCGGTGCCCGCCCTGCCGCCGGTGCCCCCCGGGCCCCCGATCCCGCCGGGGCCCCCCGGGCCGCCGCTGGCGCCCCTGCCGCCCCTGGCGGGGCTGCCGCCCTTGAACCCCCCGCCGGGAGCGCCGCTGCCCTCGGGCGTGAACGGGTCCGGCGCCGGGCTGGGCCTGGGCGGCGGGCTGACCCCGCTGTTCCTCGGGGGGCCCCTGACCCCCGGGGCCCCGCTGCCGCTGGCCTCCCCGGGGGGCGCCAAGCCCCCGGCGGCCAACCCGGACGAGCTGTACGTCAGCGTCCACGGCATGCCCTTCTCGGCGGCCGAGGCGGACGTGCGCGACTTCTTCCACGGGCTGCGGGTGGAGGCCGTGCGCCTGCTGAAGGACCACCTGGGGCGGCCCAACGGGCACGGGCTGGTGCGCTTCCTGGCCCCCCAGGACGCCTTCGCCGCCCTGAAGCGCAACCGCATGCTGATGATCCAGCGCTACGTGGAGGTGGGCCCGGCCACGGAGCGGCAGTGGGCGGCGGCCGGCCACGCGGCGGCGGCCCGCCTTCCGGCCGGGCCCGCCGCGGCCGCCCCCGCCGGGGCCCCCGCCCCCGCCGCCGCCGCCGCCCCCCGCCGGGCCTGGCCCGGGCCAAGTCGCCCGGCGCGGGGGCCCGGCGCTCCCGCTCGCGCTCGCCCCACCGGCCGGGCTTCTGCGTCTACCTGAAGGGGCTGCCGTTCGAGGCGGAGAACAAGCACGTCATCGACTTCTTCAAGAAGCTGGACCTGGTGGAGGACAGCATCTACATCGCCTACGGGCCCAGCGGCAAGGCCACCGGCGAGGGCTTCGTGGAGTTCCGCGCCGAGGCGGACTACAAGGCGGCCCTGGGCCGCCACAAGCAGTACATGGGCAGCCGGTTCATCCAGGTGCACCCCATCAGCAAGCAGGGCATGCTGGACAAGATCGACGCCCTGCGCAAGCGGCTGCAGGCCGCCCCGCCGGGGCCCGACCTGCGCCCGGCCCCGCCGGGCCCCGCCCCCGGCCCGCCGGCCCCCGCCCCCAAGCTCTGCGCCCACCTGTCCAACCTGCCCTTCGACGTCACCAAGCCGGACATCCTGCAGTTCCTGGAGGGGCTGCCCGCCGACGAGGGGGCCGTGCGCATCCTGGTGGACGGCGGCGGCCGCGGGCTGGGCCAGGCCCTGGTCCAGTTCAAGTCGGCCGAGGACGCCCAGAAGGCCGCACGGCTGCACCGCAAGAAGCTGCACGGCCGCGAGGCCTCGCTGGCCGTCATCTCGCTGGACGACATGCGCGAGCTGGAGAAGAACCCGCCGGGCCCGGGCAAGAAGCCGCCCAAGCTGGCCGGCGACGAGCCCGGCTTCCTGGCCGGGGGCCCCAAGGGGGCCGGCAACGGCCCCCCCCTTCGCCTTCCCCGGCGGCTTCGCGGGGGCCGGCGCCTTCGGCCCCCCGCTGCCGCCCCCCGGCCTCGGGGCCGGGCTTCGGGGACGGCCGGCTGGGGCTGCCGGCGGCCGGGCCCGCCGGCGGCCTCCCGGGGCTGCCCGCCGCCGAGGTGCCCGGCTTCGGGGCCGGGCCCGCCCACCTGGGCGGGCCCGCCGCCTTCGGCGCCGGGGGGGCCCCAGGCCTTCGGCAACGGGCCCGGGGGCCTGACGGTGCCCGCCGGCGGCTTCGCCGGGGGCCCCCCGGGCCTGGGCGGCGTGGCGGGGGCCCCCCCGGGCTTCGGGCCCGCGGCGGCCCTCCACCTGGGCGGCCCCCCCGGCTTCGGCTCCGGCCCGGGCAAGCCCGGCCCCACCGTGATCAAGGTGCAGAACATGCCCTTCACCGTGTCCGTCGACGAGATCCTGGACTTCTTCTACGGCTACCAGGTCATCCCGGGCTCCGTCTGCCTCAAGTACAACGAGAAGGGCATGCCCACCGGGGAGGCCATGGTGGCCTTCGAGTCGCGCGACGAGGCCATGGCCGCCGTGGTCGACCTCAACGACCGGCCCATCGGCTCCAGGAAGGTCAAGCTGGTGCTGGGGTAGCCGGCGCCCCGCCGCCGGGACCCTTCCCCCCTTCGCCGATCACCACCACCTCCCGGGGACGGCCCAGCCCCTCCGCCCGCCGGCCCGCCGGGGGCGGGGGGGCGTCGTCGGACGGGGGCGTCCGCGGTGGGGCCGGGGGGCGTCCCGCGGGGCGGCGTCGGCCGTCGAGGCGTCGTTCCGGGGGTGGGGGGCGGGGGACGGGGAAGGGTCCGACCGCCGTGGCCGCGAGAGGGACGGACGGAGAGAGACACGCAGAGGCCCGGTGGCTTGGTTTGGATTGGTTTCGGAGCTGGACGGATCCCGCTCCGTCCTAGGTCCCGGACGCGTCGGTTCGCTTCCGCCTCCGAATAAAATCTCCGAACTCCCCCCCTCCCGCCGGGTCCCGCTGCCCGACTCCGTGCCCCTCTGAGGCGGGGAGCGGGCTGATGGGGTGCGCCCGGCTCGGGGTGGGGCGGGGTCGGGACGCTCGGAGCTCCCGTCCCCCCCCACCCCGGAGGCCGGCCGCCCCGCTCCGTCTGACCGCTCGCCCCCGGCCCTCTCGAGGGATGGTTTCTGATCCTTCCGGGGCCCGAGCCGGGGCTTCCGGCCGGTCAAGAGAGGGGCTCCGGGGCTACTCCCCGGGGTCCGCGGGGTTCGGGGGGGCGGGCCGGGGGGGAGGTGTGCGACTAGCCCCTCCCCCCTCCCGAGGCCTCGGTCTCATCCGATCGCGGGTCCCCGTCTCCTCGGACGGTGTCGAGGGGCCGTCGACGTCCCGGGAAGGCCACTTTTCCGGCCGGGTGCCAGAGGCGGATTCTCCTCCTCCTCCTCCTCTTCTTTCTCTTCCCTCTCCTCCTCCCTCCTCTTTTTCATCCCGTCGGTTTCCTCTCCTCTTTTCCAAGAGCGGTGTTTGGGGGCTGCCTGCTTCTTTCTCTTTCTTTCTCTTCCTATTTTCTCCCCCCACTCCTTTCTCTCCATCTCATTCCAACCCCCTTAGTTGTCGCCACCGCCGCCCAGGGTAGGTGAAACGTGCCGACGGGGAGGTCCCACGTTTGTTGTTGGCGGAATTCATTGATGTCCGCGGAGAAGGGGGCTCGGGCCCAGTGGGCCAGAAACGTTTGGTCGCGGAGTCGGGTCGCGTCCCGGCCGGCCGTCTCCCGCCGGTGGAAACTGTCATTAAATTGAATCGCTCTGTCCTCTGGAATTTTTGATTTTTTTTATTTTCCGTGTGCGCGTGTCCGTGCCCGAGACTGTTCCCATCGGGTGCCACGCATTCCCCCCCGGATGGGGGTCTCCCCGGAACTCCCCTGCCGTTTGTTCTGCGAAACCGCCGAGACTCCCGTGGCCCGCGGGTTTTCCAGCGAAGGAGATTTTTGTGTTGGAAATGTTTTGTTTTCCTCTCCCGACGCCCTCCGCCCGACCCCCTCCCGGTGAATTCCAACCGGAAGCTCTGTACCGCGTAAAGGACCCCTGTAAAGTCGGAAAGCTGTGTGCACCTGTAAAGACGATCATGTTCTTTTCAAACCTCTCTGTGTTGATGGATCATTTCTCCAGGGTCGGGCGTTGGGGGGGGTCGGCGGGGGGGGGGTCTTTCGGAAAGCGGCCCGCGAGCCCCCGGCCCCGGCCGGCCGCCCTCCGCGGGCACCGGGGCCGGGGGAGTCGCCGGGGGCCGCGAGATGGATCGGGCCCGCCCCCGCGGAGATGGATCCCGCGGGGGCGTGGGTTTTCCAAGGCCCGAGTACGGCATTGTGGCGGGGGCGGGCCCGCTCCCCCAGCCGCCGAGGGTCATGATGATGATGATGATGATGACGGTGATGATGGTGGCGGCGGTGATGATGATGATGGATGACTGGTTTTTTTGGTCGGGTGCCAACCCCAAGCCCCAGGTACGAGGCGATGAGATGGGAAACAGTCCCTGGCCCCCGCGGAGCTCACCGTCACCGGGAGAGGGGTCCCCGTTTGACCGAGGAGTCAAGCGACGACTTGAGGGCCAGGGGAGGAGCGGGAGTGGGGGTTCTAGGAGGAGGGAGGACACGTATCGAATCCCCATCTTGCCGACGAGGAAACCGAGGGCCGGAGAACGATCAGAACCGTGCTCAGCTCGGGGCGATAATCAGGTCGGACACGGTCCCCGTCTCGCACGGGGCTCACGGGCCGAGGAAGAGGGAGGGCGGGTATTGCGTCCCCATTGTCCCGCTGAGGGAACTGTGGCCCAGAGAAGTTAAGCGACTTGTCCCAAGTCACCCAGCAGGTGAGTGGCAGAGTTGGGATCGGAGCCCAGGTCCTCTGCCAGGCCCGCGCCCTCTCCCCGAGGCCGCCGCCCCGATCGCCGATGGGTCCGGTGGTGTTTGTGGAGTACTTACCGTCCGCGGGGCGGCGGGGAGGGTGCCGGAGGCGAAGGCGGACGCGGTTCCCGCCAAATGCGGGTTTGGGCTGCCCGGGGGCCCGGGGCGGCGCTCTCGGCGGGCAGGGCCGCCTCGGTCATCCGGGTTGTCGGTGGAACGGAAGGTTCCGAGATTCGATTCAATAAAATCGCCCCCGCGGACGCCCGACTGCTGACGCTTCCCGCCGCTTTGATTGGCCCCAGGTAACTGCCCCGCCGGTTGGGGGGCGCCCCGGGGGCCGCCCCTCGCCCACCTCCGCTCCCTCCTGTTGGCGGGCACTGGATCGGGGGGCGGGGGGACGGTCCAGACGTCCCGGCTGGGACGGATCCGGGGAACTCCATCCGGTTCTCCCGGCCCGAGGAGAAGGACTTTCCGGTTGCCCGGTTTCCCCCGGGACCGGAGCTGGGATTTTCTGGTGGTGGTGGTTGGGGGGGTGGGGGGGCGTTTGCCTAAGCGCTTAGTACAGCGCTCTGCACACAGTAAGCGCTCAATAAATATGATTGAATGATTGTCTGCTTGTCTGTCTGCCACTTGGGGTTTCTGCCTGGCTTGGGGCCTGTGCCTGACTGTGGGACCATTCATTCATTCATTCGGTTGTATTTATTGAGCGCTTACTGTGTGCAGAGCACTGTACTAAGCGCTTGGGAAGTACAAGTTGGCAACATATAGAGACGGGCCCTACCCAGCAGCAGGTTCACAGTCTAGAAGTGTATATTCTATTACCTGTATAGTCTATTACTTGTATATGTGTATATATGTTTGCATATATTTATTACTCTATTTATTTATTTATTTTACTTTTACATATCTATTCTATTTATTTTACTTGTACATATCTATTCTATTTATTTAATTTTGTTAGTATGTTTGGTTTTGTTCTCTGTCTCCCCCTTTTAGACTGTGAGCCCACTGTTGGGTAGGGACTGTCTCTATAGGTTGCTATCTTGTACTTCCCAAGCGCTTAGTACAGTGCTCTGCACACAGTAAGCGCTCAGTAAATACAATTGATGATGATGATAATATATGTTTGTACCTATTTATTACTCTATTTATTTATTTATTTTACTTATACCTATCTATTCTATTTATTTTATTTTGTTAGTATGTTTGGTTTTGTTCTCTGTCTCCCCCTTTTAGACAGTGAGCCCACTGTTGGGTAGGGACTGTCTCTATAGGTTGCTAACCTGTACTTCCCAAGCGCTTAGTACAGTGCTCTGCACACAGTAAGCGCTCAATAAATACAATTGATGATGATGATGATATATGTTTGTACCTATTTATTACTCTATTTATTTATTTGTTTATTTTACTTGTGCATATCTATTCTATTTTGTTAGTATGTTTGGTTTTGTTGTCTGTCTCCCCCTTTTAGACTGTGAGCCCACTGTTGGGTAGGGACTGTCTCTGTATGTTGCCAACTTGGACTTCCCAAGCGCTTAGTACAGTGCTCTGCACACAGTAAGCGCTCAATAAATACGATTGATTGATTGATTGGTAGAAGACCCATCTGTGGGTGCGACTGTCAAGTCAGTCAGTCAGTGGTATCTGTTGAGTGCTTACAGTGTGCTGAGGATGTACTAAGGGCTTGGGACAGTAGACGATCCCAGTATAATAGACGCATCCCCTGCCCGCAGTGAGCTTACAGCCTAGAGGAGAGACAGGCGCTATTATAAGTAATACATAAAAGCGTACGTATACGCTGTGAGGCTGGGAGGCGGGGATGAATAAGTCAGGGCGACCCAGAAGGGTCGGGGGAAGAGGAAAGGAAAAATCCTTCAGGGATGGATTGCTTTGGAAATGCGCCTTCGGTAAGTCTCTGAAGCTGGGGAGGGTGAGCGTCAGATATGACAGACAGCGTGGCTCAGTGGAAAGAGCCCGGGCTTTGGAGTCAGAGGTCAGGGGTTCAAATCCCGGCTCCGCCAAGTGTCAGCGGTGTGACTTTGGGCAAGTCGTTTCACTTCTCTGGGCCTCATTCATTCATTCAATCGTATTTATCGAGCGCTTACTGTGTGCAGAGCACTGGACTAAGTGCTTGGGAAGTACAAGTTGGCAACATACAGAGACGGTCCCTACCCGACAGTGGGCTCACAGGCTAGAAGGGGGAGACAGAGAACAAAACCAAACATACTAACAAAATAAAATAAATAGAATAGATATGGACAAATTAAATAGAGTAATAAATCCATACAAACATATATACAGGTGCTGTGGGGAGGGGAAGGAGGGGGAGAGGAAGGAGGGGGCTGAGTCTGGGAAGGCCTCCTGGAGGAGGTGAGCTCTCAGTAGGGCTTTGAAGGGAAGAAGAGAGCCAGCTTGGCGGATGGGCGGAGGGAGGGCATTCCGGGCCCGGGGAAGGACGTGGGCCTGGGGTCGACGGCGGGACGGGCGAGAACGAGGCCTAACGGTGAGGAGATTAGCGGCAGAGGAGCGGAGGGTGCGGGCTGGGCTGGAGAAGGACAGAAGGGAGGGGAGGGAGGAGGGGGCCAGGGGATGGACAGCCTTGAAGCCCAGGGTGAGGAGGTTTTGCCTGATACGTAGGTTGATTGGTAGCCACTGGAGATTTTTGAGGAGGGGAGTAACATGCCCAGAGCGTTTCTGGACAAAGATATTCCGGGCAGCGGCGTGAAGTATGGATTGAAGTGGGGAGAGACAGGAAGATGGGAGATCGGAGAGGAGGCCGATGCATTCATCCAGACGGGATAGGATGAGAGCTTGAACGAGCAGGGTAGCGGTTTGGATGGAGAGGAAAGGGCGGATCTTGGCGATGTTGCGGAGCCGAGACCGGCAGGTTTTGGTGACGGATCGGATGTGAGGGGTGAACGAGAGAGCGGAGTCGAGGATGACACCGAGGTTGCGGGCTTGTGAGACGGGAAGGATGGTAGCGTCGTCAGCAGGGATGGGAAAGTCAGGGAGAGGACAAGGTTTGGGAGGGAAGGCAAGGAGTTCAGTCTTGGACCTCAGTGACCTCATCTGCAAAATGGGGATGAAGACGGGGAGCCCCCAGTGGGACAACCTGATCACCTTGTAACCTCCCCAGCGCTTAGAACAGTGCTTTGCAGGTAGTAAGCACTTCATAAATGCCATCATTATTATCATATGAGGAGGGAGGGCGTTCAAGGCCAGAGGCTGAACGGGGGCCTCAGGCAGACGAAACGGAGCTCTAGTGAGAAGGTGGGCATTAGTCGAGAATAATAAATCGTAAATACATGGAGAGAAGTGCCCGGGCTGGGTTGGAATAGGAGGGCGAGCGGCGAGGTGAGGCAGGAGGGGGCGAGGGGATCGAGGGTGTTGACTGAGGAGTTTCCGTTGGATGCGGAGGGCTGTCTGCGTGTGGGACCATCGACCTACCGTGTAAGATGGTCTTTCTGCCTGTGTGTCTGCCCGTTGGGGTGTCCGCCGCACTGGGCTGAGCCTCGGGGGGACATCTGGCTGCCAGGGGGCTGGCACGTGTCCAGGCTCCTCCAGTCTGCAGCCTCTCCTGTGCCCATCCCGGGCCTTTTGGCCGGAGAGGGCATAGCCGGGCACCTAGGGCTCAGCCCCCCTCGGGGTCCTCTGATGGAGGCTGAGAGAGAGGTGGCCTCCCCCAAACGGGGGCATCCCCCATCGGGCCGGAGCCGAGGCCACCCGAGGAGGGTGGGGACGGGAGCCTGCCCCGGAAATGCCATCTAGGAGACGGGCGGTGTGCCTGTTGGCCCCTGGCAGCCTGGTGGTTTTACAGTTAAGCGCCCACCTTGTGCCAAACGCTGTTTTAAGCACTGGGGTAGATACAAGTTAATCAGGTTGGGTGGGGTCCCTGTCCCCTGTGGGGCTCACTCTCTTAATAATAATAATAATAATAGGCATTTGTTAAGCGCTTACTATGTGCAAAGCACTGTTCTAAGCGCTGGGGTAGATACAAGTTAATCAGGTTGGGCGGGGTCCCTGTCCCCTGTGGGGCTCACTCTCTTAATAATAATAATAGGCATTTGTTAAGCGCTTACTATGTGCAAAGCACTGTTCTAAGCGCTGGGGAGGATACAGGGTGATCAGGTTGTCCCATGTGGGGCTCACAGTCTTAATCCCCACTTTACAGATGAGGTAACTGAGGCCCAGAGAAGTTAAGTAACTTGCCCAAGATCACACAGCAGACGTGGTGGAGTCGGGATTCGAACCCATGACCTCTGACTCCAAAGCCCGGGCTCTTTCCACTGAGCCACGCTGCTTCTCTAATCCCCACTTTACAGTTTAATCCCTTTACACTTTACACTTTAATCCCCACTTTACAGTTGAGGGAACAGAGACGGAGAAAGGAAGTGACTCGTCCAAGGTCACCCAGCAGACGTGGCAGAGCTGGGATTAGAACCCACTTCCTTATGACTCCCAGCCCGGGCTCTGTCCACTAAGCCTGTGAGCCCACTGTTGGGTAGGGACTGTCTCTATATGTTGCCAACTTGTACTTCCCAAGCGCTTAGTACAGTGCTCTGCACACAGTAAGCACTCAATAAATACGATAGATTGATTAAGCCGCCCTGCTCCTTAAATAATAATAAATAATGATAATAATGATGGCATTTGTTAAGCGCTTACTATGTGCCAAGCACTGTTCCAAGCGCTGGGAAGGACACAAGGTGATGAGGTTGTCCCCCTTGGGGCTCACAGTCTTCATCCCCATTTTACAGATGAGGGAACGGAGAATTCATTCAATCGTATTTACTGAGCGCTTACTGTGTGCAGAGCACTGGACCAAACGATTGGGAAGTGCAAGTTGGCAATATAGAGAGACGGTCCCTACCCAACAGCGGGTTCACAGTCTAGAAGGGGGAGGCAGACAACAAACCAAAACATATTAACAGAATAAAATAAATAGAATAGTAAATATGTACAAGTAAAATAGAGTAATAAATTTGTACAGACATATATACAGGTGCTGTGGGGAGGGGAAGGAGGTAGGGCGGGGGGATGCGGGGGAGGAGAGGAAAAAGGGGGCTGAGTGTGGGAAGGCCTCCCGGAGGAGGTGAGCTCTCAGTAGGGCTTTGAAGGGAGGAAGAGAGCGAGCTTGGTGGATAATAATAATAATAATGGCATTTGTTAAGCGCTTACTATGTGCAAAGCACTATTCTAAGCGCTGTGTGGGTACAAGGTGATCAGGTTGTCCCACCTGGGGCTCACAGTCTTAATCCCCGTTTTACAGATGAGGGAACTGAGGCTCGGAGAAGTCAAGTGACTTGCCCAAGGTCACACAGCAGACATGTGGCGGAGCGGGATTCGAATACATGACCTCTGACTCCAAAGCCCGGGCTCTTTCCGCTGAGCCACGCTGCTTCTCTGCAGCAGCGGAGGGAGGGCATTCCGGGCCAGGGGGAGGAAGTGGGCCGGGGGGCAACGGCGGGACGGGCGGGAACGAGGCCCGGGGAGGAGGTGAGCGGCGGCAGAGGAGCGGAGGGTGCGGCCTGCGATGGAGAAGGGGAGAAGGGAGGGGAGGGAGGAGGGGGCCAGGGGATGGACGGCCTTGAAGCCCAGGGTGAGGAGTTATTGCCTGATGCGTAGGTTGGTTGGTAGCCACTGGAGATTTTTGAGGAGGGGGGTAACATGCCCAGAGCGTTTCTGCACAGGGATGACCTGGGCAGCAGCGCAGAGAAGTGACGTGACTCGCCCAAGGTCACACAGCTGACAGTTGGCAAAGCCGGGATTTGAACCCATGACTCCCGGCTCCCAAGCCCGTGCTCTTTCCCTCGAGCCGCGCTGCTTCTCTGAAGCCCCAGGAGGTGTCCGGCCATCCTGCCGGAGGACCCCGCGGTCCCACGCCCGGCCGGAAGTCGGAAGCCGCGCCCGGGGCGATGCCGGGCTCCATCAATCGTATTTATTGAGCGCTTACTGTGTGCAGAGCACTGTACTAAGCGCCTGGGAAGTCCAAGTTGGCAACATCTAGAGACGGTCCCTACCCAACAGTGGGCTCACGGTCTAAAAGATGGGCTCAGGGGCTGCCAGGCTCTGGGCACTCTGCTGAATCCTTGGGAAAGCACAGCCCGTCCCTAGGTCCTCTCCCTCCCCTTTAGTAACTGGCACTTTTGGGGTTGGGGGACAGCCCCTGGTAATAATAATAATAATAATAATAATAATAATAATAATAATAATAATAATAATAATAGGGGTTGGGGGACACCCCCAGGTTATAATAATAATAATAATAATAATAATAATAATAATAATAATTGGGGTTGGGGGACACCCCCATGTTATAATAATAATAATAATAATAATAATAATGGCATTTATTAAGCGCTTACTATGTGCAAAGCACTGTTCTAAGCGCTGGGGAGGTTACACGGTTCTACCGGAGCGGGCGGCTCCTGTCCCTTGGGGGATTCCCTGAGCCGCAACCCAGGACTCCGGCGGTCCGGGGCTGATCCTTCCTCCGGCGGGAGCCTTCTGTAGCCGAAAGACTGGTGAGCTGGGTTAGGGCTCGCCCTAATTTCCCTCCGCCAGCCCCGAGGACCCTCCCCCGTGTCCGGTGGCTGCCCCTCAGGCAGATGGCACGAGACCCCCGGGCCTGAAGGACTCCTCCGTGCCCCTTCCGCGGGGCAGAGTGGCATCGGGAATAAGGCCCCCGCGCTCTCCCGCCGGCAGTCACCATGTCCGGCGCTCCCCTCCGGCCCCCGCCCGGTTGTCAGGACTCCATTCATTCGGTCGTATTTATTGAGCACTGACCGTGAGCAGAGCACTGGACTAAGCGCTTGGGAAGTCCCAAGTCGGCAACATAGACGGTCCCTACCCGACAACGGGCTCGCAGTCTAGAAGGGGGAGACGGACAACAGAACAGAACACGCGGACGGGTGTCAAGTCGTCAGAATAAATAGAAATAAAGCCAGGTGCACGTCGTTCACAAAATCAATAGAATAGTAAATGTGTACAAGTCAAATAGAGTAATAAATCTATATAAACATGTATCCAGGTGCTGTGGGGAGGGGAAGCGGAGAGGAAAAAGGGGATTCCCAGCTCCGCTGGGGCACGCGCGAGATGCGGGGGTGGAGGAGAGGTAGTGACACTTGGACTCCGCACTGACCTTCAGCGATGGCTTTCCTGGGAGTGCCAAGGGATGATCCTTGCCCGTACCGGGGGCTCGATTTGCCCCTCGCCGAAAGACCGGTCCAGGGCTCCCTTCAGCGGCCGGAGCGACGGTCACCATGGCTCGGGGGGGTAGCCACCCGCAGCTACTCGTCCGCTTGGTGCGGGGCACGGGCCTGAGCGTCTGGGAAAAGCGCAAAAGAGGCGAACGGCGCGTCCCCCCCGCCCACAAAGAGCTTGCACTTCGAGTGGGGAGGCGGACTTAAAAGTGGCTTCGAGCGGAGGGGTGAAAATAAATCATGGAAAGCGCGATGGAGTTAAAGGTGTTTATAGGTGCCCTCTGGGGAGGGTGGAAATAGGGACGTGATGGGGCTTAGGTATCTCGCGGTGCCGGGATCCTTCAGGGAAGGCCTGTTGGAGGTGGTGGGCTTTCAGGACGGATTGGGTTGGGAAGCGTCCTGACACGGAGCGGGAGGGAGGGAGGGCCTGGGGAAAAGCACCAGTGAAGGTGAGCCGGAGGGGAACGAAGAGAGCGGGCAGGGCCCGGAAGCCCACGGGGAGTTTTCGCGCGATGCCAAGGGGCACGGGGAGCCGGCGGAGGGATTGGAGGAGGGACGTGGGCCGAGCGACGCGTCGGGAAGATGACCCGAGTGGCGGCGGCGGGGACGCGGAGTGTGGATCGGAGGGGGAGAGGCTGGAGGCGAGGAGGCTGAGGCGCTAGTCGAGCCGTGGGTACGCCCATTCCCACCGGGCCCTAAGCCCAGCGGCCTGCACGCCGTAAGCACGGAGTGGACAGCATTGACGGGCGGAGGTTGGCATTGGTGTGGCAGCAGCCTTGGGGCACGGCTGAAACTGGCAGATGTGCCGGGAGAAGCGACAGGGTCGTTGGTATTATTAATAATAATGCTCGTAATTGTATTTCTTCAACACTTACTAAGTGGCAGGCACTGTACTGAGCACTGGGGTGGTTATAAACAAATAGGGTCCCTGTCCCACGTGTGGTTCACAGACTTCATCCCCATTGTACGGACGGGTCGTTGGTATTATTAATAATAATACTAGTAATTGTATTTCTTCAACACTTTCTAAGTGCCAGGCACTGTACTGAGCATTGGGGTGGTTATAAACAAATAGGGTTGGGAAGTGTCCCTGTCCCACGTGTGGTTCACAGACTTTATCCCCATTGTATCAATCAATCAATCAATTGTATTTATTGAGCGCTTACTGTGTGCAGAGCACTGTAGTAAGCGCTTGGGAAGTACAAGTTGGCAACATATAGACAGACTGGTCGTTGGTATTATTAATAATAACACTAGTAATTGTTTTTCTTCAACACTTACTAAGTGGCAGGCACTGTACTGAGCACTGGGGTGGTTATAAACAAATAGGGTTGGGAAGTGTCCCTGTCCCACTTGTGGTTCACAGACTTCATCCCCATTGTATGGACGGGGCGTTGGTATTATTAATAATACTAGTAATTGTATTTCTTCAACACTTACTAAGTGCCAGGCACTGTACTGAGCACTGGGGTGGTTATAAACAAATAGGGTTGGGAAGTGTCCCCGTCCCATGCGTGGTTCCCAGACTTCATCCCCACTGTACAGACGGGTCGTTGGTATTATCAATAATAATACTAGTAATTGTATTTCTTCAACACTTATTAAGTGCCAGGCACTGTACTGAGCAATTGTATTTCTTCAACACTTATTAAGTGCCAGGCACTGTACTGAGCACTGGGGTGGTTATAAACAAATAGGGTTGGGAAGTGTCCCCGTCCTACGTGTGGTTCACAGACTTCATCCCCATTGTACGGACGGGTCGTTGGTATTATCAGTAATAATACTAGTAATTGTATTTCTTCAACACTTACTAAGTGCCAGGCACTGTACTGAGCATTGGGGTGGTTATAAACAAATAGGGTTGGGAAGTGTCCCTGTCCCACGTGTGGTTCACAGACTTCATCCCCATTGTATCAATCAATCAATCGTATTTGAGCGCTTACTGTGTGCAGAGCACTGTACTAAGCGCTTGGGAAGTACAAGTTGGGAACATACATATAGACAGATGGGTCGTTGGTATTATTAATAATAATACTAGTAATTGTATTTCTTCAACACTTACTAAGTGCCAGGCACTGTACTGAGCACTGGGGTGGTTATAAACAAATAGGGTTGGGAAGTGTCCCTGTCCCACGTGTGGTTCACAGACTTTATCCCCATTGTATCAATCAATCAATCAATCGTATTTATTGAGCGCTTACTGTGTGCAGAGCACTGTAGTAAGCGCTTGGGAAGTACAAGTTGGCAACATATAGACAGACTGGTCGTTGGTATTATTAATAATAACACTAGTAATTGTATTTCTTCAACACTTACTAAGTGGCAGGCACTGTACTGAGCACTGGGGTGGTTATAAACAAATAGGGTTGGGAAGTGTCCCTGTCCCACTTGTGGTTCACAGACTTCATCCCCATTGTACGGACGGGTCGTTGGTATTATTAATAATACTAGTAATTGTATTTCTTCAACACTTACTAAGTGCCAGGCACTGTACTGAGCACTGGGGTGGTTATAAACAAATAGGGTTGGGAAGTGTCCCCGTCCCATGCGTGGTTCCCAGACTTCATCCCCACTGTACAGACGGGTCATTGGTATTATCAATAATAATACTAGTAATTGTATTTCTTCAAAACTTACTAAGTGCCAGGCACTGTACTGAGCAATTGTATTTCTTCAACACTTATTAAGTGCCAGGCACTGTACTGAGCACTGGGGTGGTTATAAACAAATAGTGTTGGGAAGTGTCCCTGTCCCACTTGTGGTTCACAGACTTCATCCCCATTGTACGGACGGGTCGTTGGTATTATTAATAATACTAGTAATTGTATTTCTTCAACACTTACTAAGTGCCAGGCACTGTACTGAGCACTGGGGTGGTTATAAACAAATAGGGTTGGGAAGTGTCCCCGTCCCATGCGTGGTTCCCAGACTTCATCCCCACTGTACAGACGGGTCATTGGTATTATCAATAATAATACTAGTAATTGTATTTCTTCAAAACTTACTAAGTGCCAGGCACTGTACTGAGCACTGGGGTGGTTATAAACAAATAGGGTTGGGAAGTGTCCCTGTCCCACTTGTGGTTCACAGACTTCATCCCCATTGTACGGACGGGTCGTTGGTATTATTAATAATAACACTAGTAATTGTATTTCTTCAACACTTACTAAGTGCCAGGCACTGTACTGAGCACTGGAGTGGTTATAAACAAATAGGGTTGGGAAGTGTCCCCGTCCTACGTGTGGTTCACAGACTTTATCCCCATTGTATCAATCAGTCGTATTTATTGAGCGCTTACTGTGTGCAGAGCACTGTACTGAGCACTTGGGAAGTACAAGTTGGGAACATATAGACAGACGGGTCGTTGGTATTATTAATAATAATACTAGTAATTGTATTTCTTCAACACTTACTAAGTGCCAGGCACTGTACTGAGCACTGGGGTGGTTATAAACAAATAGGGTTGGGAAGTGTCCCTGTCCCACTTGTGGTTCACAGACTTCATCCCCATTGTACGGACGGGTCGTTGGTATTATCAATAATAATACTAGTAATTGTATTTCTTCAACACTTACTAAGTGCCAGGCACTGTACTGAGCAATTGTATTTCTTCAACACTTACTAAGTGCCAGGCACTGTACTGAGCACTGGGGTGGTTATAAACAAATAGGGTTGGGAAGTGTCCCTGTCCCACGTGGTTCACAGACTTTATCCCCATTGTATCAATCAATCAGTCAGTCGTATTTATTGAGCGCTTACTGTGTACAGAACACTGTACTGAGCACTTGGGAAGTACAAGTTGGCAACATATAGACAGACGGGTCATTGGCATTATTAATAATAACACTAGTAATTGTATTTCTTCAACACTTACTAAGTGCCAGGCACTGTACTGAGCACTTGGGAAGTACAAGTTGGCAACATATAGACAGACGGGTCGTTGGTATTATTAATAGTAATACTAGTAATTGTATTTCTTCAACACTTACTAAGTGCCAGGCACTGTACTGAGCACTGGGGTGGTTATAAACAAATAGGGTTGGGAAGTGTCCCTGTCCCACGTGTGGCTCACAGACTTCATCCCCATTTACAGACGGGGTAACCGAGGCACAGAAAAGCGAAGTGATCCGCTCAAGGTCACAAGCAGAGAAGTGGCGGAGCTGGGATTAAAACCCCTGTCCTTCTGACTTGCGGGCCGGGGATTATGCCACTGGAGTCTGTAAATCAATCAATCAATCAATCGTATTTATTGAGCACTTACTGTGTGCAGAGCACTGTACTAAGCGCTTGGGAAGTACAAGTTGGCCACATGTAGAGACGGTCCCAGCAAACGTGAGAGTCGCCGCAGGCGGCATCCCCCGGCCCGGGCCCCGCCACCGGTCAGGTGGGCTGCCTGCCCTCCTGGGGACCACCCCCGCTCGTAATAATAATAATAATAATGGTATTTGTTAAGCGCTTACTATGTGCAAAGCACTGTTCTAAGCACTGGGGGGTTACAAGGTGATCAGGTTGTCCCACGTGGGGCTCACAGTCTTCATCCCCATTGTCCAGATGAGGTCACTGAGGCCCAGTGAAGTGACTTAACCAAAGCCACACAGCCGACAATTGGCGGAGCCGGGATTTGAACCCAGGACCTCTGACTCCAAAGCCCGGGCTTTTCCCACTGAGCCACGCTGCTTCTCTGATAAGCCCCTGGGGTCACGACCCTGAGCATGTGAGCCCGCTGTTGGGTAGGGACCGTCTCTATGTGTTGCCAACTTGTACTTCCCAAGCGCTTAGTACAGTGCTCTACACACAGTAAGCGCTCAATAAATACGATTGATTGATTGAGTGATTGATTGCCGCGCCCACATCTAGTCGTGTTAGGAGAAGCAGCGTGGCTCACTGGAAAGAGCATGGGCTTTGGAGTCAAAGGTCATGGGTTCCAATCCCAGCGCCACCAGTTGTCAGCTGGGTGACTTCGGGCATGTCACTTCACTTCTCTGGGCCTCAGTTACCTTGTCTGTAAAATGGGGATTAAGACTGTGAGCCCCCTGAGGGGCAACCTGATCACCTTGTAACCTCCCCAGCGCTTAGAACAGTGCTTTGCCCGTAGTAAGCGCTTAATAAATGCCATTATTATTATTATTATTATTATTGTTATTATTATTATTATTTACTGCCAATTCCATTTGGGTCAGCGCTGGGACCTCTTTGGGTGTGGAGATTTCACTTCCCGTTCCTCACAGGCCACTCAGGAGTAGATCCCTTTCCTCTGGCCCCTTCCCACCTGTCAAGGGGCCACCTCTCCATCACCTGGATCCAGGTGTGCTTTCCCATGTGGAGCTCAGTACTTTATGGAGTACCTCCCGTAAATAATAATAATAATGATAATAATAATAATAATAATAATAATAATAGCATTTATTAAGCGCTTACTATGTGCAAAGCACTGTTCTAAGCGCTTGGGGAGGTGCCAAGGTGATCAGGTTGTCCCACGTTGGGACTCAGTCTTCATCCCCATTTTCCAGATGAGGTCACTGAGGCCCAGAGAACACAGTCACCCAGCTGACAACTGGCGGAGCCGGGATTCGAACCCATGACCCCCGACTCCAAAGCCCGGGCCCTTTCCACTGAGCCACGCCGCTTACGGTAGCGCATTGCGGACACATCATCGGGAGGACTGATTCCCCGGAGAAGACGCTAACGCTAGGAAAAGCCCAGGGAAAACGTGGAGGAGACGACCGGAAGCTAGATGGAGGGCGACCGTAACAGTGATATCTATTCTATTTATTTTACTTGTACATGTCTATTCTATTTATTTTATTTTGTTAGTATGTTTGGTTTTGTTCTCTGTCTCCCCCTTTTAGACTGTGAGCCTACTGTTGGGTAGGGACCGTCTCGAGATGTTGCCAACTTGGACTTCCCAAGCGCTTAGTACAGTGCTCTGCACACAGTAAGCGCTCAATAAATACGATTGATGATGATGATGATGATAACAGAAGAACCGTTAGGTTACGAATCACGGCAGAAGACAGGACGTTCTGGAGAAAATACATCCCTAGAGTCACTATGATTCCAAATACCAAAATTATTATGATGATGATGATGATTCAGAAAAGACTCGACGGCACTTGGTAATAATAATAATAATAATTCGCTAAGCGCTTAGTATGTGCCCGGCCCTGTCCTGTAAAGGTCAGACTCGCTGTGAGCAGGGAATCTGCCTGTTTTTTGTTACATTGTACACTCCGTGTACACTCCATTCCACTTAAAAGGTCCAACTCGCTGTGAGCAGGGAATGCACCTGTTTCTTGTTGCATTGTACACTCCCCAGCACTTAGCACAGTGCTTTGCACACAGCGCTCAATAAATCCGGCTGATCGTTTGATCACTGATGGGTTGATTGCTCGCTAGCCGCCGCAGAGGCCTCCCTCCGATCCCCCGCTTCGCGGTCCTCTTTCATTTCAGTCGCGGAATGCCGGTGGGGTTCGTCGTCGTATTGCACTCTCCCAAGCGCTTAGTACAGTGCTCCGCGCACGGCACTCGATAAATATGATTGAATGAATGAATCAGTTGGTTAACGGGCGATCAGCTCTGGGACCCGGGAAAACCGAGTCCTTCGGAGCGGGGCGGGGGGCACCGTCCGTGTGTGTTGACCGTCCGTGGATTCAGGAGGATCCCCCAGGTAGATGCCACCGGCCCCAGCTTGCGTCCCAAGAAGCCCCCCGGGCCCGAGTTCGGGGCAAGGGAGGGAGTCTGGACCGTGAGCCCACTTTCTAATAATAATAATAATAATGACGGCATTTATTAAGCGCTTACTATGTGCAAAGCACTGTTCTAAGCACTGGGGAGGTTACAAGGTACCAGGTTGTCCCATGTGGGGTTCACAGTCTTAATCCCCATTTTACAGATGAGGGAACTGAGGCACAGAGAAGTAAAGTGACTTGCCCAAAGTCACACAGCTGACAATTTGTGGAGCCAGGATTTGAACCCATGATCTCTGACTCCAAATCCCGGGCTCTTTCCACTGAGCCATGCTGCTTCTAGACCGTGAGCCCACCGTTGGGTAGGGACTGTCTCTATATGTTGCCAGCTTGGACTTCCCAAGCGCTTAGTCCAGTGCTCCGCACACAGTAAGCGCTCAGTAAATACGATTGAGTCTGGCCGTTCCTTCCGTCCTGAAGCCTTGGGGTTAGATCGCTGATGGGAGCAGCCGGGGGTGGCTCCGTCTCCCCTCCATTCCTTGCTTCTCCCTAACTTTCACTCGTTCGATCGTATTTATTGAGCGCTTACTGTGTGCAGAGCACTGTACTAAGCGTTTGGGCTTTCGGGCCCGCCCACTGACAGCAGCTACTGGGGTGGAATAACATCACGGCTAAGCCAGTGGTCTTCCCAACGCCCGGCGGGAAGGCGGATGCCCCGCTTCCAACCCCGGGGGAAATCATTCCCATCCGCCCCTGGCGCGGGCCTCGGGGACCACTCGGCCTCACCTGGCGGTCTGTCTTAGTGCTTTGGACATAGTAAGCGCTTAATAAATGCCATTATTATTATTATTATTATTATTAACCAGGGGTATTTATGGAGCGCCTACTGCGTGCAGAGCGCTGTAGACTGAAAGGTCGGGAGAAACCGCAAGAGTTATTAAACGTGATCACTGCCCATAAGGTCACGTTCCATCAGTTGGTCAATCCCAAGTGTCCATTCATTCATTCAGTCGTATCTATTGAGCGCTTACTGTGTGCAGAGCACTGTACTAAGCGCTTGGGAAGTACAAGTTGGCAACGTATAGAGACGGTCCCGACCCGACAGTGGGCTCACGGTTAGAAGGGACTGGACTTGTGAGTCTAGTTGAGTGAGTTGGTTGTGAGTTGGTTGAGTGTCCGCGGGGCCCGGAGCACTGGGGACGGCGCCCGGGAGAGTACCGACCGTAGAGTTTGTGAACGCGATTCCTGCCCTTGTGGAGCTTACCGTCTACCGGAGGAGATAAACGCTGGGAACGGTTTCAGGCGAAGGGAGGAAGCAGTAACGTACAAAAGTCTGGGCGGAAAGAGCTCCAGGGTTGATGGGAGCAGCCGAGGGTTAAATTCTGGAGCGGTGGGTGTGCAGATTCAGGGTGGGGAGAGGAAAGGCTTAGTACAGTGCTCTGCACACAGTAATCAATCAATCAATCGTATTTATTGAGCACTTACTGTATGCAGAGCACTGTACTAAGCTCTTGGGAAGTACAAGTTGGCAACATATTGAGACGGTCCCTACCCAACAGCGGGCTCACGGTCTAGAAGCGGGAGACAGAGAACAAAACATATTAACAAAATAAAATAAATAGAATAGATATGTACAGGTAAAATAAATAGAGTGATAAATACGTACAAACATTTATACATATATACAGGTGCTGTGGGGAAGGGAAGCGCTCAGTAAATATAATTGAATGAATGAATGAATGAAAGGCGAATCGGGGAAGGCCTCCTGGCAGAGGCGGACTTAGGAAGCGTGACAGAGGGAGCGTTGGTGACACCATTGCCAGGGGATAATAATAATAATAATAATGATGGTATTTGTTAAGCACTTACTATGTGCAGAGCACTGTTCTAAGCACCGGGGAGGTTCCGAGGTGATCAGGCTGTCCCACGGGGGGCTCACAGTTTCAATCCCCATTTTCCAGATGAGGGAACTGAGGCCCAGAGAAGTGAAGTGATTTGCCCAAAGTCACCCAGCTGACAGTTGGCGGAGCCGGAATTCGAACCCATGACCTCAGACTCCCAAGCCCGGGCTCTTTCCACCGAGCCACGCTGCTTCTAGGGAACCCCTGGGGGAGAAGGTCAGTCGTGGTCATTGCCCGCCCAGACCCAAGGGGCACCTGGCCAAGGCCCGGCGGACCAGCTGGAGTGTCCGCCCATCAATCAATCAATCAATCAATCGTATTTATTGAGTGCTTACTGTGTGCAGAGCACTGGACTAAGCGCTTGGGAAGTACAAGCTGGCAACGCATAGAGACGGTCCCTACCCCACAGTGGGCTCACAGTTTAGAAGGGGGAGACAGAGAACAAAACCAAACATACTAACAAAATAAAATAAATAGAATAGATATGGACAAGTAAAATAAATACATAAATAGAGTAATAAATATGTACAAACATATATACATATATCCAGGTGCTGTGGGGAAGGGAAGGAGGTAAGATGGGGGGGATGGAGAGGGGGGTGAGGGGGAGAGGAAGGAAGGGGCTCAGTCTGGGAAGGCCTCCTAGGGCAGGATGGAGAAGCAGCCATGGAGAAGCAGCGTGGCTCAGTGGAAAGAGCACGGGCTTTGGACTCGGAGGTCATGGGTTCAAATCCTGGCTGTGTGACTTTGGGCAAGTCGCTTCTCTTCAGTTCCCTCGTCTGTCAAATGGGGATGAAGACTGTGAGCCCCCCGTGGGACAACCTGATCACCTTGGAACCTCCCCAGCGCTTAGAACAGTGCTTTTGTTTTGCCGTCTGTCTTCCCCCTTCTAGACTGTGAGCCCGCTGTTGGGTAGGGACCGTCTCTCTATGTTGCCGACTTGGACTTCCCAAGCGCTTAGTACAGTGCTCTGCACACAGTAAGCACTCAGTAAATACGATTGAATGAATGAATGAAAGGCTTTCCCAAACTGAGCCCCCTCCTCCCCCTCCCCATCCCCCCCACCTTACCTCCTTCCCCTCCCCACAGCCCCTGTACATAAGTATATACGTTTGTTCGTATTTATTACTGTATTTTATTTGTACATATTTCTTCTATTTATTTTATTTTGTTAATATGTTTTGTTTTGTTGTCTGTCTCTCCCCCTTCTAGACTGTGAGCCCACTGTTGGGTAGGGACCGTCTCTATGTGTTCTGACTTGTACTTTCCAAGCTCTTAGTCCAGTGCTCTGCACACAGTAAGCGCTCAGTAAATACGATTGAATGAATGAATGAATGCTTTGCACATAGGAGGCCTTCCCAGACCTTTCTCTCCCCCTCCTCCCCCTCCCCACCCCCCAGCCTTACCTCCTTCCCCTCCCCACAGCACCTGTATATATGTATATATTTTTGTATGTATTTATTACTCTATTTATTTTACTTGTACATATTTATTCTATTTATTCTATTTTGTTAAATGTTTTGTTTTGTCGTCTGTCTCCCCCTTCTAGACTGTGAGCCCGCTGTTGGGTAGGGACCGTCTCTATGTGTTCCGACTTGTACTTCCCAGGCGCTTAGTCCAGTGCTCTGCACACAGTAAGCGCTCAATAAATACGATTGAATGAATGAATGAATGAATGAATGAATTTCAGATGGGGAAGCAATGAAATAGAAGGCTAGGAACATGGCTTGGGGCCTGTGTCTGACTGGGGGACCATTCATTCATTCATTCATTGTTGCATTTATTGAGCGCTTACTGTGTGCAGAGTGCTGTACTAAGCGCTTGGGAAGTACAAGTTGGCAACAGATAGAGACGGTCCCTACCCAGCAGCGGGTTCACAGTCTAGAAGTGTATATTCTATTACCTGTGTATTCTATTACCTGTATATATGTTTGTACCTATTTATTACAATATTTATTTACTTATTTATTTATTTTACTTGTGCATATCTATTCTATTTATTTTATTTTATTAGTATGTTTGGTTTTGTTCTCTGTCTCCCCCTTTTAGACTGTGAGCCCACTGTTGGGTAGGGACTGTCTCTAGATGTTGCTAACTTGGACTTCCCAAGCGCTTAGTACAGTGCTCTGCACACAGTAAGCGCTCAATAAATAGGATTGATGATGCTGCTGCTGCTGATGATGATGATGATGATGAGAGCCATCGAGGTGGGAGTGGATTTGTTGTTTGGGTCTCTGTTAGTGAGCCGGGCTGGGCCTTGTTGCGGGCCCCCGCGGGATCAATCGGTCGGTCGTATTTATTGAGCGCTTACCGCGTGCGGAGCACTGGACTAGTGCTTGGGAGAGCACGGTATACGGAATAGGTTGACACCTCCCCTGTTAGAGTCTAGAGGGGTAGACAATATAAATAAATTTTGGATTTGGGCAAGTCGCTTCACTTCTCTGGGCCTCAGTTCCCTCATCTGTAAAATGGGGATGAAGACCGTGAGCCCCAGGTAGAGGACAACCTGATCACCCTGTAGCCTCCCCAGCGCTTAGAACAGTGCTTCGCACAGAGTAAGCGCTTAACAGATACCATCATCATCATCATATGTACACGGGCTGTGGGGCTGAGGGAGAGGTGAATAAAGGGAGCCGATCCCAAGTGCAGGGAAGCAGCGGGGCTCAGTGGAAAGAGCCCGGGCTTTGGAGTCAGAGGTCATGGGTTCGAATTCCGACTCTGCCACATCATCATCATCATCAGTTGTATTTATTGAGCGCTTACTGTGTACAGAGCACTGTACTAAGCGCTTGGGAAGTACAAGTTAGCAACCTATAGAGACAGTCCCTACCCAACAGTGGGTTCACAGTCTAAAAGGGGGAGACAGAGAACAAAACCAAACATACTAACAAAATAAAATAAATGGAATAGATATGTACAAGTAAAATAAATAAATAAAGAGTAATAAATATATGCAAACATATATACATATATACAAGTAATAGAATATACAGGTAATAGAATATACACTTCTAGACTGTGAACCCGCTGCTGGGTGGGGACCGTCTCTATGTGTTGCCAACTTGTACTTCCCAAGCGCTTAGTACAGTGCTCTGCACACAGTAACATGTCTGCTGTGTGACCTTGGGCAAGGCACTTAACTTCTCTGAGCCTCAGTTACCTCATCTGTAAAATGGAGATTAAGACTGTGAGCCCCGCGGGGGACAACTTGATCACCTTGTATCCCCCCCAGCGCTCTGCTCTGCACGTAGTAAGCGCTTAATAAATGCCATCTTTATTAGTAAGGGCAACGCAGAAGGGAATGGGAGAAGAGGAGAGGAGGGCTTAGAAGGGGAAGGCCTCGTGGAGGAGACGTGCCTTCCTTAGGGCTTTGACAGTGGGGAGAGGAATCATCAAGAAGCAGCGTGGCTCAGTGGAAAGAGCCCGGGCTTTGGAGTCAGAGGTCGTGGGTTCAAATCCCGGCTCCGCCAATTGCCAGATGTGTGACTTTGTGCAAGTCACTTCACTTCTCTGGGCCTCAGTTACCTCATCGGTAAAATGAGGAAAGTGGCACGGTGGCAAGAGCCCGGGCTTTGGAGTCAGAGGTCGTGGGTTCAAATCCCGGCTCCGCCAATTTCCAGCTGTGTGACTTTGGGCAAATCATTTCACTTCTCTGGACCTCAGTTCCCTCATCTGGAAAATGGGGATTAAGACTGGGAGCCCCCTGTGGGACAACCTGATCACCTTGTAACCTCCCCAGTGCTTAGAACAGTGCTCTGCACATAGTAAGCGCTTAATAAATGCCATCATTATTATCATTATTATAAAATGGGGGTGAAGACTGGGAGCCCCCCGTGGGACAACATGATCACCTTGTAACCTCCCCATCGCTTAGAACGGTGCTCGGCACATAGTAAGCGCTTAATAAATGCCATCATTATTATTATTATTATTATTATTATAAAATGGGGGTGAAGACTGGGAGCCCCCAGTGGGACAACATGATCACCTTGTAACCTCCCCATCGCTTAGAACGGTGCTTGGCACATAGTAAGCGCTTAATAAATGCCATCATTATTATTATTATTATAAAATGGGGGTGAAGACTAGGAGCCCCCCGTGGGACAGCATGATCACCTTGTAACCTCCCCATCGCTTAGAACGGCGCTTGGCACATAGTAAGTGCTTAATAAATGCCATCATTATTATTATTATTATAAAATGGGGGTGAAGACTAGGAGCCCCCCGTGGGACAGCATGATCACCTTGTAACCTCCCCATCGCTTAGAACGGCGCTTGGCACATAGTAAGCGCTTAATAAATGCCATCATCATTATTATTATTATTATAAAATGGGGGTGAAGACTGGGAGCCCCCTGTGGGAGAACTTGATCACCTTGTAACCTCCTCATTGCTTAGAACGGTGCTTGGCACATAGTAAGCGCTTAATAAATGCCATTATTATTATTACTATTATTATTATAAAATGGGGGTGAAGACTGTGAGCCCGCCGTGGGACAACACGATCACCTTGTAACCTCCCCAGTGCTTAGAACGGTGCTTGGCACATAGTAAGCACTTAATAAATGCCATCATCATTATTATTATTATTATAAAATGGGGGTGAAGACCGTTAGCCCCCCGTGGGACAACATGATCACCTTGTAACCTCCCCGTCGCTTAGAATGGTGCTTGGCACATAGTAAGCGCTTAATAAATGCCATCATTATTATTATTATTATTATAAAATGGGGGTGAAGACTGGGAGCCCCCAGTGGGACAACATGATCACCTTGTAACCTCCCCATCGCTTAGAACGGTGCTTGGCACATAGTAAGCGCTTAATAAATGCCATCATTATTATTATTATTATAAAATGGGGGTGAAGACTAGGAGCCCCCCGTGGGACAGCATGATCACCTTGTAACCTCCCCATCGCTTAGAACGGTGCTTGGCACATAGTAAGCGCTTAATAAATGCCATCATCATTATTATTATTATTATTATAAAATGGGGGTGAAGACTGGGAGCCCCCTGTGGGAGAACTTGATCACCTTGTAACCTCCTCATTGCTTAGAACGGTGCTTGGCACATAGTAAGCGCTTAATAAATGCCATCATCATTATTATTATTATTATAAAATGGGGGTGAAGACTGGGAGCCCCCTGTGGGAGAACTTGATCACCTTGTAACCTCCTCATTGCTTAGAACGGTGCTTGGCACATAGTAAGCGCTTAATAAATGCCATTATTATTATTATTATTATTATTATTATTATTATAAAATGGGGGTGAAGACTGGGAACCCCCCGTGGGACAACATGATCACCTTGTAACCTCCCAATCGCTTAGAACGGTGCTTGGCACCTAGTAAGCGCTTAGTAAATGCCATCATTATTATTATTATTATAAAATGGGGGTGAAGACTGTGAGTCCCCCGTGGGACAGCCTGATCACCTTGTAACCTCCCCAGCGCTTAGAACGGTGCTTGGCACATAGTAAGTGCTTAATAAATGCCATTATTATTATTATTATTATTATTATTATTATTATTATTATTATTATTATAATAAAATGAGGGTGAAGACTGGGAGCCCCTGGGACAACATGATCACCTTGTAACCTCCCCATTGCTTAGAACGGTGCTTGGCACATAGTAAGTGCTTAATAAATGCCATCATTATTATTATTATTATAAAATGGGGGTGAAGACTGTGAGCCCCCCGTGGGACAACGTGATCACCTTGTAACCTCCCCATCGCTTAGAACGGTGCTTGCCACATAGTAAGCGCTTAATAAATGCCATGATTATTATTATTATTATTATTATTATTATTATTATTATTATTATTATAAAATGAGGGTGAAGACTGGGAGCCCCTGGGACAACATGATCACCTTATAACCTCCCCATTGCTTAGAACAGTGCTTGGCACATAGTAAGCGCTTAATAAATGCTGTCATTATTATTATAAAATGGGGGTGAAGACTGGGAGCACCCCGTGGGACAACATGATCACCTTGTAACCTCCCCATCGCTTAGAACAGTGCTTGGCACATAGTAAGCACTTAATAAATGCCATCATCATTATTATTATTATAAAATGGTGAATACTGTGAGCCCCCCGTAGGACAGCGTGAAGCAGCATTGCTCAGTGGAAAGAGCCTGGGCTTTGGAGTCAGAGGTCGTGGGTTCAAATTCCAGCTCTGCCACTTGTCAGCTGGGTGACTTTGGGCAAGTCAGTTACCTTCTCTGTGCCTCAGTGACCTCATCTGTAAAATGGGGACTAAGACTGAGCCCCGCCGTGGGACAACCTGATCACCTTGTAACCTCTCCAGAGCTTAGAACAGTGCTTTGCACATAGTAAGCGCTTAATAAATGCCATTATTATTATTAAACATGATCACCTTGTAACCTCCCCGTCGCTTAGAACGGTGCTTGGCACATAGTAGGCACTTAATAAATGCCATCATCATTATTATTTTTATAAAATGGGGGTGAAGACTGGGAGCCCCCCGTGGGACAACACGATCACCTTGTAACCTCCCCGTCGCTTAGAACGGTGCTTGGCACATAGTAAGCGCTTAATAAATGCCATCATTATTATTATTATTATCTATCTGATACGAAGCGGGGGGGCGTTCAGGCCAGAGGCGGGACGCGGCCGAGGGGTCAGTCGGTGGCGAGATCGAGGGACAGCGAATAGGCTGGTATTGGAACGGTGAAGTGTGCGGCCTGGGTTGTAATCCCCTTCTAGACCGTGAGCCCGTTGTCCGGTAGGGACCGTCTCTATCTGTTGCCAGCTTGTACTTCCCAAGCGCTTAGTCCAGTGCTCTGCACACAGTAAGCGCTCAATAAATACGATTGAATGAATGATTGAGTGAATAGTAGAAAAGCAGCAAGGTAAAGGAGGAGAGGGCAAGGGGATTGAGGGCTTCAACGCCGACGGTGACGGGTTTCTGTTGGGTGCAGAGGTGGATGGACAACCACCGGTCTTGAAGGGTGGAGAAACACGGCCTGAACGTTTTTGTAAAAAAAGGATCCGGACAGCGGAGTGAAGTCTGGACGGAGGGGGGAGAGGCCGGAATCCGAGTGGGAAATCATCATCATCATCATCATCATCATCAATCGTATTTATTGAGCGCTTACTGTGTGCAGAGCACTGGACTGAGCGCTTGGGAAGTCCAAGTTGGCAACACATAGAGACAGTCCCTACCCAACAGTGGGCTCACAGTCTAAAAGGGGGAGACAGAGAACAAAACCTAACATACTAACAGAATAAAATAAATAGAATAGATATGTACAAGTAAAATAAATAAATAGAGTAATAAATATGTACAAACATATATACAGGTGGTGTGGGGAAGGGAAGGAGGTAAGATGGGGGGATGGAGAGGGGGAGAGGAAGGAAGGGGCTGAGTGTGGGAAGGCCTCCTGGAGGAGGTGAGCTCTCAGCAGGGCCTTGAAGGGAGGAAGAGAGCCAGCTTGGCGGATGGGCAGAGGGATTGGGGGCATTCCAGGCCCGGGGGATGACGTGGGCCGGGGGTCGATGGCGGGATGGGCGAGAACGAGGCCTAACGGTGAGGAGATTAGCGGTGGCAGAGGAGCGGAGGGTGCGGGCTGGGCTGGAGAAGGACAGAAGGGAGGGGAGGTGGGAGGGGGCCAGGGGATGGATGGGCAGCCTTATAGCCGAGGGTGAGGAGTTTCTGCCTGATGCGCAGATTGATTGGTAGCCACTGGAGATTTTTGAGGAGGGGAGTGATATGCCCAGAGCATTTCTGGAAGGAGGAAGGAGGCGGATGCAGTAGTCGAGGCGGAATAGGATAGCGCTTAGAACAGTGCTTTTGTTTTGTCGTCTGTCCTCCTCCTCCTCCTAGACTGCGAGCCCGCTGTTGGGTAGGGACCGTCTCTCTATGTTGCCGACTTGGACTTCCCAAGCGCTTGGTGCAGTGCTGTGCACACAGTAAGTGCTCAATAAATACAATCGATTGATTGATTGGTCGGTGCAGTGCTCTGCCCACAGTGGGCGCTCAATAAATATGAATGATGGCATTTATTAAGCGCTTACTATGTGCCAAGCACCGTTGTAAGCGCTGGGGAGGTTACAAGGTGATCAGGTTGTCCCACGGGGGGTTTACAGTCTTCATCCCCATTTTACAGATGAGGGAACTGAGGCACAGGGAATAATAATAATGATGGCATTTATTAAGCGCTCACTATGTGCAAAGCACTGCTCTAAGCGCTGGGGAGGTTACAAGGTGATCAGGTTGTCCCACGGGGGGTTTACAGTCTTCATCCCCATTTTACAGATGAGGGAACTGAGGCACAGAGACTAATAATAATGATGGCATTTATTAAGCGCTTCCCAGACTGAGCCCCCTCCTCCCCCTCCCCATCCCCCCCGCCTTACCTCCTTCCCCTCCCCACAGCCCCTGTATATATGGATATATGTTTGTACGCATTTATTACTCTATTTTATTTGTACATATTTATTCTATTTATTTTATTTTGTTAATATGTTTTGTCATCTGTCTCTCCCCCTTCTAGACTGTGAGCCCACTGTTGGGTAGGGACCGGCTCTATACGTTGCCGATGTGTACTTCCCAAGCGCTTGGTCCAGTGCTCTGCACACAGTAAGCGCTCAATAAATACGATTGAATGAATGAATGAATAAGTGGATTACCATGGTGGCAGTTTGGATGGAGAGGCAAGGCCGGAGTTTAGTGACGTTCCGAAGTTGGAACAGACAGGATTTAGTGAGAGAGAGAGAGGGGTCCAGTCTCTCCCATTTGTACTTCCCAAGCGCTTAGTACAATGCTCTGCACCCAGTAAGCGCTCCGTGGCTCAGTGGAAAGAGCCCGGGCTTTGGAGTCGGAGGTCGTGGGTTCAAATCCCGGCTCCGCCAGTTGTCAGCTGGGTGACTTTGGGCGAGTCACTTCACTTCTCTGGGCCTCGGTGGCCTCATCTGGAAAATGGGGGTGAAGACTGTGAGCCCCCCGTGGGACAACCCGATCACCTTGTAACCTCCCCCGCGCTTAGAACTGGGCTTTGCACATAGTAAGTGCTTAATAAATGCCATCATTATTAATAAATGCGATTGAATGAGTGAATGAATGAATCAAGAATAAAGCCGAGGTTTCGGGCTTGTGAGACGGGAAGGACCTATTCAGTCAAAATCATATTTATTGAGCGCTTACTGTGTGGAGAGCACTGTACTAAGCGCTTAAGGATGGTGGTGCCGTCTGCAGGAGGATGGGGTTTGGGTGCGAAGGAGGGGAATTCTGTTTTGGACTTGTTAAGTTTGAGGCGACATCAGGCTCAGTGGAGAGAGGCCGGGCTTTGGAGTCAGAGGTCATGGGTTCAAATCCTGGCTCCACCACTTGTCAGCTGTGTGACTTTGGGCAAGTCACTTAACCTCTCCATGCCTCGGTTCCCTCGTCTGGTAAAATGGGGGTGAAGGCTGATAGCCCCACGTGGGGCAACCTGATCACCTTGTATCCTCCCCAGCGCTTAGAACAGTGCTTTGCACATAGTGAGCGCTTAATAAATGCCATCATTATTGTTATTCCCTGTGCCTCAGTTCCATCATCTGTAAAATGGGGATGAAGACTGTAACCCCCCCGTGGGACAACCTGATCACCTTGTAACCTCCCCAGCGCTTAGAACAATGCTTTGCACATAGTGAGCGCTTAATAAATGCCATTATTATTATTATTAGTAGTAGTATTATTATTATTCTCTGTGCCTCAGTTCCCTCATCTGTAAAATGGGGATGAAAACTGTGAGCCCCCCGTGGGACAACTCGATCACCTTGTAACCTACCCAGCGCTTAGAACAGTGCTTTGCACATAGTGAGCACTTAATAAATGCCATCATTATTATTATTCCCTGTGCCTCAGTTCCCTCATCTGTAAAATGGGGATGAAGACTGTAAACCCCCTGTGGGACAACCTGATCACCTTGTAACCTCCCCAGCGATTAGAACAGTGCTTTGCACATAGTAAGCGCTTAATAAATGCCATCATTATTATTATTATTCTCTGTGCCTCAGTTCCCACGTATGTAAAATGGGGGTGAAGACTGTGAGCCCCCTGTGGGACAACCTGATCACCTTGTAACATCCCCAGCGCTTAGAACAGTGCTTTGCACATAGTAAGAGCTTAATAAAGGCCATCGTTATTATTGGTATTATTATTCTCTGTGCCTCAGCTCCCTCATCTGTAAAATGGGGATGAAGACTGTGAGCCCCCTATGGATCAAACTGATCACCTTCTAACCTCCCCAGCGCTTAGAACAGTGCTTTGCACATAGCAAGCACTTAATAAATGCCATCATTATTGTTATTATTATTATCTGAGTAGAGAGTAGAGTAGGATTTAGTGCAAGTCAGCAGAGAGAAGGAGAGAGAGATCAGGGCTGGAGATGAAGATTTGGGAATCATCCGCATGGAGGTGGTCATCGAAATCGTGGGAGGGAATGGGATCTCCAAAGGAAAGGGCGTAGATGGAGAATTCATGCATTCATTCAATCGTATTTATTGAGCGCTTACTGTGTGCAGAGCACTGTACTGAGCGCTTGGGAAGTCCAAGTTGGCAACATAGACGGTCCCTACCCAACAGCGGGCTCACAGTCTAAATAGAATAGAAGAGGACCCAGAACTGAACCTATTCTATTTATTTTATTTTGTTAGTATGTTTGGTTTTGTTCTCTGTCTCCCCCTTTTAGACTGTGAGCCCACTGGTGGGTAGGGACTGTCTCTATACGTTGCCAATTTGTACTTCCCAAGCGCTTAGTACAGTGCTCTGCACATAGTAAGCGCTCAATAAATACGATTGATGGTGATGATGATGAAGAGAGGCAGCGGAGGAGCCCGTGAAAGAGACGGAGAATGAGCAGCCGGAGAGGTCGGAGAGGACGGGATCAGTGAAGCAGAGATCGGATAATATTTCCAGGAGAAGGGAGCGGTCGACAGGGTCCCAGGCAACCGGGAGGATTAGGATGGAGTAGAGGCCTTTGGAATTGGCAAGAAGGAAATCAGTGGCGATCTTGGAAGATCATGATGATGATGATGATGATGATGATCTTGGAGAGGGCGATTTCCGTGAAGGAGGCAGGAAACAGACTGGAAGGGAGCAAGGAGAGAATTGGAGGAGAGGAATTTGAGTCCTTACTCTGGAGTTTGGAGAGGAATGGTAGGAGGGAGATAACTGGACGAAGCCGTGGGTTTCTTTTTTAGGGTGGGGAGACAGGAGCATGGGGGAAAGCAGTGGGGGGAAAAGCCACATTGGAGAGGAAATAGTTGAAGATGGCGCTCAGGGGAAGAAAGGAGGGGGCAAGTGCTTTGATAAGACTGTGACTTTAGACTGTGAGCCCACTATTGGGTAGGGACTGTCTCTCTATGTTGCCAACTTGGACTTCCCAAGCGCTTAGTACAGCGCTCTGCACACAGTAAGCGCTCAATAAATACGATTGATGATGATGATGATGATGACCCAGACTGAGCCCCTTCCTTCCTCTCCCCCTCATCCCCCTCCCCCCATCTTACCTCCTTCCCTTCCCCACAGCACCTGTATATATGTATATATGGTTGTACATATTTATTACTCTATTTATTTATTTTACTTATACATATCTATCCTATTTATTTTATTTTGTTAGTATGTTTGGTTTTGTTCTCTGTCTCCCCCTTTTAGACTGTGAGCCCACTTTTGGGTAGGGCCCGTCTCTAGATGTTGCCAACTTGTACTTCCCAAGCGCTTAGTCCAGTGCTCTGCCCACAGTAAGCGCTCAATAAATACGATTGATGATGATGATAATGATGATGACAATTGGCGGAGCCGGGATTTGAACCCATAATAATAATGATGGCATTTATTAAGTGCTTACTGTGTGCAAAGCACTGCTCCAAGCGCTGGGGAGGTTACAGGGTGATCAGGTTGTCCCGCGGGGGGGCTCCCAGTCTTCATCCTCATTTTACAGATGAGGGAACTGAGGCCCAGAGAAGTGAAGTGACTTGCCCAAAGTCACCTAGCACTCAATAAATACGATTTTATGGGGTGAAGGGCACCTGTATATATGTATATATATATATATATATATATATATATGATGATGATGATAAGGTGCCGGGGAAGGGGGTGGATTTTGAGAGAAGGCAGGAGATCTCCTCTAGGGATACTGCTGGGAAAGATGGGAGAGTTGAAGCATTTAGGAGTAAACAGGAGGCCCGACCTAAAGGCAGGCAGGCCGCCGTTGATTTGTAAAATGTTGATGTGTAAAATTCGATGGTTGTCATCAGGGTGTCACACCGCCACACCTGTTGTGTTGTCCTCCATTGTGGATTCACACTGGGCTGCAGGGATGGGGAGGATGAAGGAATGAATGGCGGCTTCTCGCTGCGGCCAGCGGCAGCAGTTTGGGAGCGAAATCTCTGTGTCAATCAATCAATCAATCGTGTTTATTCTATTCTATTTATTTTATTTTGTTAGTCTGTTTGGTTTTGTTCTCTGTCTCCCCCTTTTAGACTGTGAGCCCACTGTTGGGTAGGGACTGTCTCTATATGTTGCCAATTTGTACTTCCCAAGCACTTAGTCCAGTGCTCTGCACACAGTAAGCGCTCGATAAATACGATTGATTGATTGACCATCTCTATACGTTGCCAACTTGTACTTCCCAAGCGCTTAGTCCAGTGCTGTGCACACAGTAAGCGCTCAATAAATACGATTGATGATGATGATGATTTATTGAGCGCTTACTGTGTGCAGAAGTCTAGAAGTCCGTCCCGCCGGACAGACCGGAAGGCGGTTATTCTGATGTTCGATGACCCGGGCCATTCATTTATTCATTCGTCATTCATCCAGTCGTGCTTATTGAGCGCATGCTGTGTGCAGAGTACTGTACTAAGCGCTTGGGAAGTACAAATCGGCAACAAATAGAGACGGGCCCTACCCAGCAACGCGCTCACAGACTAGAAGGGGGAGACAGAGAACGAAACAAGTTGACAAGTGTTGATGCCATCGGAATAAATAGAATTATAGCTATGTACGCATTATTAAATAGAGTAATAAATATGTACGACTATACACAAGTGCTGTGAGGAGGGGAAGGGGGGTAGGGCAGAGGGAGGGAGGGGAGGAGGAGGGAAAAAGGGGGGGCTCAGTCTGGGAAGGCCTGGAGGAGGTGAGCTCTCAGTAGGGCTTTGAAGGGAGGGAAGAGAGTCGGGGCGGCTCGTCGGCATCCTCGGGCAGGTCTCCGATCCCTTCCGAGGCCGCTGACGGACAGATGTCAGTCTCTGATGGAAATCAATCAATCGTATTGAGCGCTTACTGTGTGCAGAGCACTGGACTAAGCGCTTGGGAAGTCCAAGCTGGTAACATCTAGAGACAGTCCCTACCCAACAGTGGGCTCACAGTCTAGAAGGGGGAGACAGAGAACAAAGCCAAACATACTAACACAATAAAATAAATGGAATAGATAGGTGCAAGTAAAATAAATAAATAAAGTAATAAATGTGTACAAACATATACAGGTGCAGTGGGGAAGGGAAGGAGGGAAGGTGCGGGGGATGGAGAGGGGGACGAGGGGGAGAGGAAGGAAGGGGCTCAGTCTGGGAAGGCCTCCTGGAGGAGGTGAGCTCTCAGTAGGGCCTTGAAGGGAGGAAGAGAGCCAGCTTGGCGGATGGGCAGAGGGATGGAAAGATGTCAGTCTCCTCAGGCAGGTCCCTGTCTCGCGTTGTTCAAAAGTCCGCACTGTCTGGGGACGTTCAGTGGAGAGATCTCAGCGTCCTGGGGCTATATATATAGATGTGTGTGTGTGTGTGTGCATATATATATATTTTTTTTTTACTCCATTTATTTATTTATTTATTTTGCCTGTACATCTCCATTCTATTTATAGAATATTCTATAAATAGAATATAAATAGAATATATTATAGAATATTCTATTCTATATATATTTGTATGTATATATATGTGTGTGTGTATATATATATATATTTTACTCTATTTATTTATTTTACCTGTACATCTCTATTCTATATTTTATTTTGTCAGTATGTTTGGTTTTGTTCTCCATCTCCCCCTTTTAGACTGTGAGCCCACTGTTGGGTAGGGACCGTCTCTATATGTTGCCAACTTGGACTTCCCAAGCGCTTAGTCCAGTGCTCTGCACACAGTAAGTGCTCAATAAATACAATTGATTGATTGATTGGGGCAGGTCTCTGAAATGAGAAGTTTCTGACCTCCGGAGGATTCCTCGCCGCTCACAGTGAGAAGCGGCCCGGCTCAGTGGATGGAGCCCGGGATTTGGAGTCAGAGGTCATGGGTTCAAATCCCAGCTCCGCCACTTGTCAGCTGGGTGACCTTGGGCTAGTCACTTGACTTCTCTAGGCCTCAGGTGCCTCATCTGTAAAATGGGGATGAAGGCTGTGAGCCCCCCCGTGGGACAACCTGATCACCTTGTAACCTCCCCAGCGCTTAGAACAGTGCTTTGCACATAGTATGCACTTAATAAATGCCATTATTATTATTATCCCAGCTCCACCTTGGGCCTGCCTCGTGACCTTGGGCAAATAACTTGACTTCTCTGGACTTCCGTCACCTCATTCATTCATTCATTCAATCGTATTTATTGAGCGCTTGCTGTGTGCAGAGCACTGTACTAAGCACTTGGGAAGAACAAGTTGGCAACATATAGAGACGGTCCCTACCCAACAGTGGGCTCACAGTCTAGAAGGGGGAGACAGAGAACAAAACCAAACATATTTACAAAATAAAATAAGTAGAATAAATATGTACAAGTAAAATAAATAAATAGAGTAATAAATGTGTACAAACATATATACAGGTGCTGTGGGGAGGGGAAGGAGCTAAGGCAGGGGGATGGAGAGGGGGAGGAGGGGGAGAGGAAGGAGGGGGCTCATTCTGGGAAGGCCTCCTGGAGGAGGTGAGCTCTCAGTAGGGCCTTGAAGGGAGAAAGAGAGCCAGCTTGGCGGATGGGCAGAGGGATTGGGGGCATTCCGGGCCAGGGGGATGGCGTGGGCCGGGGGTCGACGGCGGGACCGGCGAGAACGAGGCACGGGGAGGAGGTGAGCGGCAGAGGAGCGGAGGGTGCGGGGTGGGCTGGAGAAGGACGGAAGGGAGGTGAGGGAGGAGGGGGCCAGGGGATGGATGGACAGCCTTGAAGCCCAGGGTGAGGAGTTTCTGCCTGATGCGTAGGTTGATTGGTAGCCACTGGAGATTTTTGAAGAGGGGAGTAACATGCCCAGAGCGTTTCTGGACAAAGACATTCTGGGCAGCGGCGTGAAGTATGGATTGAAGTGGGGAGAGACAGGAAGATGGGAGATCGGAGAGGAGGCCGATGCAGTCATCCAGACGGGATAGGATGAGCGCTTGAACGAGCAGGGTAGCGGTTTGGATGGAGAGGAAAGGGCGGATCTTGGCGACGTTGCGGAGGTGAGACCGGCAGGTTTTGGTGACGGCTTGGATGTGAGGGGTGAACGAGAGAGCGGAGTCGAGGATGACACCAAGGTTGGGGGCTCGTGAGACGGGAAGGATGGTAGTGCCGTCAACAGCGATGGGGGTTCCAATCCCAACTTTGCCACTTGTCTGCTGTGCGAGCTTGGGCGAGTCACTTCACTTCTCTGGGCTTCAGTTCCCTCATCTTTCCAGAGAAGACCGTGGACGCCAGACCGGGAGCGCTGGGTTCAGGACGGATGCCACTTGTCCGGTCACCAGCCCACTAGGAGGTCCCTCCGTGGGGGCGGGACACCCCGGCCCAAGGAGGCCCCCGGGTGTGGGGAGACCCTGACAACGCAGCCGAAGCCTCTCCGCACGCTGGATCGGAAGATGAGGTTGTGAGGAGGCAATTCTGCTGGATTCCTGGGGACGCGGGGCCCGGTGGCTCGGTCGCCTCGGTCACTCGCTCGGCTTCTTCGCCTTCTGCGACACCTTTATGGGCTCCGCCGCCGGTTAATCGGGAGAGAGCAACTCTTTCTCTTCCATGGGGATTGGGAAGGTGGGCCAGGCGGCCAGCCTCCTGGGAGGGACCGAGCAGCCCGGAGGCCCCGAGGGGACCACGGGGAGCCAGGCGGGGAGCACGGGGAGCCAGCCGGCCAGCGCTCCACCGCCGCCGGCGGGCGGGCGGGGGGAGGGAACTGCAGCCCACGGAGCAGGAGGGAAGAGGGAGCGCCCGGGAGGAGCCGGGGCGGGGGGGAGGGGCTTGTACAGCGCTTAGTGCAGTGTTTGGCACACAGTCAGCGCTTAACAAATACCACAGTCCTTCTCCTTATGATGATGATGGTGCAAGGGGCGGGGACGGTGGACAGTCGCTATCCGGCGTCCAAGGCCCCGCGTACCCTTTCAGCCGAGGAGAGGGGCGGCCGTGGCCAGAGCAGAGCGTCGCCCCAGAGCCCCGCGGGGAAGCTGGTGGGCGACTCCTACCATCATCTGTAAAATGGGGATTAAGGGTGTGAGCCCCATGGGGGGCAGGGACTGTGTGCAACCTGGTTAATTGGTATCTGCCCCAGCGCTTAGAACAGGGCTTGGCATGTAGTGAACACTTAACAAGCGTCTTAATTATTATGGTTGTTACGTGAACTGTCCGACTTGATTAGCTTCGATCTACCCCAGGGTTTCGAACAGTGCTTGGCACCTTTGTAAGTAACACAAATGCTATTAAAAGGAATATTACTAGACTGTGAGCCCACTGTTGGGTAGGGACCGTCTCTATGTGTTGCCAACTTGGACTTCCCAAGCGCTTAGTACAGTGCTCTGCACACAGTAAGCACTCAATAAATAAGATTGATGATGATGATTAGCTTTGATCTACTCCAGGGTTTCGAACAGTGCTTGGCACCTTTGTAAGTAACACAAATGCTATTAAAAGGAATATTATTAGACTGTGAGCCCACTGTTGGGTAGGGACTATCTCTATATGTTGTCAACTTGTGCTTCCCAAGCGCTTAGTACAGTGCTCTGCACACAGTAAGCACTCAATAAATAAGATTGATGATGATTAGCTTTGATCTACTCCAGGGTTTCGAACAGTGCTTGGCACCTTTGTAAGTAACACAAATGCTATTAAAAGGAATATTATTAGACTGTGAGCCCACTGTTGGGTAGGGACCGTCTCTATATGTTGCCAACTTGGACTTCCCAAGCGCTTAGTACAGTGCTCTGCACACAGTAAGCACTCAATAAATAAGATTGATGATGATGATTAGCTTTGATCTACTCCAGGGTTTCGAACAGTACTTGGCACCTTTGTAAGTAACACAAATGCTATTAAAAGGAATATTATTAGACTGTGAGCCCACTGTTGGGTAGGGACTATCTCTATATGTTGTCAACTTGTGCTTCCCAAGCGCTTAGTACAGTGCTCTGCACACAGTAAGCGCTCAATAAATACGATTGATGATGATGATGATGATGAAAAAAACAGCTTCTCCCCAGGTTACCTGGGGTCAAGGCTGTAGCAGGAGGGTGGGCCCCAAGGCTGGGGTGAAGGGCACCTGTATATATGTATATATATATTTGTACATATTTATTACTGTATTTATTTATTTTACTAGTACATATCTATTCTATTTATTTTATTTCGTTAGTATGTTTGGTTTTGTTCTCCGTCTCCCCCTTTTAGACTGTGAGCCCACTGTTGGGTAGGGACTGTCTCTAGATGTTGCCAACTTGGACTTCCCAAGCGCTCAGTACAGTGCTGTGCACGCAGTAAGCGCTCAATAAATACGATTGATTGATTGATTGATTGGGCTGGGAACAGCGGGGGTCAGTGAGCTCCTGGCCCGGCCCCCCGGGACGGCTAGGGAATCTGCCCGAGCCAGGCTCCCCCACCCAAATCTGACCCCAGGGACAAGGATGTCCAGCCCAGCCGGTGGTGGTGGCCACAGTGTCCCCTGGCGAGGGTGTCGGGCTGGTGACGGTATCCGGGCGGCAACACGGAGTCTGGCCGGTGAGGCCGTCCGGTGATGCCGGTTGGCGGTCGTGTCCAGCTGGTGAGGGTAGTGGGCCAGAAGTGATTCAAGTCTGGCCAACGGGAATGCCAGGCCGGTGGTGGTGTCCGGCCCGCGCAGGTGTCGGGTTGGTGGCGGCGTCCGGTTGGCGAGTTTTCCAGGCCGGTGGGGCCGCCGTGTGCAGGTCACGAGCGGCCGGCGATCGTGCCCAGGCCGCGAGGGTGGCGGTCCGGTGGTGGTGCCCGGCCAGTGAGGGTGTGGCGCCGGTGGTAGTGTCCGCTCAGTTGGGCCGATGTCATTTGAAAGAGGAACAAGCCGAGCTGGAACCGGGAAAGCGAGGCTGGGGATGGCCCCTGTGATTCAGCGATTCACGGGGCTCTGAGTCCTGCGTGGTGGGGAGTGTGTGTGTGGGGGGGGTGTGCTGAGCGCCCCCGGGGTCCAATAAGGGAGTCAATAAGGCGGTGGGCAGGCCGGTCAGCGCCGCTCCGAGAGGGCAGTTTGGGTGCCCGAGGGCACTGGGCACGGCGGTCCGAGCCGGGGGAGCGGCCCGTGTAGGGCCTGGCATCACTGGGGCGGTCAGCACAACGACTGGGGTCACCGCGAGGCCGGGCTCAGCAGGGCAAGGGGGGTGTCAGAGGAAGTGTAGAAGTGTATTTATTCTATTTATTTTATTTTATTAGTACGTTTGGTTTTGTTCTCTGCCTCCCCCTTTTAGACTGTGAGCCCACTGTTGGGTAGGGACTGTCTCTAGATGTTGCCAATTTGTACTTCCCAAGCGCTTAGTACAGTGCTGTGCATATAGTAAGCGCTCAATAAATACGATTGATGATGATATGTTGCCAACTTGTACTTCCCAAGCGCTTAGTCCAGTGCTCTGCACACAGTAAGTGCTTAATAAATACGATTGATGATGATGATGATGATGATGTAGAGCCAACCACCTTGCACCCCACCGTCCGGTCTGCGGAGGTGGGAGCAACGCGTGGCTCAGCGGAAAAGAGCACGGGCTTTGGAGTCGGAGGTCATGGGTTCAAATCCCGGCCCCGCCACTTGTCAGCTGGGTGACTTTGGGCAAGCCACGCAACGTCTCTGTGCCTCAGTTCCCTCATCTGTAAAATGGGGATGAAGACTGGGAGCCCCCCCCCCAGTGGGTCAACCTGATCACCTTGTAACCTCCCCAGCGCTTAGAACAGTGCTTTGCACATAGTAAGCGCCTAATGAATGCCATTAAAAAAAAAATGGGCAGTCACGAGTGTGGGGCTGTTGGGGTTGGAAATGCTCTCGCCCTCTACCCTGTCCCGCCCCCTTTTCTTTTTGTATGGTGTTGGTTACAGGCTTACCGTTTGCCAGGCACTGTACTGGGCGCCGTGTAGATATAAGGTAATGACGTTGTCGGACACGGGGCTCATCGTCTTAATCTCCATTTTACAGACGGGGTAACTGAGGCCCGGAGAAGTCAAGCGACTCGCCCAAGGCCCCACGCAGCGGAGAAGCGGCGGAGCCAGGATTAGAACCCAGGTCTTTCTGACTCCCGTCCGCTTCCTAGCCTCCCACCTGCTTTTTCCTGGTCCTTCTGTGCCCCAGCCTGGCTTCTCCCTCCCTGAGCCTTCCCTAAAATTCCCGGGATGGGGGAGGGAGAGGTGTGGGGGCCCCAGGCTGCCGAGGGATGGAGGGGAGTTGGAAGAGGGCCTGGGGCCGAGGGTTGGGGAGGGGAGGGTGGTGACCCTACCCAGCAGCGGGTTCACAGTCTAGAAGTGTATATTCTATTACCTGTATATATGTATATATGTTTGTACCTATTTATTACTCTATTTATTTATTTTACTTGTCCCTATCTATTCTATTTATTTTATTTTGTTAGTATGCTTGGTTTGGTTCTCTGTCTCCCCCTTTTAGACTGTGAACCCACTGTTGGGTAGGGACTGCCTCTATATGTTGCTAACTTGGACTTCCCAAGTGCTTAGTCCAGTGCTCTGCACACAGTAAGCGCTCAATAAATGCATATTTATTTACTTATTTATTTATTTTACTTGTCCCTACCTATCCTATTTATTTTATTTTGTTAGTATGCTTGGTTTTGTTCTCTGTCTCCCCCTTTTAGACTGTGAGCCCACTGTTGGGTAGGGACTGTCTCTATAAGTTGCTTATTTGTACTTCCCAAGCGCTTAGTCCAGTGCTCTGCACACAGTAAGCGCTCAATAAATGCATATTTATTTACTTATTTATTTATTTTACTTGTACCTATCTATTCTATTTATTTTATTTTGTTAGTATGCTTGGTTTTGTTCTCTGTCTCCCCCTTTTAGACTGTGAACCCACTGTTAGGTAGGGACTGTCTCTAGATGTTGCTAACTTGGACTTCCCAAGCGCTTTGTCCAGTGCTCTGCACACAGTAAGCGCTCAATCAATACATATTTATTTACTTATTTATTTATTTTACTTGTACCTATCTATTCTACTTATTTTATTTTGTTAGTATGCTTGGTTTTGTTCTCTGTCTCCCCCTTTTAGACTGTGAGCCCACTGTTGGGTAGGGACTGTCTCTAGATGTTGCCAACTTGGACTTCCCAAGCGCTTAGTCCAGTGCTCTGCACACAGTAAGCGCTCAATAAATACATATTTATTTACTTATTTATTTTACTTGTACCTATCTATTCTATTTATTTTATTTTGTTAGTATGCTTGGTTTTGTTCTCTGTCTCCCCCTTTTAGACTGTGAACCCACTGTTGGGTAGGGACTGTCTCTATAAGTTGCTTACTTGTACTTCCCAAGCGCTTAGTACAGTGCTCTGCAAACAGTAAGCGCTCAATAAATACAATTGATGATGATGATGACCCCCGACCCTTTCTCCCTCCAGATGGCCCACTGCGTGACCCCCGTGCACCTGACCGTCTCCTGCCGCGACCTCCTGGACAAGGACGTCGGCTCCAAGTCGGACCCCCTGTGCGTCCTGCTGCAGGACTCGGGGGCCGGGGGCTGGACCGAGGTGAGGGGGGCGGGCCGGGGGAGCGTCGGAGAAAGGGGTGAGGGGACTTAGGTCGACGCGGAGGTGAGGGGCTGGATGCCGGGGGCGACACGGGCGGCGGGGCCGGCTCGAGTGCCGGGGGGGTCTTCCGATCCTGGCGTCCCCCGAGCTCTGCCCGCTCCACAGCTGGGCCGCACGGAGCGGATCCGGAACTGCTCGAGCCCAGAGTTCTCCCGGCCGTTGCGTGTGGACTACCGCTTCGAGACCGTCCAGCGGCTCCGATTCGGCCTCTACGACATCGACAACCGGTCTCCGGAGTTGGGCGACGATGACTTCCTGGGCGGGGCCGAGTGCTCGCTGGGGCAGGTGCCCGGGGGGACGGGGGGTCCGGGGGGCGGTCCCCCCAAGGGGAAGGGTCCCAGGCACGCCGGACCCTTGGCCTCCGGGCCCAAGCTGCTAAGCGCCCGGTCAGGGGGAGGCCGGTTGCCCCCCCTCACCGCCTCCCCCGCTCTGGTTCTCGTCCCAGATCGTGTCCAGCCGAACCCTGACCTTGCCCCTGATGCTGAAGCCGGGAAAGCCGGCCGGAAAGAGCACCGTTACGGTGAGCGGGTGGGCCGCCCTGGGGGGGCTTGAGGGCTCTTGGCTCCGCGCCGGCCCAGGTCGTCACGGTGACAATCAGTCAGTCAATCGTATTGATTGAGCGCTTACTGTGTGCAGAGCACTGGACTTAGCGCTTGGGAAGTCCAAGTTGGCAACATATAAAAATAATAATAATAATAATGATGATGGCATTTATTAAGCGCTTACTATGTGCAAAGCACCGTTCTAAGCGCTGGGGAGGTTACAAGGTGATCAGGTTGTCCCCACGTGGGGCTCACAGTCTCAATCCCCATTTTACAGATGAGGTAACTGAGGCCCAGAGAAGTGAAGTGACTTGCCCAAAGTCACACAGCTGACAATTGGCGGAGCCGAGGTTTGAACCCGTGACCTCTGACTCCAAAGCCCGGGCTCTTCTCCACTGAGCCACGCTGCTTCTAGACCGTCTTCTTATAGAGACGGTCCCTACCCAACGGTGGCCTCCCAGTCATTCATTCATTCAGTGATATTTACTGAGTGCTCACTGTGTGCAGAGCACTGCATTAAGCAAGTGGGAGGGTACAATACAGCAGTAGACACATTCCCTGCCCACAACCAGCCCACGGTCTAGAAGGGTGGAGACAGACACAAATAAATGAAATTCCAGAGATGTACATGAGTGCTGTGGGGCTGGGAGCGGGGAAGAGCAAAGGGAGCAAGTCCAGGTGATGCGGAAGGGAGTGGGAGATGAGGAAAGGTGGGACAATCTGTCTCCCACCCCTAAACCGTGGGGGTCCCTCAAGGTTCGGTTCTGGGTTCCCTTCGATTGCCCCTTTGGCTTTTAACTACCACCGCTATGCGGGTGATACCCAAACCTACATCTCCCGGGCAGGACTCCCTTCTCCTCTTCAGTCTCCTATTTCCTCCTGCTCTCAGGGCATCTGTACTTGATGCACCTCAAAACTTAACACACAGCATTGCCTGATGGATAGAGAGATCCGGATGCGCCCAGCTGCCAAGAGCTTGGCGTGGAGGGGTGGCGCGGGGCCACGGCCTAGACCCCCGAGACCCCCGACCTCCCCGCCGAGTCCTAACCTCCAATCCCCGTCTCCGGCCCCCGTCCCCGGGCTTAGATCTCGGCCGAGGAAGTGAAGGATGCCCAAGTGGTCACCATGGAGGTGGAGGCCCGAAATCTGGACAAGAAGGTAGCGGGCAGGGGGTGGCGCGGGGCGGGGGCGGCAGGAGGGGTCTGGGGTCCCGAAGCACGTCCCCGGGAGGGGCAGTGGGGAGAAGAAGCAAGAGAATCGAGGCCAGAGGGGGACACGGGGGTCCCACAGAGGTTCCAGGGGGAGGACGTGGGGGTCCCGCGAGGGTTAGAGGGGGACATGGGGGTCCCGAGACGTTAGGGTGAGAACGTGGGCGTCCTGTGAGAGGTTCAGGAGGGTTTGGGAATGGTCCGTGGGGGTCCTGAGAGTTCGGGGGGATCGTGGGTGGCCCAGGATGACGTGGGACCCCAAATCCCGGGAGAGGGTTGGGGCCTTGGTTCCCTCTTTGTCCATCCAGAACGCGTGGGCCCAGCCCCCTCAATAATAATAATAATAATGATGGCATTTATTGAGCGCTTACTATGTGCAAAGCACCGTTCTAAGCGCCGGGGAGGTTACAAGGTGATCGGCGTGGCTCAGTGGAAAGAGCCCGGGCTTTGGAGTCAGAGGTCTGCCAACTGTCAGCCGTGTGACTTGGGGCAAGTCATTTAACCTCTCTACGCCTCAGTTCCCTCCTCTGTAAAAATGGGGATGAAGACTGTGAACCATCCGTGGGGCAACCTGATCACCTTGTAACCTCCCCAGCGCTTAGAATGGTGCTTGCACGTAGTAAGCGCTTAACAAATACCATTATTATGAGACTGTGAGCCCACTGTTGGGCAGGGACTGTCTCTATATGTTGCCAACGTTTACTTCCCAAGCGCTTAGTACAGTGCTCTGCACACAGCAAGCGCTCAATAAATACGATTGATCGATTGATTGTTATTATTATCAGGTTGTCCCACGGGAGGTTCACAGTCCTGATCCCCATTTTCCAGATGAGGGAACTGAGGCCCAGAGGAGTGAAGTGACTTGCCCAGAGTCACCCGGCTGACAAATGGCGGAGCCGGGATTTGAACCCACGACCTCCGACTCCAAAGCCCGGGCTCTTTCCATGTCTGCGCTTGGGAAGTACAAGTTGGCAACATATGGAGACGGTCCCTACCCAGCAGCGGGTTCACAGTCTAGAAGTGTATATTCTATTACCTGTATATTCTATTACTTGTATATACGTATATATGTTTGCATATATTTATTGCTCTATTTATTTATTTTACTTGTACATATCTATTCTATTTATTTTACTTGTACATATCTATTCTATTTACTTTATTTTGTTAGTATGTTTGGTTTCGTTCTCTGTCTCCCCCTTTTAGACTGTGAACCCACTGTTGGGTAGGGACTGTCTCTAGATGTTGCCAACTTGGACTTCCCAAGCGCTTAGTACAGTGCTCTGCACACAGTAAGCGCTCAATAAATACAGTTGATGATGATGCTGTGTGACCTTGGGCAAGTCACTTCACTTCTCTGAGCCTCAGTTCCCTCATCTTTAAAATGGGGGTGAAGACTGTGAGCCCCACGTGGGACAACCTGATCACCTTGTATCCGAACAGCGCTTTGCACATAGTAAGCGCTTCACAAGTGCTGTCATTATTATTATTATTATTATTATTTCCACTGAGCCATGCTGCTTCTTAACCCACCCAGAGCACGGGGGAGGGCGGGAGGGGAGGATGCCACCTTTGACCCCCCGAGTCGGAGCCGCCCCCCGGACTCCCCCCGGGACGGCGGCGGACGGGGCCGGGGGAGGTCGCGGCCCGTGCCGCCCCCGGCGCCGACCCCCGTGGGCTTGCGGCAGGACTTCCTGGGAAAATCGGATCCGTTCCTGGAACTTTACCGGCAGTGGGACGAGCAGCAGTGGCGACTGGTCTACCGATCCGAGGTGCGGACCCCCCCTCCGCGCGCCCCCGACTCCTTTCCCGACGACGGGACTGGAAAGACTGGGCAGGGGGCAGGGGACGGGCGGCCCGCCTGACCCCCGGCCGCGTTGATGATGATGATGATGGTGATGATGGCATTTATTAAGCGCTTACTATGTGCAGAGCACTGTTCTAAGCGCTGGGGAGGTTACAAGGCGATCACGTTGTCCCACGGGGGGCTCCCAGTCATCATCATCATCATCAATCGTATTTATTGAGCGCTTACTGTGTGCAGAGCACTGGGCTAAGCGCTTGGGAAGTACAAGTTGGCAACATATACAGTCCCTACCCAACAGTGGGCTCACAGTCTAATAATAATGGTATTTTGTAAGTGCTTACTATGTGCAAAGCACTGTTCTAAGCGCTGGGGAGGTTACAAGGCGATCAGGTTGTCCCACGGGGGGCTCCCAGTCTTAATCCCCATTTTACAGAGGCACAGAGAAGTTGTGACTTTTCTTTTTTCATGTCATGTCTGAAGCGCTTACTATGTGCAGAGCACTGTTCTAAGCACTGGGGAGGTTACAAGGCGATCAGGTTGTCCCACGGTGGGCTCCCAGTCTTAATCCCCATTTTACAGATGAGGTCACTGAGGCATAGAAGTTGTGACTTTTTTTTTATGGCATTTATTAAGCGCTTACTATGTGCAGAGCACTGTTCTAAGCGCTGGGGAGGTTACAAGGAGATCAGATTGTCCCACAGGGGGCTCCCAGTCTTAATCCCCATTTTACAGGTGAGGTCACTGAGGCACAGAGAAGTTGTGACTTTTTTTTTATGGCATTTGTTAAGCACTTACTATGTGCAGAGCACTGTTCTAAGCACTGGGGAGGTTACAAGGTGATCAGGGGGCTCACAGTCTTAATCCCCATTTTACAGATGAGAGGTCACTGGGGCACAGAGAAGTTGTGACTTTTCTTTTTTTATGGCATTTCTTAAGCGCTTACTATGTGCAAAGCACTGTTCTAAGCGCTGGGGAGGTTACAAGGTGATCAGGTTGTCCCACGGGGGGCTCCCGGTCTTAGTCCCCATTTTACAGGGGAGAGGTCACTGAGGCACAGAGAAGTTGTGACTTTTTTTTGTGGCATTTATTAAGCGCTTACTATGTGCAAAGCACTGTTCTAAGCGCTGGGGAGGTTACAGGTCGATCACGTTGTCCCACAGGGGCTCCCATTCTTAATCCCCATTTTACAGATGAGGTCACTGAGGCACAGAGAAGTTGTGACTTCTTTTTTTATGGCATTTATTAAGCGCTTACTATGTGCAGAGCACTGTTCTAAGCGATGGGGAGGTTATAAGGTGATCAGGTTGTCCCACGGGGGGCTCCTGGTCTTAGTCCCCATTTTACAGATGAGGTCACTGAGGCACAGAGAAGTTGTGACTTTTTTTATGGCATTTATTATGTGCTTACTATGTGCAAAGCACTGTTCTAAGCACTGGGGAGGTTACAAGGTGATCAGGTTGTCCCATGGGGTGCTCCCAGTCTTAATCCCCATTTTACAGATGAGGTCACTGAGGTACAGAGAAGTTGTGACTATTTTTATGGCATTTCTTAAACGATTACTATGTGCAAAGCGCTGTTCTAAGCGCTGGGGAGGTTACAAGGCAATCAGGTTGTCCCACGGGGGGCTCCCAGTCTTAATCCCCATTTTACAGATGAGGTCACTGAGGCACAGAGAAGTTGTGATTTTTTTTATGGCATTTATTAAGGGCTTACTATGTGCAGAGCACTGTTCTAAGCGTGGGGAGGTTACAAGGCGATCAGGTTGTCCCACGGGGGGCTCCCAGTCTTAGTCCCCATTTTACAGATGAGGCACAGAGAAGTTGTGACTTTTCTTTTTTCATGGCATTTATTAAGCGCTTCCTATGTGCAAAGCACTGTTCTAAGCGCTGGGAAGGTTACAAGGTGATAAGGTTGTCCCACAGGAGGCTCCCAGTCTTAGTCCCCATTTTACAGATGAGGTCACTGGGGCCACAGAGAAGTGAAGTAACTTGCCCAAAGCCACACAGCTAATTGCCAGCGCCGGGATTTGAACCCACGACCGGGGCCTTTCCACTGAGCCACGCTGCGTTCTCCCCTTCAGGTGATCAAGGACAATCTAAACCCCTCCTGGCGCAAGTTCAGCACCCCCCTGCAGAGCCTCTGCGGGGGCGACGCCAACGCCCCAATCCAGGTGAGGTGAGCCCCGACTTCCCGGACCCCCCAACGCTGCCGTCCCCCTCCAGGCGTGTGGAGCGAGGGCCCACCAGAGCACTGGACTAAGCGCTTGGGAAGTCCAAGTTGGCAGCACATGGAGACGGTCCCTACCCAACAGCGGGTTCACAGTCTAGAAGTGTATATTCTATTACCTGTATATATGTATATATGTCTGTACCTATTTATTACTCTATTTATTTCCTTATTTATTTATTTTACTTGTCCCTATCTATTCTATTTATTTTCTTTTGTTAGTATGTTTGGTTTTGTTCTCTGTCTCCCCCTTTTAGACTGTGAACCCACTGTTGGGTAGGGACCGTCTCTATGTGTTGCCAATTTGTACTTCCCAAGCGCTTAGTCCAGTGCTCTGCACACAGTAAGCGCTCAATAAATACGATTGATGATGATATCCATTCTATTTATTTTATTTTGTTAGTATGGTTTTGTTCTCTGTCTCCCCCTTTTAGACTGTGAGCCCACTGTTGGATCGGGACAGTCTCTATCTCTTGCCAACTTGGACTTCCCAAGCGCTTAGTCCAGTGCCCTGCACACAGTAAGCGCTCAATAAATACGACTGATGATGATGACGATATCCATTCTATTTATTTTATTTTGTTAGTATGTTTGGTTTTGTTCTCTGTCTCCCCCTTTTAGACTGTGAGCCCACTGTTGGGTGGGGACCGTCTCTCTATGTTGCCAACTTGGACTTCCCAAGCGCTTAGTGCAGTGCTCTGCACACAGTAAGCGCTCAATAAATACGACTGATGATGATGACGATATCCATTCTATTTATTTTATTTTGTTATTATGTTTGGTTTTGTTCTCTGTCTCCCCCTTTTAGACTGTGAGCCCACTGTTGGGTGGGGACCGTCTCTATATGTTGCCAACTTGGACTTCCCAAGCGCTTAGTCCAGTGCTCTGCACACAGTAAGCGCTCAATAAATACGATTGATGATGATGATGATGATGATATCTATGCTGTTTATTTTATTTTGTTAGTATGTTTGGTTTTGTAGTCTGTCTCCCCCTTTTAGACTGTGAACCCACTGTTGGGTCGGGACCGTCTCTATATGTTGCTAACTTGGACTTCCCAAGCGCTTAGTCCAGTGCTCTGCACACAGTAAGCGCTCAATAAATACGATTGATGATGATTACGATATCCATTCTGTTTATTTTATTTTGTTAGTACGTTTGGTTTTGTTCTCTGTCTCCCCCTTTTAGACTGTGAACCCACTGTTGGGTGGGGACCGTCTCCATATGTTGCCAACTTGGACTTCCCAAGCGCTTAGTCCAGTGCTCTGCACACAGTAGGCGCTCAATCAGTACGATTGATGATGATGATATGTTGCCAACTTGGACTTCCCAAGCGCTTAGTCCAGTGCTCTGCACACAGTAAGCGCTCAATAAATACGATTGATGATGATGACCGACTGCTCCCAACTCACCTTCCGCTCCCGACCTGGGTCCGATGGAGCCGGGGGGCGGGTTGGGGGGGGGGCGGGGATGGCGACCCCTGAGCCGATCCGGCCCCCGCTCCCGTCCCCGCACAGGTGCGTTGCCTGGACTATGACGGGGACGGCTCCCACGACCTCATCGGCTCCTTCCAGACCACGTTGGCCCGGCTGCAGGGGGCCGGCGCGGGCCTCCCCGTGAGTTCTCCCCCCGTCCCAGTCCGTCCCAGTCCGTCCTCCCGTCTCTCCCCGCTTCGGTCTGCGCTTCACTGTCTACGCTTCAAGCAGCGTGGCTCGGTGGAAAGAGGTCATGGGTTCGAATCCCGGCTCTGCCACGTGCCTGCTGTGTGACCCTGGGCAAGTCACTTCACTTCTCTGAGCCTCACTTCCCTCATCTGGAAAATGGGGATGAAGATCGGGAGCCCCACGTGGGGCAACCTGATCACCTTGTATCCCCCCCAGCGCTTAGAACAGTGCTTTGCACATAGTAAGCGCTTAACAAATGCCATTATTACATATGTATATATGTTTGCACATATTTATTACTCTATTTTACCCGTACATATCTATTTATTTTATTTTGTTAGTATGTTTGGTTTTGTTCTCTGTCTCCCCCTTCTAGACTGTGAGCCCACTGTTGGGTAGGGACTGTCTCTAGATGTTGCCAACTTGGACTTCCCAAGCGCTTAGTCCAGTGCTCTGCACACAGTAAGCGCTCAATAAATACGATCGATTGATTGATTGATTGATTCACTCCGCTGCCCGGATCATCTCTGTGCAGAAACGCTCTGGGCATGGCACTCCCCTCCTCGAAAATCACCAGCGGCTGCCTGTCAACCTTCGCATCGAGCAAAAACTCCTCACCCTGGGCTTCCAGGCTGTCCATCCATCCCCTGGCTCCCTCCTACCTCACCTCCCTTCTCTCCTTCTCCATCGCAGCCCGCACCCTCCGCTCCTCCGCCGCTAATCTCCTCACCGTACCTCGTTCTCGCCCGTCCCGCCGTCGACCCCCGGCCCACGTCTTTCCCCTGGCCCGGAATGCCCCCAATCCCTCTGCCCATCCGCCAAGCTCGCTCTCTTCCTCCCTTCAAAGCCCTACAGAGAGCTCACCTCCTCTGGGAGGCCTTTCCAGATTGAGCCCCCCTGCCCCTGTATATATGTCTGTACAGATTTATTAACTCTATTTATTCTACTTGTACGTACTTCCATATTCTATATATTTTGTTAATGATGTGCATCTAGCTTTAATTCTCTTTGTTCTGACGATTTTGACGCCCGTCTACATGTTTTGTTTTGTTGCCCGTCTCCCGCTTCTAGACCGTGAGCCCGTTGTCGGGTAGGGACCGTCTCTGTTGCCGACTTGTACTTCCCAAGCGCTTAGCCCGGTGCTCCATGTTCTATTTATTTTGTTAATGATGTGCATCTAACTTTAATTCTATTTGTTCTGATGATTTTGACACCCATCTACGTGTTTTGCTTTGTTGCCCGTCTCCCGCTTCTAGACTCTGAGCCCATTGTCGGGTAGGGACCGCCTCTGTTGCCGACTTGTACTTCCCCAGCGCTTAGCCCGGCGCTCCATATTTATTTATTTTGTTAATGATGTGCATCTAGCTTTAATTCCATTTGTTCTGACGATTTTGACGCCCGTCTACGTGTTTTGTTTCGTTGCCCGTCTCCCGCTTCTAGACTCTGAGCCCATTGTCGGGTAGGGACCGCCTCTGTTGCCGACTTGTACTTCCCAAGCGCTTAGCCCGGCGCTCCATATTTATTTATTTTGTTAATGATGTGCATCTAGCTTTAATTCTCTTTGTTCTGACGATTTTGACGCCCGTCTACATGTTTTGTTTTGTTGCCCGTCTCCCGCTTCTAGACTCTGAGCCCATTGTCGGGTAGGGACCACCTCTGTTGCTGACTTGTACTTCCCAAGCGCTTAGCCCGGCGCTCCATATTTATTTATTTTGTTAATGATGTGCATCTAGCTTTAATTCCATTTGTTCCGACGATTTTGACTCCCGTCTACATGTTTTGTTGCCCGTCTCCCGCTTCTAGACCGTGAGCCCGTTGTCGGGTAGGGACCGTCTCTGTTGCCGACTTGTACTTCCCAAGCGCTTAGCCCGGCGCTCCATATTTATTTATTTTGTTAATGATGTGCATCTAGCTTTAATTCCATTTGTTCTGACGATTTTGACGCCCGTCTACGTGTTTTGTTTTGTTGCCCGTCTCCCACTTCTAGACCGTGAGGCCCGTTGTCGGGTAGGGACCGTCTCTGTTGCCGACTTGTACTTCCCAAGCGCTTAGCCCGGTGCTCCATATTCTATTTATTTTGTTAATGATGTGCATCTAGCTTTAATTCTATTTGTTCTGACGATTTTGACGCCCGTCTCCGTGTTTTGTTTCGTTGCCCGTCTCCCGCTTCTAGACTGTGAGGCCTGATGTCGGGTAGGGACCGCCTCTGTTGCCGACTCGTACTTCCCAAGCGCTCAGCCCGGTGCTCCGCACACAGTAAGCGCTCAATAAGTATAAATGAAGGAATGATCCGTCAAGGTTATTTACCGAACGCAGAGCGCCGGACTGAGCACGCGGGAGGGTCCGATAGCTCGGAAGTGGCGGGCACGTCCCTGCCCATAGCAGAAGTTACGGTCTAGAGACGAGCTTACGGTGCGGTGGAGGCCCAGGGTGTTGTCTACAGCTTGCCCCTCTGCCCCAGGCGGAGTTCGAGTGCGTCCACCCCGAGAAGCAGAAGAAGAAGAAAAGCTACAAGAACTCCGGGATCATCCGGGTGAAGGCGTGTCAGGTACGGGACCCTCTGACCCCTGACCTTTGACCTCCGCCCCCCACCCGCCTTGACCCGCCCTGACTTGGTTCCTGGTTCCGTAGATCGAGACGGAGTTTTCCTTCCTGGATTACGTGATGGGCGGCTGCCAGATCAACTTCACCGTGAGAGCGGGCGACGGGCACGGGGAGGCAGACCGTGAGACGGACAGAGCGCTGTCGGTCCATCAGTCATATTCAGTCAATCAATCAATCAATCAATCAATCGTATTTATTGAGCGCTTACTGTGTGCAGAGCACTGGACTAAGCGCTTGGGAAGTCCAAGTTGGCAACCTATACAGTCCCTACCCAACAGTGGGCTCACAGTCATATTTATGGAGCGCTTACTGCGTGAGGAGCGCCATACTGAGCACTTCGGAGCGGGCGGTAGAGTCGGTGGACACCACCCCTGCCCACCGGGAGTCCGAAGAGGGGGAGGCAGACGTTACTATAATTTAATTAATGACCGATCCGGACGTGGGGCAAGCAGAGAAGCAGCGTGGCTCCGTGGAAAAACCCCGGGCTTTGGAGTCAGAGGTCATGGGTTCAGATCCCGGCTCCGCCAGTCGTCAGCCGTGTGACTTTGGGCAAGTCGCTTCTCTGGGCCTCGGTTCCCTCATCTGTAAAATGAGGATGAAGACCGGGAGGGACAACCTCGTCACCTTGTAACCTCCCCAGCGCTGCGTCTAGTAAGCGCTTAGTAAATGCCATCATTAGTACGGGTCCCAGCGCACGGTAAGCGCTCAGTGAATACGGTCGAACGGGTGCCGTGGGGCCGAAGGGGCTGGGGGGATCAATCAATCAATCAATCAGTCGTATTTATTGAGCGCTTACTGTGTGCAGAGCACTGTACTAAGCGCTTGGGAAGTCCAAGTTGGCAATATATAGAGACGGTCCCTACCCAACAGTGGGCTCCCAGTCTACCCCCCCAATTCGGCCAGCTCGGACCGTCCCCCTCCCCAGGTGGGCGTGGACTTCACCGGCTCCAACGGGGACCCCTCGTCCCCCGACTCCCTGCACTACCTCAGCCCCTCGGGGGTCAACGAGTACCTGACGGCCCTGTGGAGCGTGGGCAGCGTGGTTCAAGACTACGACGCGTGAGTTGCCCCCCGCCCCCGAACCTCCCCGCTCTCCTCCCCCACCCCCGGCCAGTGACCGTCTTTCTCCCTCTCTAGGGACAAGCTGTTCCCCGCGTTTGGATTTGGGGCCCAGGTGCCCCCCGACTGGCAGGTGGGCTCCCTCCGTCCGCTCCCCGGCGGGCCCGAGGGGGAAGCCAAGTCGGGGAGGGGACCGGGGCCGCGGGGGTATCCCTCCCCCGGGGGTCCTCGGGGGCCGCAGCGTACGGATCGCCAGCTCGTCCTCCGTCCCCGACAAGTGCGACTCCGTTGCCGGCGTTGGGCACCGGGCGCGGGGCGGCGATGGGCGTTCGTGTCCTTTGTCCCTTCTAGGTGTCCCATGAGTTTGCCCTGAATTTCAACCCTGATAACCCCTACTGCAAAGGTAAGACTCGTCAATCACCCCATTGCCCGGGGCAAACCAACCACCCCATCCTACCCCGCTGCCCAGGGCAGACGGACTCCCCCGACCCTACTCCGCTGGCCAGGGCAGGCCAACTCGACACTGGGCCCCACTGCCCAGGTCAGACTGGCACCTGCGGCAGATTGACCCCCTCGCCGTACCCCGATGCCCGGGGCAGAATAATAATAATAGCATTTATTAAGCGCTTACGGTGTGCAAAGCACTGCTCCAAGCGCTGGGGAGGTTACAAGGTGATCAGGTTGTCCCACGGGGGCCTCCCAGTCTTCATCCTCATTTTACAGATGAGGGAACTGAGGCCCAGAGAAGTGAAGCGACTTGCCCAAAGTCACACAGCTGGCAATTGGCGGAGCCGGGTTTTGAACCCATAATAATAATGATGGCATTTATTAAGCGCTTACTGTGTGCAAAGCACTTCTCTAAGCGCTGGGGAGGTTACAAGGTGATCAGGCTGTCCCGCGGGGGGGGCTCACGGTTTTCATCCCCATTTTCCAGATGAGGGAACTGAGGCCCAGAGAAGTGAAGCGACTTGCCCACAGTCACACAGCTGGCCATTGGCGGAGCCGGGATTTGAACCCATAATAATAATGATGGCATTTATTAAGCGCTTACTGTGTGCAAAGCACTGCTGTAAGCGCTGGGGAGGTTACAAGGTGATCAGGCTGTTCCGCGGGGGGGGGGGGCTCACGGTTTTCATCCCCATTTTCCAGATGAGGGAACTGAGGCCCAGAGAAGTGAAGTGACTTGCCCAAAGTCACCTAGCTGACAATTGGCGGAGCCAGGATTTGAACCCATAATAATAATGATGGCATTTATTAAGCGCTTACTGTGTGCAAAGCACTGCTGTAAGCGCTGGGGAGGTTACGAGGTGATCAGGTTGTCCCACGGGGGGCTCCCAGTCTTCACCCCTGTTTTACAGATGAGGGAACTGAGGCCCAGAGAAGTGAAGCGACTTGCCCAAAGTCACACAGCTGACAATTGGCGGAGCCGGGATTTGAACCCATAATAATAATGATGGCATTTATTAAGCGCTTACTGTGTGCAAAGCACTGCTCTAAGCGCTGGGGAGGTTACAAGGTGATCAGGTTGTCCCACGGGGGGCTCCCAGTCTTCATCCCCATTTTCCAGATGAGGGAACTGAGGCCCAGAGAAGTGAAGCGACTTGCCCAAAGTCACACAGCTGGCAATTGGCGGAGCCGGGATTTGAACCCATAGTAATAATGATGGCATTTATTAAGCGCTTACTGTGTGCAAAGCACTGCTCTAAGCGCTGGGGAGGTTACAAGGTGATCAGGCTGTCCCGCGGGGGGGCTCACGGTTTTCATCCCCATTTTCCAGATGAGGGAACTGAGGCCCAGAGAAGTGAAGCGACTTGCCCGCAGTCACACAGCTGGCAATTGGCGGAGCCGGGATTTGAACCCATAATAATAATGATGGCATTTATTAAGCGCTTACTGTGTGCAAAGCACTGCTCTAAGCGCTGGGGAGGTTACAAGGTGATCATGTTGTCCCACGAGGGGCTCACAGGCTTCATCCCCATTTTACGGATGAGGGAACTGAGGCCCAGAGAAGTGAAGCGACTTGCCCAAAGTCACACAGCTGACAATTGGCGGAGCCGGGATTTGAACCCGTAATAATAATGATGGCATTTATTAAGCGCTTACTGTGTGCTAAGCACTGCTCTAAGCATTGGGGAGATTACAAGGTGATCAGGTTGTCCTGTGGAGGGCTCATGGTTTTCATCCCCATTTTCCAGATGAGGGAACTGAGGCCCAGAGAAGTGAAGCGACTTGCCCAAAGTCACACAGCTGGCAATTGGCGGAGCCAGGATTTGAACCCATAATAATAATGATGGCATTTATTAAGCGCTTACTGTGTGCAAAGCACTTCTCTAAGCGCTGGGGAGATTACAAGGTGATCAGGCTGTCCCGCGGGGCGCTCACGGTTTTCATCCCCATTTTCCAGATGAGGGAACTGAGGCCCAGAGAAGTGAAGTGACTTGTCCACAGTGACACAGCTGACAATTGGCGGAGCTGGGATTTGAACCCATAATAATAATGATGGCATTTATTAAGTGCTTACTGTGTGCAAAGCACTGCTGTAAGCACTGGGGAGGTTACGAGGTGATCAGATTGTCCCACGGGGGGCTCACAGGCTTCATCCCCATTTTCCAGATGAGGGAACTGCGGCCCAGAGAAGTGAAGTGACTTGCCCAAAGTCACACAGGTGGCCATTAGCGGAACCGGGATTTGAACCCATAATAATGATGGCATTTATTAAGCGCTTACTGTGTGCAAAGCACTGCTCTAAGCGCTGGGGAGGTTACAAGGTGATCAGGCTGTCCCGCGGGGGGTCACGGTTTTCATCCCCATTTTCCAGATGAGGGAACTGAGGCCCAGAGAAGTGAAGTGACTTGCCCAAAGTCACACAGCTGGCAATTGGCGGAGTCAGGATTTGAACCCATAATAATAATGATGGCATTTATTAAGCGCTTACTGTGTGCAAAGCACTGCTCCAAGCGCTGGGGAGGTTACAAGGTGATCAGGCTGTCCCGCGGGGGGCTCACGGTTTTCATCCCCATTTTCCAGATGAGGGAACTGAGGCCCAGAGAAGTGAAGTGACTTGCCCACAGTCACACAGCTGGCAGTTGGCGGAGCCGGGATTTGAAGCCACGACCTCGGACTCCAAAGCCCGGGCTCTTGCCGCTGAGCCACGCTGGTTCTCTGAATGGGGGTGACATCCAGGATAGGCCGGCCCCGCTACGGCCCAAGGGGGAGACCCCGTCTCTCAAGTAGCCTCTCCCCGGGCCTCCTCGCACCCGCAGGGATCCAGGGGATCGTGGACGCCTACCGCCTGGCCCTGCCCCAGCTCCGGCTCTACGGGCCCACCAACTTCGCCCCCATCATCGCCCACGTGGCGCGGTTCGCCGCCGAGGCCGCCCGGCAGGGGAAGGCCACGGTGAGGGCGGGATCCCAGGCGGGGAGGGAACCCGGCGGCGGGACGGGGCTCCGCGGACCATCATCATCATCATCATCAATCGTATTTATTGAGCGCTTACTATGTGCAGAGCACTGTCCTAAGCGCTTGGGAAGTCCAAGTTGGCAACATCTCGAGACAGTCCCTACCCAACAGCGGGCTCACGGTCTAAAAGGGGGAGACAGAGAACAAAACCAAACGTACTAACAAAATAAAATAAATAAAATCCCCGCCCCTGAACGCCCCCCGACCCCTCCCGCCGGGCAGCAATACTTCGTCCTGCTGCTGCTGACGGACGGCGCCGTGACGGACGAGGAGGCCACGCGGGCGGCCCTGGTCCGGGCCTCCCGCCTGCCCATGTCAGTCATCATCGTGGGCGTCGGCGGCGCCGACTTCGATGCCATGGAGCGGCTGGACGGCGACGGGGGGCTCCTGCGCTCCCGGGCCGGGGACAACGCCGCCCGCGACATCGTCCAGTTCGTGCCCTTCCGCCGCTTCCAGAACGTGAGTCTGGGCGCCCGGGGGGGCGGCGGGGCCGGAGGGCGAGGGGCCCGGGGAGCCGGAGGGCAAGGCTTGGTTCGGTCCATTGCAGGCTCCCCGCGAAGCCCTGGCCCAGGCCGTGCTGGCGGAGGTCCCGCAGCAGCTCGTGTCGTACTACAGGATGCAGGGCTGGGCCCCCTGCCAGCGCCCGGCGCCCGCCCCCGCCCCATCCCCTCAGCCGTGAGCCCACCCTAGACCCCGACGCCACGCACTTCGTTTACATTGTGCTCCTCCTTTGCCCCTGCCCGCTTGGCTCAGGCCCCGGGGGCGAGAAGGTACCCCCTGCCGCTCGCGGATGCCGTTCTGTATTTTTGTACTCACCATTTGCCCGCCTGCCCGCTTGGCTCAGGCCCCGGGGGCGAGAAGGTACCCCCTGCCGCTCGCGGATGCCGTTTTGTATTTTTGTACTCGCCATTTGCCCGCCTGCCCGCTTGGCTCAGGCCCCGGGGGTGAGAAGGTACCCCCTGCCACTCGCGGATGCCGTTTTGTATTTTTGTACTCGCCATTTGCCCGCCCGCCCGCGCCGCACTGAGGTAGGGAGGGAGGCCCGGTGCCCCTCCTGCAGTCGCACGTAGCCCACCCCCTTCCCGCTGTCCCACCCCCGTCAATAAAGATGCTCGGTTGTCCGAGACGGCCTCTTCAGTCCGGGGCAGAGGGGGTTGGCATTCTGGATGATCTGAGGACGCCCTGGAGGTGGGGAGGGGGGGTCCGACCTCCTGCCCGCCCCCAGGAGACCACCCCACGGGGACAGAGAGAGGGCTGGGAAGACCTCCGCCTCAACCCGGGGCGGCTGGACGGACGGACCGTGGTCCGGGTTTCCTCCGTCGGCGGCCAGAAGTGGGATTAGGGTGCCAAGGGCGTCCTGCGCGGAGCCAAGGAGGGAACAGGAGTAGGGATGGGCAGGGGCGCTCTACTCCGGGGAGGGAGGGCCTCGGTGCCCAGGATGGAGGGGTGAGCATGGGGGTCAACACTGAATGGAGGGAGGGGGAGAGGTGATTGGTGTTGTAAGGGCTGCTGGTGCGAGGTGCGGGCACAATAGCAGGTTTATTGAGGCCCCCTGTGGCCCGCAGCTCGCGGGCCGGCCGGGCTCTCACCCCTGCCCCGCCGCCTCCTGCTCGCCCACAGCCGGGCCCTCGGGGCCCGCTGCGGCGGCGTCGCCCTCGCCCTCCGCCACCCGCGTGCCGTGCGCCCGCACGCGGTACAGGCAGGTGAAGCGCGGGTGCCCCCAGTTGCTGAGGATCTGGACCTTCACCTTGGGGAAAGCCGCGGGAGGCTGGTTCTGGGGGCACAGAGAGGCGGCTGAGGGGCCGGCCCCCCCCACCCTCGGGCCACCCACGTGCCCGCTCCCAGCCCGACGCACCGGCGTACCTGCAAGTGGAAGGTCTGGAGCTCGGACTTCTCCACGTCGAAGGTGAACCTTCCCAGGAAAACCTCCTTGTGATCACCCGGGAGGAGCCCCTGGAGGGGAGGGCGGCGGGGGGAGACGGCAACGGCGCGAGAGGGTCACCTCCTCCGCGCCCTCGCCACCGCCGTGGGGGGTCCCCGGGGGGCCGCGGCCCTCCCTCCGCCCCCTCCGCCCCCCGCTCACGTAGACGACGAAGTCGCGGGGCGCGCTGGCCGTGCTGCCCCTGTGGGCCACGCTGGGCGGGGGGTGTTGCAGGGTGATGTCGCTCAGCTGGACCCGGCCCGGCAGGCGGATGACCACGTGGCCCCGGGCCCCCCGGAAGGCCCAGCAGTTCCCGGGAAACACGTCCGGCTGGAGGGAGAGGCGGGGTCGGCGGCCGCCTCCCGGAGGCCCTCCCTCCCGACCCCCGGTCCGGACGGGGCCGGGGGATGCGGCCCACGAGGGCTCGGCGGAGGTTGGGCACGACCGTGGGGGCGGGTGAGGCGGAGGGGGTCCGCCGGGCGCCCACCCTCCCGCCTCCGCCCGCCCGCCCACCCACCTCCAGGATGACGCTGGGTGACTTGGCGTAGTTCCAGAAGCTGAGGCGGTTCCAGAAATAGGTGGCCAAGCCGTCCTCGTAGTCCTGAGACGTCCTGTCCAGGTCAATGGAGGCGCCTGCGGAAGAGACGGGGCGGGGAGACTCTCCACGTCCGGGTCTCTGTCTGCCCCTCCATCTCTGAGCGTCTCTCCGGCCCGCTACCCTCAAGTCTTTGCCCCCTCGTCTCCGAACGTCTCTCCGGGCTCTTCCCGGAGGAGCAGCGGGGCTCAGTGGGAAGAGCCCGGGCTTTGGAGTCAGAGGTCATGGGTTCGGATCCCGGCCCCGCCAGTTGTCAGCGATTAGGGCGAGTCACTTCTCTGGGCCTCAGTTCCCTCTTCTGTAAAATGGGGATGAAGACCGGGAGCCCCCCCGTGGGACAACCTGATCACCTTGTATCCTCCCCAGTGCTTGGAACGGTGCTTGGCACATAAGCGTTTAATAAGAAGTAGTAGAAGTAGTAGTAGTAGGAGAAGAAGAAGAAGAAAAGAAGAAGAAGAAAAGAAGAGGAAAAGAGAAGAAAAGAAGAGGAAAAGAGGAAGAGAAGAAGAAAAGAGGAAGAGAAGAAGAAAAGAGGAAGAGAAGAAAAGAGGAAGAGAAGAAGAAAAGAGGAAGAGAAGAAGAAAAGAGGAAAAGAAGAAAAGAAGAAAAGAGGAAGAGAAGAAGACAAGAAGAGGAAAAGAGGAAGAGAAGAAGAAAAGAGGAAGAGAAGAAGACAAGAAGAGGAAAAGAGGAAGAGAAGAAGAAAAGAGGAAGAGAAGAAGACAAGAAGAGGAAGAGAAGAAGAAAAGAGGAAGAGAAGAAGAAAAGAGGAAAAGAGGAAGAGAAGAAAAGAGGAAGAGAAGAAGAAAAGAGGAAGAGAAGAAGAAAAGAAGAGGAAGAGAAGAAGAAAAGAGGAAGAGAAGAAGAAAAGAGGAAGAGAAGAAGAAAAGAAGAAAAGAGGAAGAGAAGAAGAAAAGAGGAAAAGAAGAAGAAAAGAAAAGAAAAGAAGAAAAGAGGAAAAGAAAAGAGAAGAAGAAAAGAGGAAAAGAAGAAGAAAGGAGGAGGAGGAGGAAGAAAGGAGGAGGACTATTATTATTATTATTATTATTATTATTATTATTATTATTATTATTATTATTATTCCCGCTGTCTCTCTGGCCATTTCTGACTTTCCATGTCTGTGTCTTCGTCCTCTACCTCTCCATATCCGTGTCTGTCTGCTCCTCCATCTCTGACCATCTCTGTCATTCATTCAATCGCGTTACTAAGCGCTTATTGTGTGCGCAGCACTGTACTAAACCCTTGGGAAAGCGAAACGCAACAATACACAGTGGCGTTCCCTGACCCCACTATGCCCACAGTCTAGAGCGGGGGCGGGGAGAGAGACATCAGTACAAATAAATGAAATTATAGATAGAAACATAAAGTGCTGGGCGGGGGGGTGGGGTAGAGTCTCTAACTCTGCCTCTCCCGCCTCTGAGCAATTGTCCTTTTCTCCAGACTGTATCTTTATAACAATAATAATAATAATAATAATAATGGTATTAAGCGCTTACTATGTGCCAACCACTATTCTAAGCGCTGGAGTAGATGCGAGGTAATCAGGTTGTCCCATGTGGGGCTCACAGTCTTAATCCCCATTTTCCAGATGAGGGAACTGAGGCCCAGAGAAGTGAAGCGACTTGCCCAAAGTCACCCAGCTGACAGTTGGCGGAGCAGGGATTTGAACCCATGACCTCCGACTCCAAAGCCCGGGCTCTTTCCGCTGAGCCACTCTGCTTCTCTTGATAGCCCTAGGTGGATCAGTTTCCCTGTGTGTCAGTTTATTAATAATAATGGTATCTGTTAAGCGCTATGTGCCAAGCACTGTTCTAAGCGCTGGGGTAATAATACTAATGATAGCATTTATTAAGCGCTTACTATGTGCAAGGCACTGCTCTAAGCACTGGGGAGGTTACAAGGTGATCAGGTGTCCCACGGGGGGCTCACAGTCTTCATCCCCATTTGACAGATGAGGTAACTGAGGCCCAGAGAAGTGAAGCGACTTGCCCAAAGTCACCCAGCTGACAGTTGGTGGAGCCGGGATTTGAACCCATGACCTCTGACTCCAAAGCTCGGGCTCTTTCCACTGAGGCACGCGTAGATATAGGGTAATCAGGTCGTCCCACGTGGGGCTCACAGCCTTAATCCCCGTTTTACAGATGAGGACACTGAGACACAGGGACGTGAAGTGACTTGTCCAAGGTCACACAGCAAATAAGTTTCTCCATGTGTGTCAGTCTGCTCGCTCCTGCTCTCTCCCCTCCCCGCCTTAATGTTGGTATTTGTTAAGCCGACTTGTACATGTTGCCGACTTGTACTTCCCGAGTGCTTAGTACAGTGCTCTGCACACAGTAAGCGCTCAATAAATACGATTAAGTGCTTACTCTGTGCCAAGCACTGTTCTAAGCGCTGGGGAGGTGACAAGGTGATCAGGTTGTCCCACTGGGGGCTCACACCATTTTAATCCCCATTTGCCAGATGAGGTTACTGAGGCCCAGAGAAGTGAAGCGACTCGCCCGAAGTCACACAGCTGATTTGAACCCATGACCTCTGACTCCAAAGCCCGGGCTCTTTCCACCGAGCCGCGCTGCCGCCCCTTCTCTTGACTCTGAAGTTTGTACGTCACAGTGTCTCCGTGGAAGTGGCTACGGGTGGGCCCTCACCCACGGAGCTGAGTGCGAAGTCCGGTTTCCTCACCACGTCTTCGTTCAGCTGCTGGAACACCAGTTTGGCCACTTGCTGGGGGGACAGGGCAGTTGCCCGGGGTAAGTTGGGGGTGCGGGGCCCTAGGGTGGCCGGTCGAGGCTGGGAGGGTCCGGTGTCCGGCTGACCTGCGTGTTGGCCGCCCGCAGGGTGGTGACCTCGCCGTGCAGCCGGGCCAGCTCGGCCCGGAGCAGCTTCAGCTGCTGCCCGTGGGAACGCACGTTGCGGTGGTATTCGCTGCCAGGCGGGGACGGGCACGGAAAATGGCGGGCTCAGCCGGTGGGGCCTGGCACATTTTCCCCCCTACCCACCTCCCCACTGACCAGTACCGCCTCCTCTTTCACCTCAGGCTCAGAAAGTCGTCCGACTCCTGGACAGGAGAGGAAAATGGGGACAACTGAGGCCTTGGCACCCCGGGCCGCCAGGATCACCGCCCCCAGGACCCGGATCCCGCGGACACTTACCTGGCCCGGCTTGGGGAGCCAGTCCAGGACCCCGCAATAGTTGGCTGAGGATGGAAACGGGTGAGGAAAGGGGGGCTGGAGGCCCGGGCACCCCAGCTGCACATCCAACCTGCCCTCTGCTGCGAAGGTGCCCATTTTCTCCTTGGAGCGCGGGGGCTCAGAGTGGGTAGGAATTTGGGAGAGGGGGGTCTGCCCATTATGTCTTTCTTTCCTGCCCCGCTCTGGGCTTCGGGGCAGGCCTCATCAGGGAGGTGAGGGGGGCACGGCTGGGGTCCAGGGCCCAGAAACTCAAGCCGAGTGGGCAGCGTCCAGGGACTGGGAAAGCAGGGCTGGGTGGGGGGAGAGGGGCAGGGCCGGGATGGTGGAACTTGGACTTCCCAAGCGCTTAGTACAGTGCTCTGCACACAGTAAACTTTCAATAAATACGATTGATTGATTGATTCACCTGCCAGGACGATGCCCAGGAGCGTGAAGACGGTGAGGCCGCAGCGTAGGGACTGCACTGCCCTGCAAGGGGCCGAGCCGGGGCACATACTGAGCGACCTCTGGCCTGTGGTGACACGGCCACCAGGGGGCGGTGTCGCGAAGGACACGCCCACCAGGGGCGGTGTCACGAAGGGAACGCCCACAAGGGGGCGGTGTCTGGCTCCGCCCACAAAGGGGGCGAATTCGGGCTGTCAGGCCCCGCCCACCAGGGGGTGGTGGTGTGCAGGCCCCGCCCACAAGGGGAAGGAGTCTGGCGAGCACCGGCCACGCCCACAAGGGGGCGTAGTCAAGGACCGTCCAGGGGCGGAGTCAGGAGAGCCCTGGGCACGCCCACAAGGGGGCGGAGTCTGGGCCACGCCCACAAGGGGGCGCGGTCAGGGCCCGTCCAGGGGGCGGGGTTAGGAGAGCTCGGGCCCCGCCCACAAGGGGGCGGAGCCAGTCCTCCCAGGGGCTGGGGGGTCAGGAGGCTCTGGCCTCGCCCACAAGGGGGCGGAGTCGAGCCCGTCCAGGGGGGTGATGTCGGGAGAGCCCGGGCCCGCCCACAAGGGGGCAGTCTTGAGCGCGCCGGACACGCCCACAAGTGGGCGGAGTCGGGAGAGCCAGGGCCCGTCCGCAAGGGAGAGGAGCCTGCATCACAGGCCACGCCCACAATGGGGCGGGGTCACGAGTGGTCCCACCCACAAGGGGGCGGGGCCCGGAGAGCGCCGACCAGAGGGGTGGAGTCGGGAGAGACCGGCCCCACCCACGAGGGGGCGGAGCCTGGAGCGCACCGGCCACAACCACAAGGGGGCGCAGTCAGGGCCCGTCCAGGGGGCGGGGTCAGGAGAGCCCGGGACCGCCCACAAGGGGGGGAGTGTCTTGAGCTCGCCGGACACGCCCACAGGGGGGCGCAGTCGGGGCCCGTCCAGGGGGCGGAGTCGGGAGGTCCCGGGCCCGCCCACAAGGGGGCGGGGCCTGTCTGATACAGACCACGCCCACAAGAGGGCGGGGCGGTGTGTGTCCGGGCCCGCCCACAAGGGGGTGGAGCCTGGACAGCGCCGACCAAAGGGGTGGAGTCGGGAACCCGGGGCCGCCCACAAGGGGGCGGGGTCGAGCCCGTCCAGGGGGGTGCTGTCGGGAGAGCTCGGTCCCGCCCACAAGTGGGCGGGGTCTTGAGCGCTCCGGACACGTCCACAAGGGGGCGCAGTCGGGGGCCCGCCCACAGGGGGCGGAGTCTGGAGATCGCCGTCCATGCCTCAAAGGGGGCGGAGTCGAGCGCGAGGAGTCGGGAGATCCCGGTCCCCGCCCACAAGGGGGCGGGGCGGAGTCAGGAACAGTTCAGGGGGCGGGGGTCAGGAGTGCCTGGCCCCGCCCACAAGGGGTGGAATAAAAGCCCGTCCAGGGGGCGGAGTCAGGAGTGTCCGGGCCCCGTCCACATGGGGGGCAGTGGAGCAAGCGCCGGCCACGCCCACAAGGGGGCGGAGTCACAAGGGACAGGGCCTGTCGACCGCCGGCCACGCCCCATAGGGGGCGGAGTCACAGCCCCAGGCACCGACCTCGGTAAGGAGCCAGGCGGGCGCATGCGCCCCGGGGGGGGGAGGAACCAGGCGGGCGCATGCGCCCCGGGGGGGGGGGGGGGAACCAGGCGGGCGCATGCGCCGCGTGGGGGGGAGGAACCAGGCGGGCGCATGCGCCCCGGGGGGGGGTCGGAGGAACCTGGCGGGCGCATGCGCCCCGGGGAGGAGCTGGGCGGGGGTGGGACCAGGCGGGGGACCAGGCGGGCGCATGCGCCCAGGGGAGGAGCCGGGCGGGCGCATGCGCCCCGGAGCAGGAGACGCGCCCCGACCCCCGCCGCCTCAGCGTGGGTCAGGCGGCGCGAGGCCCCCTGCAGGGGAGTCCGACCGGATCGTACCATCAGGGCGCGCGGGATGGGGGGGGGGGATGCGCCACAGGAACGGCGGTTGCGGGGGGTTTCCGGGACCCCAACCGGCCTCAGGTGGTCGCCGAGACCCCTTCATTCCCGGCTCCTCCCCGCACTGGGGAAAAAGCCCCCCGACCCCCGCAGGCGCGACCCCGGGGTGCTTTCCCCCTCCCTCCCCCCCCCGGGCCCCCGATGGTTCGTGCCCCCTCACCTGCTCAGCCGGACCAGGGCGCCGCCTAGCGCCCGCGGGAAACCGCTCGCCGCCCGCCTCAGGTGGCCTGACACGGGAGGGGGGCACAGAGATCAGCATCAGAATAATAATGGCATTTAATAATAATAATAATAATAATAATGGTGGCATTTGTTAAGTGCTTACTATGTGCAAAGCACTGTTCTAAGCGCTGGGGAGGTTACAAGGTGATCAGGTTGTCCCACGGGGGGCTCACAGGCTTCATCCCCATTTTACAGTTGAGGTAACTGAGGTAATGATAATAATAATGATAGTATTTGTTAAGCGCTTGCTATGTGCAAAGCGCCGTTCTAAGCGCAGGGGAGGTCACAAGGTGACCAGGTTGTCCCACGGGGGGCTCCCAGTCTTCATCCCCATTTGACAGACGAGGTCACTGAGGCCCCGAGGATAATAATAATAATGATGATGGTATTTGTTAAGCGCTTACTATGTGCAAAGCGCTGTTCTAAGCGCTGGGGAGGTTACAAGGTGATCAGGTTGTCCCACGCGGGGCTCACAGGCTTCATCCCCATTTGACAGGTGAGGGAACTGAGGCCCAGAGAATAATAATAATGATGATGATAGTATTTGTTAAGCGCTTGCTATGTGCTAAGCGCTGGGGAGGTTACAAGGTGACCAGGTTGTCCCACGGGGGGCTCACAGGCTTCACCCCCATTTTCCAGATGAGGGAACTGAGGCTTAGAGAGGTTAAATGACTTGCCCAAAGTGACACAGCAGATAATGGGCAGAGCCGGGATTTGAACCCATGACTTCTGACTCCCAAGCCCGGGCTCTTTCCCCTGGGCCACGCTAAGCGCTGTGTGCCAAGCGCTGTTCTAAGCGCTGGGGAGGTTCCAAGGTGATCAGGTTGTCCCATGAGGTGCTCACAGTCTTCATCCCCATTTGACAGACGAGGTCACTGAGGCCCAGAGAATAATAATAATAATGATGATAGTATTTGTTAAGCGCTTGCTATGTGCAAAGCACTGTTCTAAGCGCTGGGGAGGTTACAAAGTGATCAGGTTGTCTCATGGGGGACTCACAGGCTTCATCCCCATTTGACAGATGAGGGAACTGAGGCCCAGAGAGTAATAATAATGGTAGTATTTGTTAAGCGCTTACTATGTGCCAAGCACTGTTCTGGGCGCTGGGGAGGTTACAAGGTGATCAGGTTGTCCCACGGGGGGCTCCCAGTCTTAATCCCCATCTGACAGGTGAGGTAATTGAGGCCCAGAGAATAATTAAGGATAATAATGGTAGTATTTGTTAAGCGCTTGTTATGTGCCAAGCACTGTTCTAAGCGCTGGGGAGGTTACAAGGTGATCAGGTTGTCCCACGGGGGGCTCACAGTCTTCATCCCCGTTATACAGATGAGGGAACTGAGGCCCAGAGAATAATAATAATGGTAGTATTTGTTAAGCGCTTCCTATGGGCCAAGCACTGTTCTAAGCGCTGGGGAGGCTACACGGTGATCAGGTTGTCCCACACGGGGATCAAAATCTTAATCCCCGTTTTCCAGATGAGGTCACTGAGGCCCCGGAGAAGCGAAGTGACTTGCCCAAAGTCACACAGCTGACAGCTGGCGGAGCCGGGATTTGGGACCGTCGCTACGCGTTGCCAACTTGTGCTTCCCAAGCGCTTAGTACAGTGCCCTGCACACAGTGAGTGCTCAATAAATACGATTGAAGGAGTGAATGAATCGGAACCCATGACCTCCGACTCCAAAGCCGGGGCTATTTTCACTGAGCCACTGTTGTGAGGGATGGGGGAGGGCGAGGGGGAAGGGGGTCTCATACTTTTCAAGTTCTTGGGGGGCAGCGGGGCGCTGGGCCCGCCGGGGGCCCCGGGCGCGGCCTGCTCCGGGTTGCTGAGGAAACCGCGAGGGTCCGGGCCTGCAGGGGACCAGAGGGGTCGGAGGTCACCGCCCCGCCACGCCAACCCCCTCCCCGTATTGCCCGCGCACCCCCGACCCCCCGGGAAGATGCCCCCCCAGGAAGATGCCCCCCGGGGAGGGGCTTTGCGGGGGCCCTCACAGTGGCCGAGGGAGGAGCAGGCCTCGTCCGTGGGCCTGGGCTGGCCCGCGCCGGACAAGGAGTCCGAGTTGAGCTTCCAGGCCGCGGCGCCGGGCCGGCTCCTGTCCGGGCGGGAATCAATCAATCAATCAATCAATCGTATTTATTGAGCGCTTACTACGTGCAGAGCACTGTACTAAGCGCAGTTGGCAACACATAGAGACAGTCCCTACCCAACAGTGGGCTCACAGTCTAAAAGGGGGAGACAGAGAACGGAACCAAACGTACCAGCAAAATAAAATAAATAGGATAGAAATGTACAAGCAGAATAAATAAATAAATAGAGTAATAAATATGTACTAATAATATAATAATAATATGGGAAGAGGGTGGGCGGCCGTGGGCTGGAAGGCCTCCCCTCCCACGCCCTCGGCTTCGTCCGTCCCCCCGTTCCCACCCTGGCCGTCGCGCGTTCACACCTCCGTCGTCGCACGGTGGTCCCACCTCTCGCGCCCATCCCCGACCCCGCCGCTCGCCCCTCTCTAGGGTCAGCGGGGTGACCGGAAGGCCGGAGGGTCCCCGGTAGGATAAAGGGTTTGGGGCGTGGGGGGTCCCCGGGATTCACGCACGCACGCCTGCCCCCCGCTTTTCAGGGGGACGGGGTCTTGAGATGAGGCGGAAGGGGGTCCCGGGGGTCCCCGGCCCCTCACCTCTGGGATCCGCTGTCCACCGACGTGCCGCTCTCGGAGCTGTTGCTGTGGTCGCTGAAGAAAGCGGGGTTGGGTTTGTGGGAGGGGGCCGCCGAGCCGGGCCGGGGGCCCCGCCTCATCCTGGCTGGCGGGGATGGGGAGAAGCCCCCCGAGATTGAGCCCCCCGCACGCCTACGAACCCCCCGACCCTCGGGGACCCCAAGCCTCGATCCACCGCCAAGCTGGCTTGGCCCCAGTGGGTTGGGTCGCTCCCCGCCAGCCGGGCCTGATGTCATAGTGGGCGCCCTGCTGACCTCACAATAGGGGAGGGGGCCCAACTGGGGTCAGGGGGAGGCTTCTAGACGACTGTGAGCCCACTGTTGGGTAGCGACCGTCTCTATATGTTGCCAACTTGGACCTCCCAAGCGCTTAGTACAGTGCTGTGCACACAGCGCTCAATAAATACTGCGCAAGTCAGCTCTCTTCCTTCAAGGCCCTACTGAGAGCTCACCTCTCTGCCTCCCCCTTCTAGACTGTGAGCCCACTGTTGGGTAGGGACCGTCTCTATATGTTGCCAACTTGGACCTCCCAAGCGCTTAGTACAGTGCTCTGCACACAGCAAGCGCTCAATAAATAGCACCCAAGCTAGCTCTCTTCCTTCAAGGCCCTACTGAGAGCTCACCTCCTCCAGGAGGCCTTCCCCCACTTCCCCCTCCTCTTACCTCCTTCCCTTCCCCACAGCACCTGGATATATGTATATATGTTTGTGCAGATTTATTACTCTATTTTACTTGTACATATTTATCCTATTTGTTTTATTTTGTTAATATGTTTGGTTTTGTTCTCTGTCTTCCCCTTCTAGACTGTGAGCCCACTGTTAGGTAGGGACCGTCTCTATATGTTGCCAACTTGGACCTCCCAAGCGCTTAGTACAGTGCTCTGCACACAGCAAGCGCTCAATAAATAGCGCCCAAGCTAGCTCTCTTCCTTCAAGGCCCTACTGAGAGCTCACCTCCTCCAGGAGGCCTTCCCCCACCTCCCCCTCTCCATCCCCCCCACCTTACCTCCTTCCCTTCCCCACAGCCCCTGTATATATGTATATATGTTTGTACGGATTTATTACTCTATTTTACTTGTACGTATTTATTCTATTTATTTTATTTTGTTAATATGTTTTGTTTTGTTCTCTGTCTCCCCCTTCTAGACTGTGAGCCCACTGTTGGGTAGGGACCGTCTCTATATGTTGCCAACTTGGACCTCCCAAGCGCTTAGTACAGTGCTCTGCACACAGTAAGCGCTCAATAAATACGATTGAATGAATGAATGAAAGGGGAAGATTAGGGAACCAGGGGGCAAAGGTCACGGCTGGGAGTAGCCCATCCATCCATCCATGGATTGAGAGGATCTATTGAGCGCCCACCGGGTGCGGAGCACGGTAATAATAATAACAATGGGTAGGGACCATCTCTCTATGTTGCCAACTTGTACTTCCCAAGCGCTTAGTCCAGTGCTCTGCACACAGTAAGCGCTCAATAAATACGATTGAATGAATGAATGAATGAGTAATGGTATTTGTGAAGGCGTTAACTATGTGCCATGTATGTATGTACTATGTACTATGTTAACTAAGTACAAATTAACTTGTACTTCCCAAGCGCTTAGTATAGTGCTCTGCACACAGTAAGCGCTCAATAAATACAATTGAATGAATGCCAGGCACTGTACTAAGCGCTGGAGTGAGTACAAGCAGATATGCCACAGTTGATACACACGATCCCTGTGACCCCACAAGAGATTCATTTATTTATTTATTTTAAAAAATTATAAATAAATAAATATTTATAAATATTTATAAATAAAGAGATTTATTTATTTTAGGAGACCTTCCCAGACTGAGCCCCTTCGTTCCTCTTCCCCTCGTCCCCCTCTCCATCCCCCCATCTTACCTCCTTCCCTTCCCCACAGCACCTGTATATATGTTTGTACATATTTATTACTCTATTTATTTATTTTACTTGTACATATCTATTCTATTTATTTTATTTTGTTAGTATGTTTGGTTTTGTTCCCTGTCTCCCCCTTCTAGACTGTGAGCCCACTGTTGGGTAGGGACCATCTCTATATGTTGCCAACTTGTACTTCCCAAGCGCTTAGTCCAGTGCTCTGCACACAGTAAGTGCTCAATAAATACGATTGATTGATTGATTGATTGATTCAGCGGAGGAGACAGGTACTAGAGAAGCAGCGTGGTTCAGCGGCAAGAGCCCGGGCTTTGGAGTCGGAGATCACGGGTTCAAATCCCGGCTCTGCCAATTGTCAGCTGTGTGACTTTGGGCAAGTCACTTCACTTCTCTATGCCTCAGTTCCCTCATCTGTAAAATGGGGATAAAGACCGTGAGCCCCCCCGTGGGACAACCTGATCACCTTGTAACCTCAACAGTGCTTTGCACATAGTAAGCGCTTAATAAATGCCATCATTATTATTATTATTATCGGCTGGGTGACTTTGGGCAAGTCACTTCACTTCTCTGGGCCTCAGTGACCTCATCTGGAGAATGGGGATTAAAACTGTGAGCCCCACGTGGGACAACCTGATTACCCTGTATCTACCCTGGCGCTTAATAATAATGATGGCATTTATTAAGCACTTACTATGTGCAAAGCACTGTTCTAAGCGCTGGGGCGGTTGCAAGGTGATCAGGTTGTCCCACGTGGGGCTCACAGTCTTAATTCCCATTTCACAGATGAGGTCACTGAGGCACAGAGAAGTGAAGTGACTTGCCTTTTAGACTGTGAGCCCACTGCTGGGTAGGGACTGTCTCTATATGTTGCCAACTTGTACTTCCCAAGCGCTTAGTACAGTGCTCTGCACACAGTAAGCGCTCAATAAATACGATTGATTGATTGCCTAAAGTCACACAGTTGACAATTGGCGGAGCAGGGATTTGAACCCATGACCTCTGACTCCAAAGCCCGGGCTCTTTCCACTGAGCCATGCTGCTTCCCTGCTTAGCACCTAGTAAGCGCTTAACAAGTTAATGTTTGTTAATGATGATTATTAATGTTAATTAATGTTTGTTCATTTGTTAATGATGTGCATCTAGCTTTATTTCTATTTATTCTGATGACACCTGTCCACACGTTTTGTTTTTTTGCCCCCCTTCTCGACTGTGATCCCGCTGTTGGGTAGGGACCGCCTCTATATGTTGCCGACTTGGACTTTCCAAGCGCTTAGTACAGTGCTCTGCACACAGTAAGCGCTCAATAAATACGATTGAATGAATGAATGAACAAATACCATCATTATTATTATCCCAAAGTCAGTCAATCGATGGTATTTATTGAGGGCCTATTGTGCACAGGGGACTGTAATGATAATCAATCAATCAATCGTATTTATTGAGCGCTTACTGTGTGCAGAGCACTGTACTAAAGGCATGGGAGAGTACAATGCAAGAGTGATAGACGCGTTTCCTGCCCACCTGGCGTTTACAGGCTAGAGGAATTAAATACACTTTTCAAATATAAAATAAAACAGATGAGGAAGCAGCAGAGGCTAAGGCTGTAATAATCATGATGGCGTTTATTAAGCGCTTACTATGTGCCAAGCACTGTTCCAAGCGCCAGGGAAGCAACAAGGTGATCAGGTTGTCCCACGTGGGGCTCACCGCCTTAATCCCCATATTCCAGATGAGGGAACTGAGGCCCGGAGGAGTGCAGTGATTTGCCCAAAGTCACACAGCTGACAAGTGCACACAGTAAGCACTCAATAAATACGATTGATTGATTGATTATATGTTTGTACAGATTTATTACTCTATTATATTTGTACCTATTTATTCTATTTATTTTATTTGGTTAATATGTTTTGTTTTGTTGTCTGTCTCCCCCTTCTGTCATCATCAATCGTATTTATTGAGCGCTTACTATGTGCAGAGCACTGTACTAAGCGCTTCTAGACTGTGAGCCCGCTGTTGGGTAGGGACCGTCTCTCTATGTTGCCAACTTGGACTTCCCAAGCGCTTAGTACAGTGCTCTGCACCCAGGAAGCGCTCAATAAATACGATTGAACGAATAAGAGAGAAGCAGTGTGGCTCAGTGGAAAGAGCCCGGGCTTTGGAATCAGAGGTCATGGGTTCAAATCCCGGCTCCGCCAATCGTCAGCTGGTGACTTTGGGCAAGTCACTTCACTGCTGTGGGCCTCAGTTTCCTCGTCTGTAAAATGGGGATGAAGACTGTGAGCCCCCCGTGGGACAACCTGATCACCTTGTATCCCCCCAGCGCTTAGAACAGTGCTTTTCACATAGTAAGCGCTTAACCAATACCAACGTTATTATTATTATAGGTGGCGGAGCCGGGATTTGAACCCACGACCTCCGACTCCAAAGCCCGGGCGCTTTCCACTGAGCCGCGCTGCTGGGGCCTGGCTGCCCACCTGCTGGGAATTAGGGAATGTGGGAGGAGATTCTGGGAAAAGGGAGAGCCAAGGCAGGAAGGGCCTCAATCAAAATAACACATGTGGTTTTAGTTAAACGCTTCCTAGGTGCCAGGCTGTGTACTAAGCTCCCTGGTGGATTCAATCGAACCTGTCTCACGTGGGGGTGCCAACTTGTACTTCCCAAGCGCTTAGTCCAGTGCTCTGCACACAGTAAGCGCTCAATAAATACGATTGATTGATCGATTGATGGGGGTCACAGCCATAAACCCCGCTTTACATCTTCAATCGTATTTATTGAGCGCTTACTAGGTGCAGAGCACTGTACTAAGCGCTTGGGAAGTCCAAATTGGCAACATATAGAGACGGTCCTTAGCCAACAGTGGGCTCACAGTCTAAAAGGGGGACTGTGGGGGGGAAGTGGGGGAAGCAGTGTGGCTCAGTGGAAAGAGCCCGGGCTTGGGCGTCAGAGGTCACGGGTTCAAACCCCTGCTCCGCCGGGTGTCAGCTGTGTGACTTTGGGCAAGTCACTTCACTTCTCTGGGCCTCAGTGACCTCATCTGTAAAATGGGGATTGACTGTGCGCCGCCCCCGTGGGACAACCTGATCACTTTGTAACCTCCCCAGCGCTTAGAACAGTGCTCTGCACATGGTAAGAGCTTAACAAATACCATGATTATTATTATTAATAATAATCATTAATAATCATTTTAATACGTTTAATATGTTTGGTTTTGTTCTCTGTCTCCCCCTTCTAGACTGTGAGCCCACTGTTGGGTAGGGACTGTCTCTGTATGTTGCCAACTTGGACTTCCCCAGCGCTTAGTACAGTGCTCTGCACACAGTAAGCGCTCAATAAATATGATTGATTGATTGTTGGGTAGGGACTGTCTCTAGATGTTGCCAACTTGGACTTCCCAAGCGTTTAGTCCAGTGCTGTGCACACAGTAAGCGCTCAATAAATGCCATTGATTGATGGATTGATTCTAATCCACCCTCCGGCACTTGTCAGCTGTGTGGCTTTGGGCAAGTCAATTCACTTCTCTAGGCCTCAGTGACCTCATCTGTAAAATGGGGATCAATCAATCGTATTTATTGAGCGCTTACTGTGTGCAGAGCACTGGACTAAGCGCTGGGGAAGTCCAAGTTGGCAACATATAGAGACGGTCCCTACCCAACAGTGGGCTCACAGTCTAGAAGGATGAAGACTGTGAGCCCCACATGGGACAACCTGATCGCCTTGTACCCTCCCCAGCGCTTAGAACAGTGCTTTGCACATAGTAAGTGCTTAATAGATGCCATCATTATTATTATTGGGAGTCAGAGGTCGTGGGTTCTAATCCGCCCCCCGGCACTTGTCAGCTGTGTGGCTTTGGGCAAGTCAATTCACTTCTCTTGGCCTCAGTGACCTCATCTGTAAAATGGGGATCAATCAATCAATCAATCGTATTTATTGAGTGCTTACTGTGTGCAGAGCACTGGACTAAGCGCTGGGGAAGTCCAAGTTGGCAACATATAGAGACGGTCCCTACCCAACAGTGGGCTCACAGTCTAGAAGGATAAAGACTGTGAGCCCCCTGTGGGACAACCTGATCGCCTTGTACCCTCCCCAGCGCTTAGAACAGTGTTTTGCACATAGTAAGTGCTTAACAGATGCCATCATTATTATTTCCGGGGGTGGGGGGCGGTCCCTGAGGTCCAGAGAAGTGAAGGCCGTGGCCTGAGGTCGCCCAGCAGAGCAGCTTCGCCTTTAGTGGTGGGAGTCCTGCCCCATTCGGGGGTCCCGGTGCCCCCCCCCGTTCCCCCAGCTGCTTCTCTGCCCCTGTTTGTTGGGCAGACGCCCCCCCCCCCCCCGCCCCTTGGGGCCCCCCGCCCCCCGCTTCCTCTTCCTGCCAGGCCGGAGCCCGAGCGCCGCCGGGCCTTGCTGCCGGGGGAACTGAGGCCTGGGCCTGGGCCGGGCCCGGGCCCCCAGGGATGCGTCGTGGTCCGGGGGCGCTGTGCCTGGGGGGCGCCGTGCTGTGCCTCTGGCTGGTGGCACCGCGCCGCCCGGCCCGGCCCGGCCGCTGCCCCCCGGCCTGCCCCTGCCTCCGCCAGCCGGGCTCCCCCTGGTTCGACGCCCGCTTTGAGCCGGACGCCGAGCTGCTCCTGGCACCGGACACTGCCCTGCCTGCTTCCGTGCTACGCTGGTGGTTGGTGAGGGGCGGGCCCCGCACCCCCAGTTCTCCGTGCCCCCTTCTTCCTGGGACCCCCAGCTCTCCATGCCCGCGTCCTTCCGGGAGCCCCAACTCTCTGTGCCCACTTCCTCCCAGTCCCCCTCCTTCTTTTCTAGGGCCCCCCAGCTCTCCATGCCCCTTCCTCCCAGGCCCCCCAGCTCTCCCTGGCCCTTTCCTCCCCAACTCCCTCTTTCCGAGCCCCCCCACCCGCCCCCAGCCACACTTTCTCCTCCAGGGCTGCCCAGTTCTCCATGCCCCCTTCCTCCTGGGACCCCCCCAGCCCTCCATGCCCCTTTCCTCCCGGGCCCCTCAGCCCTCCTTCCTCCAGGGCCCCCCCCAGCTCTCCATGCCCACTTCCTCCAGGGCCCCCCAGCTCTCCATGGCCCTTTCCTCCCCAACTCCCTCTTTCCGAGCCTCCCCCCACCCCGCAGCCACACTTTCTCCTCCAGGGCCCCCCAGCTCTCCATGCCCCCTTCCTCCCGGGCCCCCCAGCCCTCCATGCCCTCTTCCTCCCGGGCCCCCCAGCTCTCCATGCCCCCTTCCTCCCGGGCCCCCCAGCCCTCCATGCCTCCTTCCTCCCGGGCCCCCCAGCTCTCCATGCCCACTTCCTCCCAGGCCCCTCAGCTCTCCATGCCCCCTTCCTCCCGGGCCCCCCAGCTCTCCATGCCCCCTTCCTCCCAGGCCCCCCAGCTCTCCATGCCCCCTTACACCCCATCCCTTCTCCCCCAGGGACCCCCAGCTCTCCATGCCCCTTTGCTCCCAGAACCCCCAGCTTTCCATGCCCCTTCCTCCTGGGACTCCCAGCTCTCCATGCCCTCTTCCACCCCATCGCCATCCTTCCAATTCCCCATCATATCTTCTCTTCCCAGGACCCCCAGCTCTCCATGCCCCCTTCCACTCCATCCCCCAATACCTTCTCCCCCAGGGACCCCCAGCTCTCCATGCCTCTTTGCTCCCGGAACCCCCAGCTTTCCATGCCCCTTCCTCCTGGGACTCCCAGCTCTCCATGCCCACTTCCACCCCAACGCCGTCCTTCCAATCCCCCATCAGATCTTCTCATCCCAGGACCCCCAGCTCTCCATGCCACCTTCCTCCTGGGACCCTCAACTCTCCATGCCCCCTGGGGCCCCCAGTTTTCCATGCCCCCTTCCTCCCCGTCCCCCTCCTTCCGAACCCCCCCCCCCCATACGTCCTCCTGAGACCCCCAGCTCCCTCCGTCCTTGAGTTTAGGCCTCCCAACCCCAGCCCGTCCTATGGAGCGGTGGTCGGGGGCGGCCGGGGCGAGTGGCCGAGAGTTGGGCCGAGCCACCCTCCCTCGCCCCCCGGCCAGCGCCTGCAGGGCCGGGGAAACAGGACGGAGTTCGAGGACGCCAAGCGCAGGCTGTTCACGGTCATCCCCGCCCCCAGCCTCCCGGCCGCCAGCCCCACGTGCCACACCTGCGCCGTCGTGGGCAACTCCGGGAACCTGCTGGGCTCCGGACACGGGCCCGCCATCGACCGGCACCGCTCGGTCTTCAGGTGGGCAACGATCCCCGGACGCTGCCCCCTCTCATCCCCCGGTCCCCTCGTGGGCCACCCCCGTTAGGCCCCATTCCCTCGTCCTCTGGCCGTGACCCCGCTGACCCCCGGACCCCCACAGGATGAACCAGGCGCCCGTGCAGGGTTTCGAGGGGGACGTGGGGCAGAGGACGACCCTGCTGCTGCTCTACCCCGAGAGCGCCCGGGACCTGCCCCCGGATGCCCGCTTGCTGCTGCTGCCCCTGAAGACTCAGGACCTCACGTGGGCCGCGGGCGCGCTCACCACGGGAGGGCTCCGACGGTGGGTTCGGGCCCGCGCGGGCCGGGGGAGCGGTGGCTCAGAGAGGGTTGGGGTTAGAGGGCACCATTCAGAGTGAGTTCCCACTCATTCATTCATTCGATCGTATTTATTGAGCGCTTACGGTGTGCAGAGCACTGGACTAAGCGCTTGGGAAGTCCAAGTCGCCAACATCTAGAGACGGTCCCTACCCAACAGCGGGCTCGCGGTCTAGAAGAGGGGGCGGTGGGCTGGCTCCGCCAGTTGTCAGCTGTGTGACTTTGGGCAAGTCACTTCACTTCTCTGGGCCTCAGTTCCCTCATCTGTCAAATGGGGATGAAGACTGCGAGCCCCCCCGTGGGACAACCTGATCACCTTGTAACCTCCCCAGTGCTTAGAACGGTGCTTGGCACATAGTAAGCACTTAATTGACGCCACCATTATTATTATTATATTGCCAACTTGTACTTCCCAAGCGCCTAGTCCAGTGCTCTGCACACAGTAAGCGCTCAATAAATACGATTTTCCCTTCCCCATAGCACCTGTATATATGTATATATGTGTGTACATATTTATTACTCTATTTTACTTGTACAAATCTATTCTATTTTATTTTGTTAGTATGTTTGGTTTTGTTCTCTGTCTCCCCCTTTTAGACTGTGAGCCCACCGCTGGGTAGGGACTGTCTCTCTATGTTGCCAACTTGGACTTCCCAAGCGCTTAGTCCAGTGCTCTGCACACAGTAAGCGCTCAATAAATACGATTTTCCCTTCCCCACAGCACCTGTATATATGTATATATGTGTGTACATATTTATTACTCTATTTTACTTGTACATATCTATTCTATTTTATTTGGTTAGTATGTTTGGTTTTGTTCTCTGTCTCCCCCTTTTAGACTGTGAGCCCGCTGTTGGGTAGGGACCGTCTCTCTATGTTGCCAACTTGGACTTCCCAAGCGCTTAGTACAGTGCTCTGCACACAGTAAGCGCTCAATAAATACGATTGATTGATTGATTGAAGGAAGGACGGCTGACCATCCTCTCTCTCCCCTCCCCCAGCACCTACAGGAGGGTCCGGAGCCGAATCCGTGCGGACAAGGAGAAGGTAGGCGCCCGGGGTGAACGTCGTTAGGGCCGACGTCGCGCTCCTCCTGGAGACACCCGGATGGTGTCGCCGGCCCATTGCTCTTGGGCAGCTTCCCCGGTTGGGTTGGCCTGTTCTCTCAATCAATCAATCAATCAATTGTATTTATTGAGCGCTTACTGTGTGCAGAGCACTGGACTAAGCGCTTGGGAAGTCCAAGTTGGCAACATCTAGAGACGGTCCCTACCCAACAGTGGGCTCACAGTCTAAAAGGGGGAGACAGAGAACAAAACCAAACATACTAACATCATCATCATCATCAATCGTATTTATTGAGCGCTTACTATGTGCAGAGCACTGTACTAAGCACTTGGGAAGTCCAAGTTGGCAACATCTAGAGACGGTCCCTACCCAACAGTGGGCTCACAGTCTAAAAGGGGGAGACGGAGAACAAAACCAAACATACTAACAAAATAAAATAAATAGAATAGATAGGTACGAGTAAAATAAATAAATAGAGTAATAAATATATACAAACATATATACGTATATCCAGGTGCTGTGGGGAAGGGAAGGAGGTAAGATGGGGGGGATGGAGAGGGGGACGAGGGGGAGAGGAAGGAAGGGGCTCAGTGTGGGAAGGCCTCCTGGAGGAGGCGAGCTCTCAGTAGGGCCTTGAATAATAATAATAATAATAATAATGGTAGCATTTATTAAGCGCTTACTATGTGCAAAGCACTGTTCTAAGCGCTGGGGAGGTTACAAGGAGATCAGGTTGTCCCACGGGGGGCTCACAGTCTTAATCCCCATTTTCCAGATGAGGGAACCTTGAAGGGAAGGCCTTGTCCCTCCTCCGGCTTTGGAAATCCGTAAATCCTGGTGGGCCCGACGTCCGGTTCCCGCGGGAGCAAGAGCCGGAGCGCCTCGGGAAGAGGGACGTGGGTCCGCCCGCTCCGATCCCGAGCCGGGTGGGTGGGGAGGGGGCCATGACTTTCTCCCTTTCCTCATCCCCCCCTTCCCAGCCCCACATCCCTTATGTCCGTATCTGTCATTTATTCATTTCTCTTCAGGATCGTCTCCCCCTCTAGACTCTAAGCTCGTTGCGGGCAGGGACCGTGTCTTTAATTTTGCCGTGTTGTCCTCCTCCAGCGTGGCTCAGTGGAAAGAGGCCGGGCTTTGGAGCCAGAGGTGGCGGGTTCCAATCCCGCCTCCGCCACTTGTCGGCTGTGTGACCTCGGGCAAGTCACTTCACTTCTCTGGGCCTCAGTTCCCTCCTCTGGAAATTGGGCGTGAAGACTGGGAGCCCCACGGGGGACAACCTGATCACCTTGTATCTACCCCAGCGCTTAGAACAGTGCTTTTCACATAGGAAGTGCTGAACAAATGCTATTAGAGAAGCAGCGTGGCTCAGTGGAAGGAGCCTGGGCTTTGGAGTCAGAGGTCACGGGTTCAAATCCCGGCTCCGCCAACTGTCAGCTGTGTGACTTTAGGCAAGTCACTTAACTTCTCTGGGCCTCAGTTACGTCATCTGTAAAATGGGGATTAAGACTGTGAGCCCCCTGTGGGACAACCTGATGACCTTGTAACCTCCCCAGTGCTTAGAACAGTGTATATATGTTTGTACATACTTATTACTCTATTTATTTATTTTACTTGTGCATATCTATTCTATTTTATTTTGTTGATATGTTTGGTTTTGTTCTCTGTCTCCCCCTTCTAGACTGGGAGCCCACTGTTGGGCAGGGACCGTCTCTATATGTTGCCAACTTGGACTTCCCAAGCGCTTAGTACAGTGCTCAGCACACAGTAAGCGCTCAATAAATACGATTGATTGATTGATGGGGATTAAGACTGTGAGCCCCCCGTGGGACAACCTGCTCACCTCGTATCTACCCCAGCGCTTAGAACAGTGCTTTGCACGTAGTAAGTGCTTAATAAATGCCAATATTATTATTATTTTTAAAAAAGTGCTTAGTGCAGTTCTCCACACCTAGTAAGCACTCAATAAATACAGTTGGCTGACTAGACCACGGCAGCCGCCCCTACCCACCTGTGGGCCTGGTAAGCGCTTAATAAATTATTATTATTTTTTAAAAAAGTGCTTAGTCCAGTTCTCCGCACCTAGTAAGCACTCAACAAATACAGTTGGCTGACTGGACCACGGCAGCCGCCCCTACCCGCCTGTGGGCCTGGTAAGCGCTTAATAAATGCCATGATTATTATTATTATTTTTTTTTAAAGTGCTTAGTGCAGTTCTCCGCCCCTAGTAAGCACTCAATAAATACGGTTGGCTGACTTGACCACGGTAGCCGCCCCTACCTGCCTGTGGGCCTGGTAAGTGCTTAACAAATGGCATTATTATTATTATTTTTTAAAAAAGTGCTTAGTCCAGTTCTCCGCACCTAGTAAGCACTCAACAAATACAGTTGGCTGACTAGACCACGGCAGCCGCCCCTACCCGCCTGTGGGCCTGGTAAGCCCTTAATAAATTATTATTATTTTTTAAAAAAGTGCTTAGTCCAGTTCTCCGCACCTAGTAAGCACTCAACAAATACAGTTGGCTGACTGGGCCACGGCAGCCGCCCCTACCCGCCTGTGGGCCTGGGAAGCGCTTAATAAATGCCATTATTATTATTATTTTTTTTTAAAAAGTGCTTAGTCCAGTTCTCTGCCCCTAGTAAGCACTCAATAAATACAGTTGGCTGACTAGACCATGGTAGACGCCCCTACCCGCCTGTGGGCCTGGCGTTCATCCCCCGTGGCCGTCCCACCCACCCCCTCGTCACCTCGGCCCCCGCGGCGCGTCCGTCCCGCAGGCGCTGGTCCTGAGCCCCGCGTTCCTCAAGTACATCCACGATCGCTGGATGGGGCGGCAGGGACGATACCCCTCCACCGGCCTTGTGGCCCTGCTCTTCGCCCTGCACACCTGTGACCAGGTAAGAGGAGAATAATAATGACGATGATGGCATCTGTTAGGCGCTTACTATGTGCGGAGCGCTGTTCTAAGCGCTGGGGGGGATACAAGGTGATCAGGTTGTCCCACGGGGGGCTCGCAGCCTTCATCCGCATTTTCCAGATGAGGTCACTGAGGCCCAGAGAAGGGAATCAATCAATCAATCGTATTTATTGAGCGCTTACTATGTGCAAAGCGCTGTTCTAAGCGCTGGGGGGGATACAAGGTGATCAGGTTGTCCCACGGGGGGCTCGCAGCCTTCATCCGCATTTTCCAGATGAGGGAACTGAGGCCCAGAGAAGGGAATCAATCCATCGATCAATCTGTGAGCCCAATGTTGGGTAGGGACTGTCTCTATATGTTGCCAATTTGTACTTCCCAAGCGCTTAGTACAGTGCTCTGCACATAGTAAGCGCTCAATAAATACGATTGATGATTTATTGAGCGCTTACTGTGTGCAAAGCGCTGTTCTAAGCATTGGGGGGGGGATACAAGGTGATCAGGTTGTCCCACGGGGGGCTCACAGCCTTCATCCCCATTTTCCAGATGAGGGAACTGAGGCCCAGAGAAGGGAATCAGTCAATCAATCAATCAATCGTATTTATTGAGCGCTTACTGTGTGCAGAGCACTGGACTAAGCGCTTGGGAAGTACAAGTTGGCAACATCTAGAGACAGTCATCATCAGCATCATCAATTGTATTTATTGAGCGCTTACTGTGTGCAGAGCACTGGACTAAGCGCTTGGGAAATACAAGTTGGCAACATATAGAGACGGTCATCATCATCATCAATCGTATTTATTGAGCGCTTACTGTGTGCAGAGCACTGGACTAAGCGCTTGGGAAGTACAAGTTGGCAACATATAGAGACAGTCATCATCAGCATCATCCATCGTATTTATTGAGCGCTTACTGTGTGCAGAGCACTGGGCTAAGCGCTTGGGAAGTACAAGTTGGCAACATATAGAGATGGTCCCGTCCCAACAGTGGGCTCACAGTCTAAAAGGGGGAAACAGAGAACAAAACCAAACATACTAACAAAATAAAATCAATAGAATAGACAGGTACAAGGAAAATAAATAAAGGGAAGTGACTTACCCAAGGTCACCAGCAGACATGTGGCGGGGTCGGGATTCGAACCCATGACCTCTGACTCCAAAGCCCAGGCTCTTTCCACTGAGCCACGCTGCTTCTCTAATGGAAGGCGTAGTAGAGAATCAGCGTGGCTCATCCTGGCTCCACCACTTGTCACTGTGTGACTTTGGGCAACACGCTTAAAATCTCGGGGCCTCGGTGACCTCATCTGTAAAATGGGGATGAAGACTGTGAGCCCCACGTGGGACAACCTGCTCACCTCGTAGCTACCCCAGTGCTTAGAACAGTGCTCGGCATATGGTAAGCGCTCAACGGATACTTTTATTAGAGAAGCAGTGTGCCTCAATGAAAAGAGCATGGGCTTTGGGATTCAGAGGTCATGGGTTCAAATTCCGGCTCCGCCAATTGTCAGCTGTGTGACTTGGGGCAAGTCACTTAAACTTAAACTTCTCAAGTGCTTAGTACAGTGCTCTGCACACAGTAAGCGCTCAATAAATACGATTGAATGAATGAATGAGTGAACTTAAAATCTCGGGGCCTCGGTGACCTCATCTGTAAAATGGGGATGAAGACTGTGAGCCCCACGTGGGACAACCTGCTCACCTCGTATCTACCTCAGTGCTTAGAACAGTGCTCGGCATATAGTAAGCGCTCAACAGATACCGTTATTAGAGAAGCAGCATGGCTCAATGGAAAGAGCACGGGCTTTGGGAGTCAGAGGTCATGGGTTCAAATCCCGGCTCCGCCAATTGTCAGCTGTGTGACTTTGGGCAACTCACTTAAACTTAAACTTGTACTTCCCAAGCGCTTAGTACAGTGCTCTGCACACAGTAAGCACTCAATCAATACGATTGAATGAATGAATGAGTGAACTTAAAATCGCTGGGCCTTGGTGACCTCATCTGTAAAATGGGGATGAAGACTGTGAGCCCCTCATGGGACAACCTGCTCACCTCCTATCTACCCCAGTGCTTAGAACAGTGCTTGGCATATAGTGAGCGCTCTCAACAGATACCATTATTGGAGAAGCAGCATGGCTCAATGGAAAGAGCCCAGGCTTTGGGAGTCAGAGGTCATGGGTTCAAATCCCGGCTCCGCCAATTGTCAGCTGTGTGACTTTGGGCAAGCCACTTCAACTTGTACTTCCCAAGCGCTTAGTACGGTGCTCTGCATACGATTGAGTGAATGAATGAATGGGCCTCGGTGACCTCACCTGTAAAATGGGGATGAAGACTGTGAGCCCCACGTGGGACAACCTGCTCAGCTCGTATCTACCCCGGTGCTCGGCGTATAGTAAGCGCTTAACACGTACCATTCTTCTTATTAACAGAATCAATCAATTGTATTTATTGAGCGCTTACTGTGTGCAGAGCACTGTACTAAGCGCTTGGGAAGTCCAAGTTGGCAACATAGAGAATATTAGAAGGGAGGGAGGGGGTGGCGGCGGAGGGGCCACAGGCCTCCGTCGGGCCGAGCCGACCCCCGTCCCTTCGCCCTCCCCCAAGGTGTCGGTGTTCGGGTTCGGGGCCGACCTCCACGGAAACTGGCACCACTACTGGGAGAAGAACCGTCACGCCGGGGCCTTCCGCCGCACCGGCGTGCACAGCGCCGAGGCCGAGGCCGGGCTCCTCCGACGGCTGCGGCGAGAGGGCAAGGTCGCGGTATTCGCCTGAAGCGGGCGGGGGGCCCGCACCCGGGGGCGCCGGGATGGCTAGTCCACTGCCCTGTGCCCAGCTGGGTGGGGGGCACCTGCCAGGGAGGCTGCCAAGTTGCGTGTTGTGTGGTGGTGGGGAGGACGGGCGGCCCGTCAAAGGGTCGTGGACGTTTCTCCGCACCTGGGGGTGCTGAGAGCGGGACTGTCAGCCCGGGGTGCTCAATAAACGCCGTCGTCCTCACCCCCTTCCTCGGCCCGGCCTCGTGTGTTGCGGTCAGTCCGGTTTCGGAGCGCGGGATCCGCCGCGACTCCTCCCGGTGGGCTCCGGCCGGGCCTTGGGCTGCCGACGTCCCCGGGACGGGGCGCCGGCCGGGGCGGCAGCGCGGACGTCCAGGCCGAAGAAACGGTGTCCAAGCTTCCCGTCGCCACCGGTACGTCCGTGAGGTCGGGGGTCGCCGATTTTCCCCAGGCCGAAGAGACGGTGTCTAGGCTTCCCGTCGCCGCCGGCACGCCGATTTTCGCCCTCCTCCAGCGGGGCGGCCCGAGGGCCGTGCTTCGTCCCGCGAATTCCCTCGGCACCCGGGCCGGGAACAGCCGTGACCGCAGCGACCCACGGGCTCAACTTCCCCTCGGACCGCGACGGCACTGGAGCAGCCGGGGCTGGGGGCCGCCCATCACGTTTCCCACAGCGTGCCGCACGCGGTAAGCGCCTCTCGCGCGGGCCGTCGCGCTCCTCCGAGACCGCTTGGGAAAGGGGACGGAGTGGGGGGGGTGAGGAGACAGCCCAAGCGCTTAGTACAGTGCTCTGCACACGGTAAGCGCTCAATAAATACGATTGATGCTGATGACTAATTAATGTTAAGCGCTTACGATGTGCAAAGCACTGTTCTAAGCGCCGGGGGGGGGGATACAGTGTGATCAAGTTGTCCCACGTGGGGCTCGCAGTCTTAATCCCCATTTTTGCAGATGAGGGAACTGAGGCTCGGAGAAGTGACTTGCCCAAGGTCACGCAGCCGACTTGCGGTGGAGCCGGGATTCGAACCCCTGACCTCGGGCTCTTTCCACCGAGCCACGCTGCTGCTTTTATGATGATGACGAGGCAGCACCGGGCGAGGGTGACGGTCGACCCCCCGCCCCGACGCACCTCCCACCCACTTCCGCAGCCGGAGCCGGGAACGGGGGGCGACGCGTACCCTGGCAGAGTGAGGACGCTTTATTCTAAAAGGGGGGAGTGGAGCTCCCAAGGCACAAAAGGTAGGGGATTCGGTCCTGGTCGCGAGGTTTCGGGCACGTGTCCCGGCGGGGAACCCGGGCAAGCCCGGGCGCGGGGCGTTGAGGGATGCCAGCGCCTATGCCCACGTCTCCTGGCCCCTCGAGGAGGAGAAGCGGGGGCTTAAGAGGGGCGTGGAGGGGAGCGAGGAAGGGGGTCCCGGGGGAGTCCTGGGCGAGGACGGCGGCGTGGAGCCGGCGCCGAGGGTCAGCGACTCGTCCAGCTTGCGGGCCTGGGCCTCCAGCACGGTGGCGTCGGGGGTCCGGGCCACCGCGGCCAGGGAGTGGGCGAGCTGGTGGTGGAGGCCGGCCAGCTCCCGGCTGGTCTGCGCGCAGCGCGCCACGTAGGCCCCCTTCTGCCGCCGCTCCACTGCCAGCTGCCTCCGCAGCTGGGCCACCTGCCAGGCGGAGACGGGGCACGGGGGGGGGGCACAGGCAGACGACCCTCAGACGGCGGCGGCGGGGGGGATCCCCACCCCGGGCCCGCCGGCCGGAGAGCGTCATCAATCGTATTTATTGAGCACTTACTTTTCATCATCATCATCATCAATCGTATTTATTGAGCGCTTACTATGTGCAGAGCACTGTACTAAGCGCTTGGGAAGTCCAAATTGGCAACATATAGAGACTGTGTGCAGAGCACTGGACTAAGCGCCTGGGAGGTCCAAATTGGCAACATCTAGAGACGGTCCCTGCCCAACAGCGGGCTCACAGTCTTAAAGGGGGAGACGGAGAACTAAACCAAACCTACTGACAAAATAAAATAAATAGAATAGAGATGGACAAGTAAAATAGAGTAATAAATCTGTACAAACATATATGCATATATACAGGTGCTGTGGGGAAAGGAAGGAAGTAAGATGGGGGGATGAAGAGGGGGACGAAGGGGAGAGGAAGGAAGGGGCTCAGTCTGGGAAGGCCTCCTGGAGGAGGTGAGCTCTCAGCAGGGCCTGAGATCGGGGGCGAGGGGGTGCCCGCGCCCACCTCCTGGGCACACAGGCCCGAGACAATAATAAATAACCATAACTACGGCATCTGTTAGGTGCTTACTATGTGCCGGGCACTGCACTAAGCACTGGGGTGGATCCAAGCGACGTGGCTCAGTGGAAAGAGCCCGGGCTTTGGAGTTAGAGGTCAGGGGTTCAAATCCCGGCTCTGCCAATTGTCAGCTGGGTGACTTGGGGCAAGTCGCTTCGCTTCTCTGGGCCTCAGTGACCTCATCTGGAAAATGGGGCTGAAGACTGGGAGCGCCACGTGGGACGACCTGATCAACTTGTAACCCCAGCGCTTAGAACACTGCTTGGCACATAGTAAGCGCTTAGTAAATGTCATTATTATTATCATTACAAGCAGCGTGGCTCAGTGGAAAGAGCCCGGGCTTTGGAGTTAGAGGTCACGGGTTCAAATCCCGGCTCTGCCAATTGTCAGCCGTGTGACTTTGGGCAAGTCGCTTCGCTTCTCTGGGCCTCAGTTCCCTCATCTGGAAAATGGGGATGAAGACTGTGAGCCCCCATGGGATGACCTGATCACCTTGTAACCTCCCCAGCGCTTAGAACAGTGCTTTGAACACAGGAAGCGCTTAATAAATGTCATTATTATTATTATTATTATGATCATTACAAGCAGCGTGGCTCAGTGGAAAGAGCCCGGGCTTTGGAGTTAGAGGTCACGGGTTCAAATCCCAGCTCTGCCAATTGTCAGCCGTGTGACTTTGGGCAAGTCGCTTAGCTTCTCTGGGCCTCAGTTCCCTCATCTGGAAAATGGGGATGAAGACTGTGAGCCCCCGTGGGATGACCTGATCGCCTTGTAACCTCCCCAGCGCTTAGAGCAGTGCTTTGCACACAGTAAGCGCTTAATAAATGCCATCATTAAATCCCGGCTCTGCCAATTGTCAGCTGGGTGACTTTGGGCAAGTCACTTCGCTTCTCTGGGCCTCAGTTCCCTCATCTGGAAAATGGGGATGAAGACTGGGAGCCCCCCGGGGGACAACCTGATCACCTTGTAACCTCCCCAGCGCTTAGAACCGTGCTTTGCACATAGTAAGCGCTTAATAAATGCCATCATTAAATCCCAGCTCCGCCAATTGCCAGCTGGGTGACTTTGCGCAAGCCATTTCGCTTCTCTGGGCCTCAGTTCCCTCATCTGGAAAATGGGGATGAAGACTGGGAGCCCCCCGGGGGACAACCTGATCACCTTGTAACCTCCCCAGTGCTTAGAACCATGCTTTGCACATAGTAAGCGCTTAACAAATGCCATCATTATGATTATTACAAGCAAATGAGGTTGGACACAATCCACTGTCCCACATGGGGCTCCCACTCTTAATCCCCATTTTACAGACGAGGGAACAGAGACAGAGGAAGTGAAATGGCTTGCCTCAAGGTCACACAGCGGACGTGTGGTGGAGCCGGAATCAGAACCTGGGTCCTAATAATAAGAAGAATACTGATATTTGTTTGGCCCTTAGGTCGTGGGTTCTAATCCCTGCTCCGCCACTTAGCTGTGTGACTTTGGGCAAGTCACTCAGCTTCTCTGTGCCTCAGCGACCTCACCCGTCAAATGGGGATGAAGACTGTGAGCCCCGCGTGGGACAACCTGATCACCTTGTAAGCTCCCCAGCGCTTAGAGCAGTGCTTTGCACATAGTAAGCGCTTAATAAATGCCATTATTATTATTATTATGGGCCTCAGTTACCTCATCTGTCAAATGGGGATTAAGACTGTGAGCCCCACGTGGGACAACCTGATCACCTTGTAACCTCCCCAGCGCTTAGAGCAGTGCTTTGCACATAGTAAGCGCTTAATAAATGCCATTATTATTATTATTATTATTATGGGCCTCAGTTACCTCATCTGTCAATTGGGGATGAAGACTGTGAGCCCCACATGGGACAACCTGATCACCTTGTATCCCCCCCCAGCGCTTAGAACAGTGCTCGGCACATAGTAAGCGCTTACTGACTACCATCATTATTATTATTACTACTATGTGTTGAGCACTGTTCTAAGCGCTGGGGTGGATGGAAGCTAATAAAGTCCCACATGGGGTTCACAGTTTTAATCCCCATTTTACAGTTGCGGCAACAGAGGCCTGGAGAAGTTAAGTGGATCGCCCAGGGTCACCCGGCCGATAAGCGGCACAGCGGAGGTTAGAACTCAGGTCCTGATTCTCAGGCCTGTGATAATAATAACAATAATAATGATGGCATTTGTTAAGCGCTTACTATGTGCAAAGCACTGTTCTAAGCGCTGGGGGATACAATGGGATCAGGTTGTCCCACGTGGGGCTCACAGTCTTCATCCTCATTTTACAGAGGAGGTCACTGAGGCTCAGAGAAGTGAAGTGAGTTGCCCAAGGTCACACAGCAGACATAATAATAATAATAATAATGTTGGCATTTGTTAAGCGCTTACTATGTGCAAAGCACTGTTCTAAGCGCCGGGGTGGGGGGGATACAAAGTGATCAGGTTGTCCCATGTGGGGTTCACAGTCTTAATCCCCATTTTACAGATGAGGTCACCGAGGCTCAGAGAAGTTAAGTGACTTGCCCAAGGTCACACAGCAGACATGTGGCAGAGTCGGGATTCGAACCCGTGACCCCGGACTCCAAAGCCCGGGCTCTTTCCACTGAGCCCCGCTAGCCCACGCCGGTTCTTCAACCACACTGCTTCTTCGAGAGATCGCGGGCGGGAATGGGGGGCGGACCCCCCGTGGCCCTTACCTGCTTGCAGAGGGCTGCCACCTGACCCGTGCCCGGCGTGCCCGTCTCCCCGTCTTCTTCCTGCTGAGAAAAGCCCCCCGAGTCCAGCCCTCTGAGGGGTGGCACGGCCAGGCTCCGGGCCCCCTTCCCAAATCTCCCCCGCCCCTCCAAATCCCTTCCCGCCGGACGGAGCGCTCAGGGAGCAGAAGTCCAACCTTTGGGGCGGCCGGGTGGGCATCCCCTGCGGGGTGGCGCGAGGAACTCCTCTTCAGCCTCCTCCGTTCATGCTCCACCTGTGCCCCCCGGCCCCGGGTTCAGCTCCCGTGGGTCCCGGAGCCGGGAAGCGGGACGGGGCAGGGCCGGGAACACCCAACTGCCCCTTCCACCCCCCCAGAAGGGTAGTGGGGCCTGGGCACGGCCGGGAATGGGGTGGGAGCCCCGGGGGGACGGGCTGGCAGTGCCCACCTGCTCCAAAGTGGCCCTCAGCTGGGCATTGTGCCGCTGCAGCCGGTCTCGTTCCTGCTCCAGCCCGGCCACGGCGCGTTGCAGGCCGGCCACCCGCTGCCCCTCTTCCGCTCCCGGGGCCTGCGGACCAAGCGGGGAGAAGGGGAGGCTCACCGGGCGCTGGGCAGGGCCCGCAGGCAGCGGCCTTCCCGGTGGTCTCGGGCTCCCGGCGCTTAGAACGGTGCTTTGCATTATTATTATCATTATTATTATATTTGCATTATTATTTGCATTATTATCATCATCATTACTATTATTATTTTATCATCATTATTTTATTATTATTTTTATTATTATTATTGTTATTGTTATTGTTGTTATTATTATTATTATTATTATTATTATTATTATTATTATTATTATTATTATTATTATTATGCAGGGTCCCGTGCCCGGGGGGGAGCGGAGGGATGTCAGTCCACTCGGTGGGCCCAGTCAGCTCCTCACAGAGGCCCACACGCACTCCGGGTCAGGCTGGGCGGACTTCCTGGAGGCGTCAATTTTGTTGGAACCAGCCCCCGGCGGGAGCACCCCGTTTTATTTAACATAGTATTTGATAAGCACTTACTATGTGTCAGGCACCGCACTATTACTACTAGTAATAATGGCATTTGTTAAGCGCTTACTACGTGCAGAGCACCGTTCTAAGCGTTGGGGGGGATACAAGGTGATCAGGTTGCCCCACGGGGGGCTCACAGTCTTCATCCCCATTTGACAGATAACTGAGGCTCAGAGAATATTAATGATAATAATAATGGCATTTGTTAAGCGCTTACTATGTGCCAAGCACTGTTCTAAGCGCTGGGGAGGATACAAGGTGATCAGGTTGTCCCACGGGGGGCTCACAGTCTTAATCCCCATTTGACAGATGAGGTAACTGAGGCTCAGAGAATAATAATAATAATAATAATAATGGCATTTGTTAAGCGCTTACTATGTGCCAAGCACTGTTCTGAGCACTGGGGAGGATACAAGGTGATCAGGTTGTCCCCCGTGGGGCTCACAGTCTTAATCCCCATTTGGCAGATGAGGTAACTGAGGCTCAGAGAATAATAATAATGGCATTTGTTAAGCGCTTACTATGTGCCAAGCACTGTTCTAAGCACTGGGGAGGATACAAGGTGATCAGGTTGTCCCATGTGGGGCTCACTGTCTTCATCCCCATTTGACAGATGAGGGAACTGAGGCTCCGAGAATAATAATAATGGCATTTGTTAAGCGCTTACTATGTGCCAAGCACTGTTCTAAGCGCTGGGGAGGATACAAGGTGATCAGGTTGTCCCACAGGGGGCTACCAGTCTTCATCCCCATTTGGCAGATGAGGTAACTAAGGCTCAGAGAATAACAATAATAATAATAATAATGGCATTTGTTAAGTGCTTACTATGTGCCAAGCACAGTTCTGAGCACTGGGGAGGATACAAGGTGATCAGATTGTCCCACGTGGGGCTCACAGTCTTCATCCCCATTTTCCCGATGAGGTCACTGAGGCCCAGAGAACTGAAGTGACTTGCCCAAAGTCACCCAGCTGACAAGTGGCGGGGCCGGGATTTGAACCCACCATCTCTGGCTCCCAAGCCCGGGCTCTTTCCACTGAGCCACGCTGCTTCTCAGTTAACTCACTTAACTTCTTAGAGAAGCGAAGTGACTTGCCCGAAGTCACCCAGCTGACAAGCGGCGGAGCCGGGTTTAGAACCCACAACCTCCGACTCCCAAGCCCGGGCTCTTTCCACCGAGCCACGCTGCTTCTCTAAACGCTGGGTTAGATTCAAGCTAATTAACGGGGACGCTGCCCACGTCCCCCTTGGGGCTCGCAGTCTTAATTTCCATTTTTATCATCATCATCATCAATCGTATTTATTGAGCGCTTACTGTGTGCAGAGCACTGGACTAAGCGCTTGGGAAGTACAAGTTGGCAACATATAGACTATGTAGTCTATATATATAGACTACATAGTATCCTATGTAGTACCTATATAGGAGACTATGTAGTCTATATATATAGACTATATATATATACATATATAGACTATATATATATACACACTATATATATATATACACACTATATATATAGACTACATAGTCTCCTATATAGTATCCTACGTAGTACCCATATAGGATATGGGTATGAGCCCACTGTTGGGTAGGGACTGTCTCTATATGTTGCCAACTTGTACTTCCCAAGTGCTTAGTCCAGTGCTCTGCACACAGTAAGCGCTCAATAAATACGATTGATTGATTTAAAGTGAGGTCACCGAGGTGCAGAAAAATTAAGTGATTTGCCCAAGGCCCCCCAGCCTCTCCGACGCCGGGAACCTTGCTGCCACCGCGCCCTCGGGAAAGGGACCTCGCCAGCCCCCCGGGATGCTTTTGGGGACGTACCGACCGCCAGCCCTCCTTCGACGCGGAGTCCTGCGTGAGCGTGGCCGGCGTCCGGGCCCTCTCCCTCCGCTCCATCTCTTGGGCCTCAGTGGGCCTCGGGCAGGTCCTCGTCCGCTCCAGCCCGGCAGCCTCCCCTTCCTCACTTTGGGCCTGGGGGCTTGGAAATCTCCTCTCCCGCTGGGCCCGGACCCACCGGGGGTGAGTCGGGGTCCCCTCCAGCGTCCCCGCGTCCCCCCGGGGGCCCCTTCCCGTCCCCTCCGGCGGCCGCGACGGCCCCCGGCAGGGTCCCGGCTCTCCCCGGTCGAGGAGGGCCCGCTGGCGCTCCGGCTCGCCTGGGCCCCGCCGGAGATGGTCGAGTTGGTCCCGTGAGGCCGGGATGGTCCGCGCTCGCCCCATCGGGGCGGCCCGGGCCTCCTCCTCCTCCTCCGTCTCCGGTTCCCACAGCCCGGCCCTGCCACCCGGCCCTCCGGGGGCCTCCGCCATCGCCGCCTCCTCGGACTCCGCAGACCGGGCTCCCCCGGGGGTCCTCCCGAGGCCCGGCGGGTCTCTCTGGGATGGGATCTCCTGGAGCCTCTCCTCCGGCTCCAGGGCCCAGGGGTCCGGCGCGCCCCTCCGCCTCTCCCCCTGACCCCTCGGTTTCCGGCTCCGGGCTCCCTGGGCCTCCGCCTCCCGACGCCTCTCTTCCCGTTCCAGAGACAAGCGCTCTAGAGTCAAGCGTTCCGGAGAGGCCGGCCGGGTGGCTCCCTGGCTCCGGGCTCCCTGGGCCTCCGCCTCCCGACGCCTCTCTTCCCATTCCAGAGACAAGCGCTCTAGAGTCAAGCGTTCCGGAGAGGCCGGCCGGGCCGCTCCCTGCTTTTCCAGAGCATTGACCTCTTCCATCTGGGTCACGGTGACTCGGTCTCTCTCCTCCGTGCTGGCGGCTGGGGGGGCCCATTCGGCCCTGTCATCTTCCCGCCGTTCCGGTGGGCGGTGGGTCTGCCCTTCCCACTGCCCACCCCCCACCGGCCCCCCAACTCCCCGGCCCGGCCCCGCCCGGGCTCCACTGCCCTCCGCTCTCTCCCGGAGGGCACCGGGCGGAGGGATCAGCTCGTCCTCCATCGTGGTGGGCCCTGGGGCGACATCTGGCTCCGGCCTAGCCGCCGGGCCCCGCGCCCGCCTCCGCTCGTCCACCTCCATCCCCTTGTCCGGGGCCCGGTTGGCCTCCCGCCGGTTCCTCTCCGGGATCCGGTCTGGCTCCGCCGACGCGGCGCCCGATCGGTGGTTCGGCTGGGTGGCCGCCTCTTCCTCCTCCTCCTCGGGCAGGCCGGTCCTCGCGGCCTCCATTGAGCCCGGCCTCTGCTCGGCAACGCCTGTGCCAGTCAGTGGGGAAAGACGGAGACGGGAGCGGGGAGGCCGAGGCCACCGAGGTGGCCGAGAAAGTCACCAGCTTCGCCCTTCCGCACCCTGCCCCGCCTCCCCTCCGGCCTCCAGCCCCGGCTCTCTCGCCCATCCCGGCCGCGTGTCTCTCACCTGCCCCGGCGGGAAGGGGGAGACGGGGGTCCCCGCCAGCGCGGCGCTCGGGCCCGGCCTCCTCAGAGGCCCCGGGGAGTCGGCGGGGGTCAGCCGGCGGGGTCTGCGGTGGACGGCCTCGCCGCCGCTCCCGGGCCGAGACCGCGGTCTGGTCCTCCGCGTCGAGCGGCCGCCGGCCCGGCTGGAGCGGGGTTGGCGGGGCTCCGACCGCGGCGGGCACCCGCACCTGCCAACCATGACTGTCAGCGGGAGGGTGGGGCGGACCAGGGCCACCCACGGTAAGCCCGGGAGGCCCACCCCTTGGACCCAAGGGGAGGGACAAGGGGGTGGGGGTCCTCTGGAGGAAGAGAAACCGAGGCCCCGGGGGAGAGGTGGGGTCCCGGGGGTGGATACCTGGGCCGGGCGCTGCGGCCGCCCATCCCTGGGCTGGGGCCCGTGGCCCTGCAGGCTGCTCGCATCCCTCCGCTCCCGTTCCTCCGGGGCCGGAGCCGAGCTGGGAGACAGGGAGGTGGGATGCACCTCCCCCCAACCCTACCTCCTTCCCCTCCCCACAGCACCTGGGTATATCATCATCATCAATCGTGTTTATGGAGCGCTTACTGTGTGCAGAGCACTGGACTAAGCGCTTGGGAAGTCCAAGTTGGCAACACATAGAGAGAGTCCCTACCCAACGGTGGGCAGAGCACTGGACTAAGCGCTTGGGAAGTCCAAATTGGCAACATATAGAGACAGTCCCTACCCAACAGTGGGCTCACAGTCTAAAAGATATATCATCATCATCATCAATCGTATTTATTGAGCGCTTACTATGTGCAGAGCACTGGACTAAGCGCTTGGGAAGTACAAATTGGCAACATCTAGAGACAGTCCCTACCCAACAGTGGGCTCACAGTCTAAAAGATATATCATCATCATCATCATCAATCGTATTTATTGAGCGCTTACTGTGCGCAGAGCACTGGACTAAGTGCTTGGGAAGTACAAGTTGGCAACATATAGAGACAGTCCCTGCCCAACAGTGGGCTCACAGTCTAAAAGATATATAAGTGCTTAGTACAGTGCTGAGCGCTTAGTCCAGTGCTCTGCACACAGTAAGCGCTCAGTAAATACGACTGAATTGAATTGAATGTTTGCACAGATTCATTACTCCATTCATTTTACTTGTACATTTTACTATTCTATTTATTTTGCTAATGATGTGCATCTAGCTTTACTTCAATCAATCAATCAATCGTATTTATTGAGCGCTTACTGTGTGCAGAGCACTGGACTAAGCGCTTGGGAAGTCCAAGTTGGCAACATATAGAGACAGTCCCTACCCAACAGTGGGCTCACAGTCTACTTCTGTTTATTCTGACGACTTTTTTTTTTTTAATCATCATCATCATCAATCATATTTATTGAGCGCTTACTGTGTGCAGAGCACTGTACTAAGCGCTTGGGAAGTACAAATTGGCAACATATAGAGACAGTCCCTGCACAACAGTGGGCTCACAGTCTACTTTTTTTTTTTGTAATGACATTTATTAAGCGCTTACTATGTGCCAAGCACTGTTCTAAGCGCTGGGGAGTTGACAAGGTGATCAGGTTGTCCCACGCGGGGGCTCACAGTCTTAATCCCCATTTTACAGATGAGGGAGCTGAGGCCCGGAGAAGTGAGGTGACTTGCCCAAGGTCACACAGCTGACAAGTGGCGGCTTGACACCCCTCCACGTGTTTTGTTTTGTCGTCTGTCTCCCCCTTCTAGACTGTGAGCCCGTTGTTAGGTAGGGACCGTCTCTCTATGTTGCCAACTTGAACTTCCCAAGCGCTTAGTCCAGTGCTCTGCACACAGTAAGCGCTCAGTAAATACGATCGAATGTTTTGCTTTGTTGTCTGTCTCCCCCTTCTAGACTGTGAGCCCGTTGTTAGGTTAGGGACCGGCTCTATTTGTGGCCAACTTGGACTTCCCAAGCGCTTGGTCCAGTGCTCTGCACACAGTAAGCGCTCAATAAATACGACTGAATGAATGAAGGAATGAATGAATGCAGGGGGCTGCTGGCGGGAGGAGACCCTCTCTGTCCTCTAGACTCCTTATCCTCCTCCCCTGCCAATTCCAAACCCTAATGGTGGGAACATCTGGACGGCAGCGGCGTCCTACCCCCCGCCCCGTAGTGACCATCTGAGCGGACTCCAGGGTGGTCGACCTTGGGGTGGGTCGGTCTCCCCTCTTCCCCACCTCCATCCCCTGGGGGTGGACCCCCCAACTTGCCCAGAGACCCTCAGCTCCTCACTGTGCCTTGTTCTCCCCCATCATTCATTCATTCAGTCGTATTTATTGAGCGCTTACTGTGTGCAGAGCACTGGACGAAGCGCTTGGGAAGTCCAAGTTGGCAACATATAGAGACAGTCATCATCAGCATCATCAATCGTATTTATTGAGCGCTTACTGTGTGCAGAGCACTGGACTAAGCGCTTGGGAAGTCCAAGTCGGCAACATCTAGAGCCGGTCCCTACCCGACAGCGGGCTCACGGTCTAGAAGGGGGAGACGGACGACAAAACAAAACACGGGAACGGGTATCAAGTTGTACAGTTAGGGTTGCACTGTACTCTCATTCATTCATTCTATCGTATTTATTGAGCGCTCACTGTGTGCAGGGCACTGTCCTAAGCGCTTGGGAAGTCCAAGTTGGCAACACAGAGAGACGGTCCCTACCCAACAGTGGGTTCACTTCACTCCTCTGGGCCTCAGTTCCCTCGTCTCTCAAATGGGGATGAAGACCGCGAGCCCCACGTGGGGCAGCTTGATCACCTCGTATCCTCCCCAGCGTTTAGAACAGTGCTTCGCACATAGTAAGCGCCTAATAAATACCATTATTATTAGAACAGTGCCTCGCACATAGTAAATACCTAATAAATATCAGTATTATTATTATTCGCACTGCCATGATTACGAGAATTATGCCGTGCTGCCTCGGGGTGGGGAAGCGAGAGGCAGGTAGGTCGCTCACACCGCCGACCCCCGGCCCACGTCTTTTTCCTGGCCCGGAATGCCCCCAATCCCTCCGCACATCCGCCAAGCTGGCTCTCTTCCTCCCTTCCAAGCCCTACTGCAAGCTCACCTCCTCCGGGAGGCCTTCCCGGACTGGGCCCCCCTTTTCCTCTCACCCTACCTCCCCACAGCACCTATATATGTTCCGATTTATAACGCTGTTTTACTTGTACATATTTACCATTCTATTTATTTTACTTTAATATGTTTTGTTTTGTCGTCTGTCTCCCCCTTCTAGACCGTGAGCCCGCCGCTGGGTAGGGGCCGTCTCTATTTGTGGCCAACTTGGACTTCCCAAGCGCTCAGTCCAGTGCTCTGCACACAGTAAGCGCTCAATAAATACGATTGAATGAAGGAGAGGGGGCACGGTGCCGGCAGGGGACAACAGGGCAGCCACCCCCGTTTTCCCCACAGCCCAGGGGGAAGGAGGAGAACGGCAAAGCCACAGAGCGACTGGGACAAGGGGTTCACCCCAGTTTCATCTCCCAGTCCGACAAGCGCTTAGTACAGTGCTCTGCACGTAGTAAGCGCTCAATAAATACGATCGATGATGACAAGGGCGGGGAATCGGGGGGTGTCCTGGGGCCCAGAGCCGGGTTATTGACCGGAGGGGGCTTTTGATATCATTTCATAACTTATGTCCTTCTCCTCTGTGTCTTCCTCCTGTCTCCCCTGCTTGACTGCTCCTTGAGGGATTGTATCATTCATTCGCTCATTCAATCGTATTTATTGAGCGCTTACTGTGTGTAGAGCGCTATAATAAAAGCTTAGAGCAAGCACTTAACAAATGCCATCATTATTATTATTATTAGTGACTCGATTGGGCTCGCCCAGGTGCTTAATAGGGTGCGCTGCGCCCAGCAAGCGCTCAGCAAATACTATGAAAGGATTGAATTTATTGAATGAGCGTAAGAGAGGCCGTTTCCTCGGGTGTGTTCTTGATGGCTGCCCGCTCCCACCTGGAAAGCTTCGTTAGGGGGCTGTTAATCCCACAGCTGAAGCCCATCAGAGAGGGAAAAGGAGCGGGCAATCAGGGAGGAGCTTTGGGAGCAAGGGGCGGGAGCACAGGGGGAAGAGGAGGTGATTTAAAGGACAGGAGGAGGAGGAAGAGGAGGTGGTGGTGGTGAAGAAAGAAGAGGAGGAGGTAAAGGTAAGACTTTTAGACTGTGAGCCCACTGTTGGGCAGGGACTGTCTCTATATGTTGCCAATTTGTACTTCCCAAGCGCTTAGTACAGTGCTCTGCATAGAGTAAGTGCTCAATAAATACAATTGATGATGAGGTAAGGATGGAGGGCGGTCCCCAGGCTTCTGCAGGGAAGGAAGAGGCTGGGTGGGCGTTGATGGCGACCCCAGATCCCCACCCGGCCTACGCCTCGGGGGACGTCGCGGTGGCTGATCGGGCCCCGAGTCGGGGTCACAGGGTAATATTCATTCATTCAGTCGTATTTATTGAGCGCTTACTGTGTGCAGAGCACTGGACTAAGCGCTTGGGAAGTCCAAGTTGGCAACATCTAGAGACGGTCCCTACCCAACAGTGGGCTCACAGGCAGGGAAGTAGGGGGAGGGATGAGGGATGGGATGTAGGGGGGGGGATGCGGGATGAGGAATTTCATTCATTCAATCGTAATATGAGCTGTAGCGTGGCTATATGAGCAGCAGCGTGGCTCAGTGGAAAGAGCCCGGGCTTTGGAGTCAGAGGTCATGGGTTCAAATCTTAGCTCTGCCAATTGTCAGCTGTGTGACTTTGGGGAAGTCACTTTACTTCTCTGGGCCTCTGTTCCCTCACCTGTAAAATGGGGATGAAGACTGTGAGCCCCCCGTGGGACAACCTGATCACCTTGTAACCTCCCCAGCGCTGAGAACAATGCTCTGCACGTAGTAAGCGCTTAAAAAATGCCATGGTTATGAGAAGCAGCGTGGCTCAGTGGAAAAGAGCCCGGGCTTTGGAGTCAGAGGTCATGGGTTCAAATCTTAGCTCTGCCAAATGTCAGCTGTGTGACTTTGGGCAAGTCACTTCACTTCTCTGGGACTCTGTTTCCTCATCTGTAAAATGGGGATTAAGACTGTGAGCCCCCTGTGGGACAATCTGATCACCTTGTAACTTCCCCAGCGCTTAGAACAGTGCTTTGCACATAGTAGGCACTTAATAAATGCCATTATTATTATTAATTGGCCCAGGGTGAGAGGCCACGGGATTGGCCCAGGGAGGCCAGCTGGCCGGTGGCAGCGGAAGGAAACTGACGGCACCGTAGAGGCCTCGCCTTCACAAAATTAGAGGTGGTTGGGTGGGCTGGGGGGAGCAGGCTGGGCTCCGGGGTCTGTCTGGGGAAGGGAAAGACCCTGAGGGTCCTCCCGGGGTCCTCCTGGCTGCTGGAGGGCCTCAGGGTCCATGGGAGAGGAGGTGACCCATCCCCGATCTGGGCTTTCTTGGGGGTCATCATCATCATCGTCATCAATCGTATTTATTGAGCGCTTACTACGTGCAGAGCACTGTACTAAGCGCTTGGGAAGTACAAATTGGCAACATATAGAGACAGTCCCTACCCAACAGTGGGCTCACAGTCAAAAAGGGTCCCCCAAACATACGCGTACCTGATCGGCTCCTTCTTTGTGGCCCAAAGCCGTGTGACCCCGGACTCGGCCTCCCTTGGTTGGCCCTGCTCAGCCTCTGGCGGCTCTGGCCACTGTTGGGTGGCCTCCGCTAGCCGCTGCTGGGCCTCTTGGGCCTCTGCTAGCTGCTGCTGGGCCTCTTGAACCTCCGCTAGCCGCTGCTGGGCCTCTTGGGCCTCCGCTAGCCGCTGCTGAGCCTCCTGGGCCTCCACTAGCCGCTGCTGGGCCTCTTGGGCCTCCGCTAGCCGCTGCTGGGCCTCTTGGGCCTCCGCTAGCCACTGCTGGGCCTCTTGGGCCTCTGCTAGCCGCTGCTGGGCCTCTTGGGCCTCCGCTAGCCGCTGCTGGGCCTCTTCGGCCTCCGCTAGCCGCTGCTGGGCCTCCGCTAGTTGCTGCTGGGCTTCTTGGACCTCCGCTAGTCGCTGCTGGGTCTCTTGGGCCTCCGCTAGCCACTGCTGAGCTTCCTGGGCCTCTGCTAGCCGCTGCTGAGCCTCCTGGGCCTCCGCTAGCCACCGCTGAGCTTCCTGGGCCTCCGCTAGCCGTTCCTGGGCCTCCGCCAGCCGCTGCTGGGCCTCCCGGGCTTCCTGCCACCACTGCTGGGCTTCGCGCTCTAGCGGGGACCGTGCGCCTGGGCGGCCGGGGAGCTGGGCGCGCCGCCCTGTCCCCTGGGGAGAGGATGGGTGAGCCCACCCCGGATGCCCCCGACGGACCCCGTGCGGGCGCGCGGCTCAGTCCTACCCTCCGCCGCGGTGGGACGGTGAGGGCAGGGGTCCCGGGGGTGGGCCGGCCCGGTGCCCGGAGGGTAGCCCGCAGCCTTGCCCGCCGCGACTTGGCGCCGCTCCTCCCTGCCCCGCGGCTGTGCCCGCCCTTCCTCCCAAGTTGGCACCGCCTTGGTGCCCCCGCGGCCCCCGGCCTGCCCGTGCCCCCGCCCCCGATCTGCCCCCGCCTTCCACCTGCTGGGTTCTCAGGTCTCGTCTCAGGCCCTGTAGTAGCCGGCCGGCGGCGGTCAGCTCGCCCTGAGGGGGACGACAACAATAATAATAATAATCGCTATTATCATCGGAAGCGGCGGTCGGCTCGCCCTGAGGGGGACGACAACAGTAATAATAATAATCGCTATTATCATCGGAAGCGGCGGTCGGCTCGCCCTGAGGGGGACGACAACAGTAATAATAATAATCGCTATTATCATCGGAAGCGGCGGTCGGCTCGCCCTGAGGGGGACGACAACAGTAATAATAATAATCGCCATTATCATCGGAAGCGGCGGTCGGCTCGCCCTGAGGGGGACGACAGCAGTAGTAATAATCACTATTATTAGAGAAGCAGCGCGGCTCGGTGGAAAAGAGCCCGGGCTCTGGAGTCAGAGGCCACGGGTTCAAATCCCGGCTCGGCCAACGGTCAGCTGGGTGACTTTGGGCAAGTCACTTAGCTGGGCCTCAGTGACCTCATCTGGAAAATGGGGATTAAAACTGTGAGCCCCCCCAGCATGGGACAACCTGATCACCTTGTAACCTCCCCAGTGCTTAGAACGGTGCTTTGCACATAGTAAGCGCTTAATACCATTATTATTATTATTATTATTATTATTATTATTATTATTATTAGAATCGGCGGGACCAGTTAAGAGCTCGCTCGGGGCCGAGCGCCGGGGTAGATATGAGACGGGGTCATTCATTCGTTCGATCGTATTTATTGAGCGCTTACTGTGTGCACAGCACTGTACCAAGCACAAGTTGGCAACAAGTTGGGCTAGACTGTGAGCCCACTGTTGGGTAGGGACCGTCTCTATATGTTGCCAACTTGGACTTCCCAAGCGCTTAGTACAGTGCCCTGCACACAGTAAGCGCTCAATAAATATGACTGAATGAATGAATGTCCCAGTCCCCGTCCCGGCCGGGGCTCCCGCTCTAGGTGGGAGGGAGCACGGGGGCCGAATGCCCGTTTTCCAGATGAGGCAACCGAGGCCCAGAGAAGGGAAGCGACTTGCCTGGGTGAGCAGGAGAGCCTCCAGCAGGGACAGCCGCTCCGTCTCGGCGTCCAGTAGGGTCAGCAGCCCCGTCTCGGCGTCCAGTAAGGTCGGCCGCCCCGTCTCCGCGTCCAACTGTTAGGATTGAGGGATGGGGAGACGCTCGGCGGGGCCCGGGGAAGGGATCCGCGGCCTCGGCCGGACCAATCAATCAATCAATCGTATTTATTGAGCGCTTACTGTGTGCAGAGCACTGTACTAAGCGCTCGGGAAGTCAAGTCAGTGGGCTCACAGCCTAGAAGGCGATTATCTTGTATCTAGCACTTAGATCGGTGCTTGGCACGTAGTAAGCACTTAACAAGTACCACAATTATTAGAGGAAAGAACACAAGTCTGAGAGTCAGAGGGCTTGAGTTCTAATCCCGGCTTCTGCCATGTACCTGCTGTGTGACCTGGGCAAGTCATTTAACTTCTCTGTGCCTCAGTTTTTTCACCTTCAGACTGGGAATTCAGCGTATGTTCCCTCTCCTACTTAGACTGTGAGCCCATGTGGGACATGATTATCTTGTATCTACCTCGGTGCTTAGTACAGTGCTTCTAATTCTGTCTACATCGAGACCTATCTGAAAACTCAGCACTTCAGTACATATCCAGCACGGTCAGCGGAAAGAGCCCGGGCTTTGGAGTCAGAGGTCATGGGTTCGAATCCCAGCTTAGCCGCATGTCTGCTGTGTGACCTTGGGCAAGTCGCTTAGCTTCTCTGAGCCTCAGTCACCTCATCTGGAAAATGGGGATTAAGACTGTGAGCCCCGCGTGGGTTAACCTGATCGCCTTGTATCCCCCCAGCGCTTAGTACAGTGCTTTGCACATAGTAAGCGCTTAGCAAATGCCATCATCATCATCATCACGTCGCCCACCTCTCCCACCCCAAGGCGAACCAGTTCTCCCATGGCGGCTGGCTCTGGACCCTCTCCCCACTCTTTTATTTTGTGTGTGTGCGTGTGTATGGTATTTGTGCCGCGCGCTGTTCTACTTCCCAAGCGCTTAGTACAGTGCTCTGCACATAGTAAGCGCTCAATAAATACGATTGATCGATTGATTCTAAGCACTGCGTTAGATCCAAGCTAATCAGGTTGGACTCAGTCCCTGCCCCACGTGGGGCTCACAGGCTTCATCCTCACTGCAGCGTGGCTCAGTGGAAAGAGCCCGGGCTTTGGGGTCCGAGATCATGGGTTCAAATCCCGGCTCAGTTGTGTGACTTTGGGCAAGTCACTTCACTTCCCTGTGCCTCAGTTCCCTCATCTGGAAAATGGGGATGAAGACTGGGAGCCCCCCCGTGGGACAACCTGATCACCTTGTAACCTCCCCGGCGCTTAGGACGCTTTGCACATAGTAAGCGCTTAATAAATGCCATTAGAGAAGCAGCGTGGCTCAGGGGAAAACAGCCCGGGCTTTGGAGTCAGAGGTCGTGGGTTCAAATCCCAGCTCCGCCAATTGTCAGCTGTGTGACTTTGGGCAAGTCACTTCACTTCTCTGGGCCTCAGTTCCCTCAGCTGGAAAATGGGGATGAAGACTGGGAGCCCCCCCCCGTGGGACAACCTGATCACCTTGTAACCTCCCCGGCGCTTAGGACGGTGCTTTGCACATAGTAAGCGCTTCATAAATGCCATTAGAGAAGCAGCGTGGTTCAGTGGAAAACAGCCCGGGGTTTGGAGTCAGAGGTCGTGGGTTCAAATCCCGGCTCAGTTGTATGAATTTGGGCAAGTCACCTCACTTCTCTGTGCCTCAGTGACCTCATCTGGAAAATGGGGATGAAGACTGTGAGCCCCCCAAGGGACAACCTGATCACCTTGTAACCTCCCCAGCGCTTAGGACAGCACATAGTAAGCGCTTAATAAATGCCATTAGAGAAGCAGCGTGGCTCAGTGGAAAACAGCCCGGGCTTTGGAGTCAGAGGTCGTGGGTTCAAATCCCGGCTCCGCCAATTGTCAGCTGTGTGACTTTGGGTGTGTCACTTCACTTCTCTGTGCCTCAGTTCCCTCATCTGGAAAATGGGGATGAAGACTGTGAGCCCCCCGTGGGACAACCTGATCACCTTGTAACCTCCCCAGCACTTAGAACAGTGCTTGGCACATAGTAAGCGCTTAATGCCATCATTATTATTATAGTTATGAGGGAACTGAGGCACAGTGAAGTGATTTAATAATCGTAATAATAATAACGTTAAGTGCTTACTATGTGTCAAGCGCTGTTCAAAAGCCAAGCTGATCAGGTTGGACACAGTCCCTATCCCACGTGGGGCTCACAGTCTTCATCCCCATTTTCAGGTGAGGGAACTGAGGCTCAGAGGAGTGAAGTGACTTGTCCTAGGTCACACAGCAGTCAAACGGTGGAGCCGGGATTAGACCCCCGGGGTCCTTCCGACTCATTCATTCATTTAATCGCATTTATTGAGCGTTTACTGTGTGCAGAGCATTCATTCATTCAATCGTATTTATTGAGCGCTTACTGTGTGCCGAGCACTGTACTAAGCGCTTGGGAAGTACAAGTTGGCAACATACAGAGACAGTCCCTACCCAACAGCGGGCTCACAGTCTAGAAGGGGGAGACAGACAACAAAACAAAACAAAACATTAACAAAATAAAATAAACTAAAATAAAAACAAAACAAAATAAAATAAGTAGAATAAATATGTACAAATAAAATAGAGTAGTAAATTCGTACAAACATATATACATGTATATGTGTCACTTCCCTTCTCTGGGCCTCAGTGACCTCATCTGTAAAATGGGGATGAAGACTGTGGCCCCCCGTGGGACAACCTGATCACCTTGGAACCTCCCCAGCGCTTAGAAGAGTGCTTTGCACATAGTAAGCGCTTAATAAATACCATTATTATTATTATTATTACTAAGTGCTCGGGAGAGTCCACTAGACCAATATGGCAGACACATTACCTGGCCACCACTATTCAATTGTATTTATTGAGCGCTTACTGTGTGCAGAGCACTGTACTAAGCGCTTGGGAAGTGCAAGAGCACTGTACTATCATCATCATCAATCATATTTATTGAGCGCATACTATGTGCAGAGCACTGTACTAAGCACTTGACCAGGCCCGGGCTCCATCTGCTAGGCCACCCTGCTTCACCAACACCGTCGCGGCCTTTTGGGCGCCGGGGACAGGGAAGAGCAGCGTGGCTCAGTGGGAAAGAGCCCGGGCTTTAGAGTCGGAGGTCACGGGTTCAAATCCCACCTCCGCCACTTGTCAGCTGGGTGACTTTGGGCCAGTCACTTCACTTCTCTGGGCCTCAGTTCCCTCATCTGGAAAACGGGGATGAAGACTGGGAGCCCCAAGTGGGACCACCTCATGATACGATTGATGATGATGATGCTGTTCTGGTCTCTGTCTCCCCTTTTAGACTGTGAGCCCACTGTTGGGTAGGGACTGTCTCTATATGTTGCCAGCTTGTACTTCCCAAGCGCTTAGTACAGCGCTCTGCACATAGTAAGCGCTCAATAAATACGATTGATGATGATGATGATGACCTTGTATCCCCCCCCCAGCGCTTAGAACAGTGCTTTGCACATAGTAAGTGCTTAATAAATGCCATCATTATTATTATTATTATTAAGAGGAAGCGCCAGACGGGGGAAAAGATGCCCGGGCAACTCCCGCCAACCCCCACTAGCCCCCTGGCCCGGCCCAGGGGTGCAGTCTACCTGGTGGCCGGCTCTCTTGGACCGGGTGCGAGTCTCTCCGCGGGTCCCCGCCGCCTCAGTGGCCTCCTGCAGTTGGCTCTGCTCCTCCGTTGCCGGCCGCGGCTCCTCCCGCACCTCAGCCTGCTCCCGGCCCGCTCGCTGCAGTGCGGTCTTCTCCTCGTCAGCTCGTCGCAATGCCCGCTGCAGCCCGCTGGGCTCCCGCTCTGCCTGCTGCAACGCCAGCTGCGGCCCAGCCCTCTCTCGGCCCATCGGCCGCAGCGCCGGCTGCAACTCCCTCTGCTCCTGGCCCGCTCGCCGCAAGGCCGCCCGCTCCCCGCCGGCTTCCTGCGGCCCAATCTCCTCCTCGCCCGCTTGCTCCAAGACCCAGGCCTCCCGCAGCTCCGTCTCCCGCTCCTCCGCTTGCTGCAGTGACTGCTGCAGCTCGGCCTTCTCTCCGCCCAGTTCCCGTAACACCCGCTGCAGCTCAGCTCTCTCCCTGTCTGCCCGCTGCGACGCGCCCCGCGCCTCGGCCTTCTCCGAGTTCACGCGTCGCAGTTCCTCCTGCAGCTCCCTCCCTGCCTGTTGCAACGCTCGCTGCAGTTCCGCCTTCTCTCTACCCGCCTGCTGCAAAGCCCCCCGCAGCTCGCTCTGCTCCTGCTCAGCTTGCTGCCAGGCCACCTGATACTCGTGCTGCTCCCCGCCTGCTTCTTGCAGTGCCCGCTGCAGCCGGCTCTGCTCCTGCCGCGCCTGCTGCAAGGCTCCCCGCAGTTCGGCCTTCTCCTCATCTGCTTCCCGCAGCGCCTTCTGCAGCCTGCCCTGCTCCCGGCCTGCTCGCTGCAAGGCTCGCTGCACCTCGGCTTGCTCCAGGCCCGCTTGCTGCAGTGCCTCTTGCAGCTTGCCCTTTTCCTCGTCCGCTTGCTGTAACGCTTCCTGCTGTTGGGTCTGCTCCCCGCCAACCTTCTGCAGCAACCCCCGCAGCTCGGTGTTTTCTCTGTCAGCTTGCTGCAACATTTCCTGCAGTCGGGCCTTTGCCTCGCCGGCTTCCTGCAGTGCCGCCTGCAGCTGGCTCTGCTCCCCTCTGGCTTGCTCCAGTGCTCCCCGCAGCCTGGCCTGCTCCCCGGCTGCTTCTCGCAGGGCTAACTGCCGCTCGGTTTTCTGCCCGTCTGCTTGCCGCAGTGCTTTCTCCAGCTCATTCTGTTCCCGGCCCGCTTGCAGTAATGCCTCCTGAAATTCCGTTTTCTCCCGGCCGGCTTCCTGCAATGCCTCCTGCAGCTGGCTCTGCTCCCTGCCGGCTTGCTCCAATGCCGCCTGTAGCTTGTTCTGCTCCCTGCCCGCTCGCTGCAACGTCTCCCGCAGTTTGGTCCTTTCCTGATCGTCCTGCTGCAATGCCTCCTGCAGTTTGGCTTTCTCCTGGTCCGCTCGCTGCAGCGCCTCATGAAACTCAGTTTTCTCCCGGCCGGCTTCCTGCAATGCTGCCTGCAGCTGGCTCTGCTCCCTGCCCGCTCGCTGCAACGCCTCCTGCAACTCGGTCTTCTCCTGATCTGCGAGCTGCAAGGCCTCCTGCAGTTTGGCTTTCTGCTGATCCACTTGCTGTAGCACTGTCTGCAGCTCGTTCTGCTCCTGGCCCGCTTGCTGCAATGCCTCCTGCAGTTTGATCTTCTCCTGATCCGCCTGCTGAAGTGCTTCCTGCAGTTTGGCTCTCTCCTGGTCCGCTCGCTGCAAAGCCTCCTGAAACTCAGTTTTCTCCTGGCCGGTTTCCTGCAATGCCTCCTGCAGCTGGCTTTGCTCCCTGCCCGCTTGCTGCAATGCCGCCTGTAGCTTGCTCTGCTCCCCACCCGCTCGCTGCAACACTTCCTGCAACTCGGTCTTCTCCCGATCTGTCAGCTGCAAAGCCTCCTGCAGTTTGGCTCTCTCCTGGTCCGCTCGCCGCAACGCCTCACGAAACTCAGTTTTCTCCCGGCCGGCTTCCTGCAATGCCTCCTGCAGCTGGCTCTGCTCCCTGCCTGCTTGCTGCAATGCCGCCTGTAGCTCTTTCTGCTCCCTTCCCGCTCGCTGCAAGGTCTCCTGCAGGACGCTCTTCTCCCCATCTGCAGCCTGCAGAGCCTCCTGCAGTTTGGATTTCTCCTGATTCGCTCGCTGCAACGCCTCATGAAACTCAGTTTTCTCCCGGCCGGCTTCCTGCAATGCTTCCTGCATCTGGCTCTGTTCACTGCCTGCTTGCTGCAATGCCGCCTGTAGCTTGCTCTGCTCCCTGTCTGCTCGCTGCAACGTCTCCTGCAACTCAGTCTTCTCCCGATCTGTGACCTGCAGAGCCTCCTGCAGTTTGGCTTTCTCTTGGTCCGCTTGCTGCAACGCCTCATGAAACTCGGTTTTCTCCCGGCCGGCTTCCTGCAATGCCTCCTGCAGCTGGCTCTGCTCCCTGCCGGCTTCCTGCAATGCCGCCTGTAGCTTGTTCTGCTCCCTGCCCGCTCGCTGCAACGCCTCTTGCAACTCAGTCTTCTCCTGATCTGCGACCTGCAAAGCCTCCTGCAGTTTGATCTTTTCCTGATCCGCTCGTTGCCAGGCCTCATAAAACTCAGTTTTCTCCCAGCCTGCTTCCTGCAATGCCGTCTGTAGCTTGTTCTGCTCCCTGCCCGCTCGCTTCAACACTTCCTGCAACTCGGTCTTTTCCCGATCTGCGACCTGCAAAGCCTCCTGCAGTTTGGCCTTTTCCTGATCCGCCTGCTGCAAAGCTTCCTGCAGTTTGGCTTTCTCCTGGTCCGCTTGCTGCAGTGCCTCCTGAAACTCAGTTTTTTCCCAGCCCGCTTCCTGCAATGCCTCCTGCAGCTGACTCTGCTCCCTGCCTGCTTGCTGCAATGCCGCCTGTAGCTTCTTCTGCTCCCTGCCCGCTTGCTGCAACGCCTCTTGCAATTCGGTCTTCTCCCGATCTGCGACCTGCAAAGCCTCCTGCAGTTTGGCTTCCTCCTGGTCCGCTCGCTGCAATGCCTCCTGAAGCTCAGTTTTCTTAGTGCCGGCTTCCTGCAATGCCTCCTGCAGCTCACTCCACTCCCTGCCTGCTTGCTGCAATGCCTCATGAAACTCAGCTTTCTCCCGGGTGGCTTCCTGCAGTGCCTCCTGCAGCTGGCTCTGCTCCCTGCCCGCTCGCTGCAACGCCTCCTGCAGCTCGGTCTTCTCCTGATTTGCCTGCTGCAGTGTCTCTTGCAGTTTGACTTTCTCCTGGTCTGCCTGCTGCAATGCCTCATGAAACTCAGTTTTCTCCCTGCCGGCTTCCTGCAATGCCGCCTGTAGCTTGCTCCGCTCCCTTCCAGCTTGCTGCAGTGCCTCTTGCAACTCGGTCTTCTGCTGATCTGCGACCTGCAGAGCCTCCTGCAGTTTGGCTTTCTCTTGGTCTGCTTGCTGCAATGCCTCATGAAACTCAGTTTTCTCCCGGCCGGCTTCCTGCAATGCCTCCTGCAGCTGGCTCTGCTCCCTGCTGGCTTCCTGCAACGCCGCCTGTAGCTTGTTATGCTCCCTGCGTGCTTGCTGCAATGTCTCCTGCAACTCAGTCTTCTCCCGATCTGTGATGTGCAAAGCCTCCTGCAGTTTGGCTTTCTCTTGGTCCGCTTGCTGCAACGCCTCATGAAACTCCGTTTTCTCCCGGCCGGCCTCCTGCAATGCTGCCTGCAGCTGGCTCCGCTCCCTGCCGGCTTCCTGCAATGCCGCCTGTAGCTTGGTCTGCTCCCTGCCCGCTCGCTGCAACGCCTCCTGCAGCGCACTCTTCTCCTGATCCGCGACCTGCAAAACCTCCTGCAGTTTGGCTTTCTCCTGATCCGCTTGCTGTAACACCCTCTGCATCTCATTCTGCTCCCTGCCCGCTTGCCGCAACACCTCCTGCAGTTTGGTCTTTTCCTGATCCGCCTGCTGCAGTGCCTCCTGAAGTTTGGCTTTCTCTTGGTCCGCTCGCTGCAACACCTCATGAAACTCCGTTTTCTCACAGCCCGCTTCCTGCAATGCCTCCTGCAGCTGTCTCTGCTCCCTGCCAGCTTGCTGCAATGCTGCCTGCAGCTGGCTCTGCTCCCTGCCCGCTCGCTGCAACGCCTCCTGCAACTCGGTCTTCTCCTGATCTGTCTGCTGCAAAGCTTCCTGCAGTTTGGCTCTCTCTTGGCCAGCTTGCTGCAATGCCTCATGAAACTCAGTTTTCTCCCTGCCGGCTTCCTGCAATGCCTCCTGCAGCTGGCTCTGCTCCCTGCTGGCTTCTTGCAATGCCTCCTGTAGCTCTTTCTGCTCCCTTCCCGCTCGCTGTAGTGCCTCTTGCAACTTGGTCTTCTCCCGATCTGCAACCTGCAGAGTCTCCTGCAGTTTGACTTTCTCTTTATCCGCTCGCTGCAACGCCTCATGAAACTCCATTTTCTCCCGGCCGGCTTCCTGCAAAGCCTCCTGCAGCGTGCCCTGCTCCCTGCCTGCTTGCTGCAATGCCGCCTGTAGCTTGTTCTGCTCCCTGCCCACTTGCTGCAACATCTCCTGCAGCACGCTCTTCTCCTGATCCGCTTGCTGAAGAGCCTCCTGCAGTTTGACTTTCTCCTGGTCCGCCTGCTGCAACGCCTCATGAAACTCAGTTTTCTCCCGGCTGGCTTCCTGCAATGCCTCCTGCAGCTGGCTCTGCTCCCTGCCTGCTTGCTGCAATCCCGCCTGTAGCTTGTCCTGCTCCCTGTCCGCTTGCTGCAACACCTCTTGCAACTCGGTCTTCTCCCGATCTGCGACCTGCAGAGCCTCCTGCAGTTTGGCTTTCTCTTGGTCCGCTTGTTGCAATGCCTCATGAAACTCAGTTTTCTCCCGGCCCGCTTCCTGCAATGCCTCCTGCAGCTGGCTCTGCTCCCTGCCTGCTTGCTGCAATGCCGCCTGTAGCTTGTCCTGCTCCCTGTCCGCTCGCTGCAACACCTCTTGCAACTCGGTCTTCTCCTGCTCTGCGACCTGCAGAGCCTCCTGCAGTTTGGCTTTTTCTTGGTCCGCTTGCTGCAATGCCTCATGAAACTCAGTTGTCTCCCGTCCGGCTTCCTGCAATGCCTCCTGCAGCTGGCTCTGCTCCCTGCCTGCTTCCTGCAATGCCGCCTGTAGCTTGTCCTGCTCCCTGTCCGCTCGCTGCAACACCTCTTGCAACTCGGTCTTCTCCTGCTCTGCGACCTGCAGAGCCTCCTGCAGTTTGGCTTTCTCTTGGTCCGCTTGCTGCAACGCCTCATGAAACTCCGTTTTCTCCCGTCCCGCTTCCTGCAATGCCTCCTGCAGCTGGCTCTGCTCCCTGCCGGCTTCCTGCAATGCCGCCTGTAGCTTGTTCTGCTCCCTTCCCGCTCGCTGCAACACCTCCTGCAACTCGGTCTTCTCCTGCTCTGCGACCTGCAGAGCCTCCTGCAGTTTGGCTTTCTCTTGGTCCGCCTGCTGCAATGCCTCATGAAACTCCGTTTTCTCCCGGCCGGCTTCCTGCAATGCCTCCTGCAGCTGTCTGTGCTCCCTGCCGGCTTCCTGCAATGCCTCCTGTAGCTTGTTCTGCTCCCTGCCCGCTCGCTGCAACACCTCTTGCAACTCGGTCTTCTCCCGATCTGCGACCTGCAGAGCCTTCTGCAGTTTGGCTTTCTCTTGGTCCGCTCGCTGCAACACCTCATGAAACTCAGTTTTCTCCCGGCCGGCTACCTGCAATGCCTCCTGCAGCTGGCTCTGCTCCCTGCCTGCTTGCTGTAATGCCGCCTGTAGCTTGTTCTGCTCCCTGCATGATTTCTGCAATGTCTCCTGCAACTCAGTCTTCTCCCGATCTGTGACGTGCAGAGCCTCCTGCAGTTTGGCTTTCTCGTGGTCCGCCTGCTGCAACACCTCATGAAACTCAGTTTTCTCCCGGCCGGCTTCCTGCAATTCCTCCTGAAGCTGTCTCTGCTCCCTGCCGGCTTCCTGCAATGCCGCCTGTAGCTTTTTCTGCTCCCTTCCCGCTTGCTGCAACACCTCTTGCAACTCGGTCATCTCCTGATCTGCGACCTGCAGAGCCTCCTGCAGTTTGGCTTTCTCTTGGTCCGCTTGCTGCAAGGCCTCATGAAACTCAGTTTTCTCCCAGCCCGCTTCCTGCAATGCCTCCTGCAGCTGTCTCTGCTCCCTGCCGGCTTCCTGCAATGCCGCCTGTAGCTTGTTCTGCTCCCTGCTCACTCGCTGCAAGGTCTCCTGCAGCACGCTCTTCTCCCCATCTGCAGCCTGCAGAGCCTCCTGCAGTTTGGATTTCTCCTGATTCGCTCGCTGCAACGCCTCATGAAACTCAGTTTTCTCCCGGTCGGCTTCCTGCATTGCCTCCTGCAGCTGGCTCTGCTCCCTGCCTGCTTCCTGCAATGCTGCCTGTAGCTTGTTCTGCTCCCTGCCCGCTTGCTGCAACACCTCCTGCAACTCGGTCTTCTCCCGATCTGTGATGTGCAAAGCCTCCTGCAGTTTGGCTTTCTCTTGGTCCGCTTGCTGCAACGCCTCATGAAACTCGGTTTTCTCCCGGCCGGCTTCCTGCAATGCCGCCTGCAGCTGGCTCTGCTCCCTACCGGCTTCCTGCAATGCCGCCTGTAGCTTGTTCTGCTCCCTGCCCGCTCGCTGCAACGCCTCTTGCAACTCAGTCTTCTCCTGATCTGCGACCTGCAGAGCCTCTTGCAGTTTGATCTTTTCCTGATCCACTCGTTGCAACGCCTCACAAAACTCAGTTTTCTCCCAGCCTGCTTCCTGCAAAGCCGCCTGCAGCTCGCTCTGCTCCCTGCCGGCTCGCTGCAACGCCTCCTGCAACTCGGTCTTCTCCTGATCTGCGCCCTGCAAAGTTTCCTGCAGTTTGGCTTTCTCCTGATCCGCTCGCTGCAATGCCTCCTGAAAGTCAATTTTCTCCCTGCCCGCTTCCTGCAGTGCCTCCTGAAGCTGGCTCCGCTCCCTACCAGCTTGCTGCAGTGCCACTTGCAGCTCACTCCGTTCCTTGCCCGCTCGCTGCAAGTCCCCCTGCAGCTTGTTCTGCTCCCTGCCCGCTCGCTGCAACGCCTCCTGCAAGTCGGCCTTCTCCCGATCTGCGAGCTGCAAAGCCTCCTGCAGTTTGGTGTTCTCCTGCTCTGCTCGCTGCAATCCTGCCTGCAGCTCCATCTGCTCCCTGCCCGCTTGCTGCAACGCCTCCTGCAACTCAGTTTTCTCCTTACCCGCTTGCTGCAGCTCCTCCTGCAACTCGGCTTTCTCCCTCCCCGTTTGCCGCCAAGCCTCCTGCAGCTGGCTCTGCTCCCCGCCTGCCAGCCGCAAGGCCTCCCGAAGGCCGCTCCGCTCCCCGCTCGCTTGCTGCAACGCTTCCCGCAGCTCGGTCTTCTCCCGGTCCGCTCGCTGCAACTCCTCCCGCAGCTCGGTCTGCTCCCGGTCCGCCTGCTGCAGCACAGCCTGCAGTTCCTGTTGGTGCTGAGCCCGGGCAGAGGCCTGGCAAGGAAGAGGAGAAGCGTGGGCACGGAGCCGGGGGCGCGCTGGGCAGCCCGAGGCCCGCCGCCGGGGAGCGGGGGGTCCGAGAGGAGTCCCGGCGAGGGGGTCCCAGCCTGAACAGGCGCTGAGGTCCAAGGGGCTGCCGAGAAGCCCTGCCCAGGGAACCCACCGGGCCGGGGCCGGGTGCTCTGGGATCTCGGCCAGAGCCTCGAGACGTCGGGGCTCCCGGTAGCCCCGGCCCCCATGCCTAAATAATAATTAATAATAATGAAAATATCATTATTATAATGAAAATATCATTACTATAACGATAATATCGCATTATATTAATATAATAATAAATATAATATATGCATTTGTTATAATATTCATTTGTTATAATATATATTTGTTATAATATATGTCTGTTATAATATTTATTTGTTATAATATTTATTTGTTATAATATTTATTTGTTATGTATATTTGTTATATTTATTTGTTATAATATTTATTTGTTATAATATTTATTTGTTATAATATTTATTTGTTATGTATATTTGTTATATTTATTTGTTATGATATTTATTTGTTATAATATATATTTGTTATAATATATGTCTGTTATAATATTTATTTGTTATAATGTTTATTTGTTATAATATTTATTTGTTATAATATTTATTTGTTATGTATATTTGTTATATTTATTTGTCATAATATATATTTGTTATATATATTTGCTATAATATAATATATAAATATATAATATAATATGGTGTAATATAATATAATATATAATAACTGTTATAATATATGTTTGCTATATGTATTTGTTATATATGTATTTGTTATATATATTTGTTATAAAATAATATAATATAGTATAGTACGATATAATATAGTATAGTACTATATCATATAGTATAGTGCGATGTAATATAGTATAGTATGGTATAATATAGTATAGTATAATATAATATATAACAATATAATAATAACAAACTGTTATAGTAATAATAATGATGGCATTTTTTAAGCGCTTCCTACGTGCCAAGCACTGTTCTAAGCGCTGGGGAGGTGACAGAGTGATCAGGTTGGCCCACGGGGGGCTCCCGGTCTTCACCCTCATTTTCCAGATGAGGTCACCGAGGCCCAGAGAAGCGAGGTGACTTGCCCAAAGTCACCCAGCTGACGACTGGCGGAGCCGGGATTTGAACCCGTGACCTCTGGCTCCAAAGCCCGGGCTCATTCCACTGAGCCACGCTGCTTCTCCGCGTTTATGTTGCCAACTTGTACTTCCCAAGCGCTTAGTACAGTGCTCTGCACACAGTAAGCACTCAGTAATACGATTGATTGATGGATTGACTCTGGGGCTCCCGGTAGCCCTGGCCCCCTTGCCTAAGTAATAAATAATAATAATGATAATATTATCATAATAATATTATAGTATTATAATAATAACAAATATAATATAATATTTGTTATAATATATACTTGTTATAATGTACTGTAATATAATATAATGTAATATAATATAAAACAATATAACAATAACAAGCTGTTATTGTAATAATAATAATGATGGCATTTTTTAAGCGCTTCCTATGTGCCAAGCACTGTTCTAAGCGCTGGGGAGGTGACAGAGTGATCAGGTTGTCCCACGGGGGGGCTCCCGGTCTTCACCCTCATTTTCCAGATGAGGTCACCGAGGCCCAGAGAAGCGAGGTGACTAGCCCAAAGTCACCCAGCTGACGACTGGCGGAGCCGGGATTTGAACCCGTGACCTCTGGCTCCAAAGCCCGGGCTCTTTCCACTGAGCCACGCTGCTTCTCCGCGTTGCTGTTGCCAACTTGTACTTCCCAAGCGCTTAGTACAGTGCTCTGCGCTCAGTAAATACGACTGATTGATGGATTGATTGACTCTGGGGCTGCCCCCTGGCCTCCTGCTTTGGATCCCGGTGGGGGGCCGGGCAGGAAGCCATGGAGATGGGCAGGGGACGCAGGTGGCACCTCTCTCCACGGCTCCCGCGGGTCCTAGACGGGGGCAGAACCTCTCGCGGGCACCGGAGGGGAGAGGACCCGGCGCCACGGGGGTCTCCCTGCTGGACGAGGCCACGGGCGGGCTCCCAGGCTCAAGGCATCGGGGGTCCGCGCTGACCAGGTTGGAGAAGGGGCCACCCCTCTCCCGCCCCGTCCCGCACCTGCTGGTCCCGGAGCTGGCGCAGTTCCTGCTGCCGGGCGGCCTGGGCTTCCCGCTCCTGCTCCGTCCGCTTCCGCTCGGCCTCCAGCTCCATCTGCAGACACCTCACTTCCCCTGGGCCCGGGGGGCGGCGGGGGGCATCTCAGGGACGGCTCCCGGCGCCCCCCGGGACCCCCGCCCCGGACCCCCGGGGCCCCTCACCTCGGATGACCTCCTTGGCCTGGGTGACGGTCTGCAGCTGGATCTGCAGTTGCCCCGCGCTGAGCCCCAGGAGCGAACTCTGCTGCTGCGCCTCGAATAGGTGGGCCTCCAGGGTTTCCTGCGCCGAGCTGCCGGGATGGAAAAACGGGGTAGGCCGCCCGGCCCCGACTCCCCCGGGCCCCTACTCCCCGATCCCGATAGGAGAAGCAGCGTGGCTCAGTGGAAACAGCCCGGGCTTTTGCGTCCGAGTTCATGGGTTCGAATCCCGGCTCCGCCAACTGTCAGCTGTGTGACTTTGGACAAGTCACTTCTCTGGACCTCAGTTCCCTCACCTGGAAAACAGGGATGAAGACGGGGAGCCCCCCGTGGGACAACCTGATCACCTTGTCACCTCCCCAGAGCTTAGAAGGGTGCTTTGCACATAGTAAGCGCTTAATAAATGCCATCATTATCTGGGGAAGTAGCGTGGCTCAGTGGAAAGAGCCCGGGCTTTGGAGTCCCGAATTCATGGGTTCGAATCCCGGCTCCGCCAATTGTCAGCTGTGTGACTTTGGACAAGTCACTAAACTTCTCTGGGCCAAAGTTCCCTCATCTGGAAAACGGGGATTAAGACGGGGAGCCCCCCGTGGGACAACCTGATCACCTTGTCACCTCCCGAGCGCTTAGAAGGGTGCTTTGCACATAGTAAGCGCTTAATAAATGCCATCATTATCTGGGGAAGCAGCGTGGCTCAGTGGCAAGAGCCCGGACTTTGGAGTCTGAGTTCACGGGTTCGAATCCCGGCTCTGCCAACTGTCAGCTGTGTGACTTTGGACAAGTCATTTCTCTGGACCTCAGTTTCCTCATCTGGAAAGTGGGGATTAAGACGGTGAGCCCCCCGTGGTACAACCTGATCACCTTGTCACCTCCCCAGCGCTTAGAACGGTGCTTTGCACGTAGTAAGCGCGTAATAAATGCCATCATTATCTGGGGAAGCAGCGTGGCTCAGTGGAAAGAGCCCGGGCTTTGGCATCCGAGTTCATGGGTTCGAATCCCGGCTCTGCCAATTGTCAGCTGTGTGACTTTGGGCAAGGCACTTCACTTCTCTGGGCCTCAGTTCCCTCATCTGGAAAGTGGGGATTAAGATGGTGAGCCCCCCGTGGGACAACCTGATCACCTTGTCACCTCCCCGGCGCTTAGAACGGTGCTTTGCACGTAGTAAGTGCGTAATAAATGCCATCATTATCTGGGGAAGCAGCGTGGCTCAGTGGAAAGAGCCCGGGCTTTGGCGTCCGAGTTCATGGGTTCGAATCCCGGCTCTGCCAATTGTCAGCTGTGTGACTTTGGGCAAGGCACTTCACTTCTCTGGGCCTCAGTTCCCTCATCTGGAAAGTGGGGATTAAGATGGTGAGCCCCCCGTGGGACAACCTGATCACCTTGTCACCTCCCCGGCGCTTAGAACGGTGCTTTGCACGTAGTAAGCGCTTACTAAATGCCACCATTATCTGGGGAAGCAGCATGGCTCAGTGGAAAGAGCCCGGGCTTTGGAGTCGGAGTTCACGGGTTCGAATCCCGGCTCTGCCGATTGTCAGCTGGGTGACTTTGGGCAAGGCACTTCACTTCTCTGTGCCTCAGTTCCCTCATCTGGAAAGTGGGGATGAAGACGGTGAGCCCCCCGTGGGACAACCTGATCACCTTGTCACCTCCCCGGCGCTTAGAACAGTGTTTTGCACATAGTAAGCGCTTAATAAATGCCATCATTATCTGGGGAAGCAGCGTGGCTCAGTGGAAAGAGCCCGGGCTTTGGCGTCCGAGTTCACGGGTTCTAATACCGGCTCTGCCGATTGTCAGCTGTGTGACTTTGGGCAAGGGACTTTACTTCTCTGTGCCTCAGTTCCCTCATCTGGAAAGTGGGGATGAAGACGGTGAGCCCCCCGTGGGACAACCTGATTACCTTGTCACCTCCCCAGCGCTTAGAACGGTGCTTTGCACATAGTAAGCGCTTACTAAATGCCATCATTATCTGGGGAAGCAGCGTGGCTCAGTGGAAAGAGCCCGGGCTTTGAAGTCAGAGTTCATGGGTTCGAATCCCGGCTCTGCCAATTGTCAGCTGTGTGACCTTGGGCAAGGCACTTCACTTCTCTGTGCCTCAGTTCCCTCATCTGGAAAGTGGGGATTAAGACGGTGAGCCTCCCGTGGGACAACCTGATCACCTTGTCACCTCCCCGGTGCTTAGAAGGGTGCTTTGCACGTAGTAAGCGCTTAATAAATGCCATCGTTATCTGGGGAAGCAGCGTGGCTCAGTGGAAAGAGCCCGGGCTTTGGAGTCCGAGTTCACGGGTTCGAATCCCGGCTCTGCCGACTGTCAGCTGTGTGACTTTGGGCAAGGCACTTCACTTCTCTGTGCCTCAGTTCCCTCATCTGGAAAACGGGGATGAAGACTGGGAGCCCCCCGTGGGACAACCTGATCACCTTGTCACCTCCCCAGCGCTTAGAACGGTGCTTTGCACATAGTAAGCGCTTACTAAATGCCATCATTATCTGGGGAAGTAGCATGGCTCAGTGGAAAGAGCCCGGGCTTTGGAGTCCCGAATTCATGGGTTCGAATCCCGGCTCCGCCAATTGTCAGCTGTGTGACTTTGGACAAGTCACTAAACTTCTCTGGGCCAAAGTTCCCTCATCTGGAAAACGGGGATTAAGACGGGGAGCCCCCCATGGGACAACCTGATCACCTTGTCACCTCCCCAGCGCTTAGAACGGTGCTTTGCACATAGTAAGCGCCTACTAAATGCCATCGTTATCTGGGGAAGCAGCGTGGCTCAGTGGAAAGAGCCCGGGCTTTGAAGTCAGAGTTCACGGGTTCGAATCCCGGCTCTGCCAATTGTCAGCTGTGTGACTTTGGGCAAGGCACTTCACTTCTCTGGGCCTCAGTTTCCTCATCTGGAAAGTGGGGATGAAGACGGTGAGCCCCCCGTGGGACAACCTGATCACCCTGTCACCTCCCCAGCGCTTAGAACGGTGCTTTGCACATAGTAAGCGCTTAATAAATGCCATCATTATGATTATCCCTGGGGCGGAGGGGCAGGGGGCCGGGCGGGAGAACTACCTGCGCTCCAGCAGCCGCTCGGAGAGAAGCAGGTGTTGGCGCTCGGCGGCCTGCAGTCGCACCTGCAGCCGGGCCTGCACCCGCACGGCGGCCTCCTTGTCGCGCGCCTCGCGGGCCGCGGCCTCCCCGTGGCGCCGGGCCTCGTGCCGCAGGTGCTCCAGCTCGCGGGCGGATTCCTCCTGCTGGCGCTGCACCTGAGGGTGGGCGCACGCATGGGGCCGGTCGGGCCTGGGAATCCCGGGTCGGCGGTCCCATCGTGGCCTCCCCGGGAATCTCACCTGTCCGAGCCGCTCCCGGGCCTGGTCTCGGTCCCGGCTGGCGGCCCCCAGGCCCTCCTGCAGCTGGGCCCGGGCCTCCTCCGCCCGCCGCAGGCGCGACCGGAGGTCCGAGCTCTCGGCCCGCAGGGCCTCCGCGCTCCTCTCCGCCTCCCGCAGTTGGGCGCGCACGGCCCCGCTCTCCCGCTCCGCCTCGGCCGCCGCCCGTCCCGCCGCCTGGTTTTCCCGCTCCAGCTGTCCGGAGGGGGACGGAGGGAGCAGGTGGGTGGGTGGGAGGGGGCGCGGCCGGCCCCCAGGCCCACCCCGCCCCCGGCCCCGCTCACCTGCAGGAGCTGTCGGCCGAGGTCCAGCTTGTCGCGGGCCAGGGCCTCGTTGAGGGCGCTGACCTTGGCCACGGCGTCCCGCAGGTCGGCCGCTTCGGCCCTCAGGCGGCATTCGGCTCCGGACAGCTCGGCCACCGAGCCCTCCGCCTGCCGACAGCGGGTGCGCGTCCACGGGAGGGGGTCGACCGTCCCATGGGCCGAGCGCCCTGTCCCCCGGCCCCCGCGGTGCCGCCCGGTCAGGCGTGTTTTCGGGGTGGTCCTCCTCTCTCCCGGTTACCGCTTCCCCCAGCAACCCATCCTCCTCCGAAGGGTGACCGTGCAGCGTGTTGGGGGGGATCCGGGGCGATCACGGAAGGGAGGCGGAAGTTTGGGCTGTTTACCCGGGCCAGGGCCTTGGCCGTCTCCTCCATCTCCCGCTTCAGGAGCTCTCCCTCCAAGCGGCTCGTGTCCAGGGCTTGGCTCAGGTCCACCACCTTGCTCTGTGCCCCCGAATGCTTGGCTTCCAAGAAGTCCAGTTTCCCCTGCCTGCAGGGGTGGACAGGAGGGTCGCGGGGGCCGGTAACCAGCCTTGGCTCCGGACCCCTCCCCGCCGCTTCTGAAGGAAGCCCCCACCCCGGCCCCCCGGGCCCACTCACAGCCGCTCGGCCTCCCTCAGGGCCCGCGCCAAGTCGCCCTGGCGCTGCTCCTCGAGGCGCCGGGCGGTATCCTCCCGCAGCTGCAGGTCGGTGTTGTGCGTGCGAAGGCGCCGGGCCTCCTCTTCCAGGACGTCCAGCCGCCGCCGGACCGCCCCCCGGGCCTCCTCCAGCCGCCCGCGCTCCCTGCGCGGAGGGGGCCGGGAGCGGGCTCGGAGTCGCGCTTGGGGGGCCGCGGTGAAGCCGTGGTGGCGGGGGGTGAGGGCAGAGGGGGTCGGAGGACCGACGGGGCGGGGAATTGGGGAGCCGGAGCCGGGCGGAGGGGCACGGGCACCTGCTGAGGGTGTCCCTTTCTTCCAGAAGGCCCTGGGCTTGCGCGGCCAGGACGTCCCGCTCTCCCTGCAGCTGGTCCTCCTGCTCCTCTTCCTCCTCCTCCCCGTGCTCTTCACCATCCAGCCGCTGCGGCTCTCTCTGCCCGGAGGCCTCGTGCTCTGCCAGCTGCTGCCGAAGGGTCTGGCGATGGAGAGGGAAGGTGGGTGGGTGGCCCCGTAGGCCGAGGCGGGCGGCCCTATGGGAGCCTGGCATCGCCATGGAGCCGGGCGGGCAGAGAGAGAAGGTGAGGCGCCCCGGGGCCGAGGGACTAAACCCAGCCGATGCCTGCGACCCGATCCTGCCCTCAAAGAGTGCAGTCTGATGATCGTCATCAATCGTATTTATGGAGCGCTTACTATGTGCAGAGCACTGGACTAAGCGCTTGGGAAGTACAAGTTGGCAACATCTAGAGACAGTCCCTACCCAACAGTGGGCTCACAGTCTAAAAGGGGGAGACAGGGAACAAAACCAAACATACTAACAAAATAAAGTAGAATAGATATGTACAAGTAAAATAGAGTAATAAATATGTACAAACATATATACATATATACAGGTGCTGTGGGGAAGGGAAGGAGGCAAGACGGGGGGGATGGAGAGGGGGACAAGGGGGAGAGGAAGGATAATATGATAACAATTATTATTAATAACAGACTGAGCCCCCTTTTTCTCTCCTCCTCCCCATCATTCATTCATTCATTGTCGTATTTATTGAGCGTTTACTGTGTGCAGAGCACTGGACTAAGCGCTTGGGAAGTACAAGTACGTAGAGACGGTCCCTACCCGACGGCGGGCTCAGTCTAGAAGGGGGAGACAGACAACAAAACAAAACGTATTAACAAAACAAAATAAAGAGAATAAATATGTACAAATAAAATAGAGTAATAAATCCGTACAAACGTCTATACATATATACAGGTGCTGTGGGGAGGGGAAGGAGGTAAGGCGGAGGGGATGGAGAGGTGGAGGAGGAGGAGAGGAAGGAGGGGGCTCAGTCTGGGAAGGTCTCCTATCCATTCCTCCCGCCCTACCTCCTTCCCCTCCCCACAACACCTGTATATACGTTTGTACAGATTTATTACTCTATTTTGTACATATTTACTATTCTATTTATTTTGCTAATGACATGCATCTAGCTTTACTTCTCTTTCTTCTGATTACTTGACACCTGTCCACATATTTTGTTTTGTTGTCCGTCTCCCCCTTCTAGGCCGGGAGCCCGTTGTCGGGTAGGGACTGTCTATGTTGCCGACTTGGACTTCCCAAGCGCTTAGTCCAGTGTTCTGCACACAGTAAGCGCTCAATAAATACAACTGAATGAATGAACAATTGTGGCACCTGTTAAGCCCTTACTATGTGCCACGCGCTTCACTAAGTGCTGTGATGGGTACAAACAAATCGGGTTGGGCCCAGTCCCTGTCCTGCATAGGACTCACAGTCTTATCCCCATTTTACAGACGAGGTAACCGAGGCACGGAGCAGCGAAGTGACTTGCCCAAGGCCACGCGGCAGACAAGTGGTGCAGCCTGGATTAGACCCCACGACCTTCTGAATCCCAGGCTGGGGATCCAGCCATTCCGCCAAGCCGCTTCCCAAGCAGAGGCGGACGGACGGAGGGATGCGCCAGCCCTTCCTGGGAAGGTAAGTCGTCATCCCGGAGAAGATGGGAAGGGATGGGGATCCCTAAACGGGGCGGCTGAGCGGGATGCTCCCCAGCCCGAGCCCCCACAACACGCTCGCCGTCCGGAGCCAGGGCCGGACCAGGTGGTGGGACTGGGCCCGGCCGCGGGATCTCTGGGAACCCACTCCCACCTTGGAGTCGAGACGGGTCAGGATCATCATCATCATCATCATCAATCGTATTTATTGAGCGCTGACTGTGTGCAGAGCACTGGACTAAGCGCTTGGGAAGTCCAAATTGGCAACATCTAGAGACAGTCCCTACCCAACAGTGGGCTCACAGTCTAAAAGGGGGAGATGGAGAACAAAACCAAACATACTAACAAAATTAAATAGAATAGATAGGTACAAGTAAAATAAACAGAGTAAAAAATATGTACCAACATATATACATATATACAGGTGCTGTGGGGAAGGGAAGGAGGTAAGATGGGGGGGATGGAGGGGGGGACGAGGGGGAGAGGAAGGAAGGGGCTGAGTATGGGAAGGCCTCCTGGAGGAGGTGAGCTCTCGGTAGGGCCTTGAAGGGAGGAAGAGAGCTAGCTTGGCGGATGGGCGGAGGGAGGGCATTCCAGGCCCGGGGGATGACGTGGGCTGGGGGTCCATCATCATCATCATCAATCGTATTTATTGAGCGCTTATTATGTGCACAGCACTGTACTAAGCGCTTGGGAAGTACAAATTGGCAACATCTAGAGACAGTCCCTACCCAACAGTGGGCTCACAGTCTAAAAGACTGTCGATGGCGGGACAGGCGAGAAGGAGGTACGAGGACCTTCCCAGAAAGCGGCCCCGGCTAGCGGGGAGGCCCGCTGCCCTCAACCCTGTCACCCTCCGCCCCCTAAGTCCACCCCGACGGCCCAAGGCCCGTCCGCGCCCCGTCCAGACTGACCAGCCCCGGGGCCCCGGTGGCTCTGAGCCTCGTCACTTCCTGCTCCCGCTCTTCATTCCGCTTCTGAGCCAGGGGCGCGGACGGCTCGGCCACCCTGCGGGATGACAACACGCCACGGTGGGCCCCCTCGGTCCCCGGGACGCCCACCCCTCGGACCTGTGCCAGCCCCGGCGGCCCTTCCCCGGCCTCTGCTCCCCGAGGATCCCCGGGGTCTGGAGCCGAGCACCCGGAGGTAGGACCAGCTGGCCGGGGGGCAAGAGTGCCCACCCCACGGCGTGAGCTGTCCCCCTCGCTGGGTGGGCCACGGAGGGGGAGGACGAGGAGGAGGGTTATGCTCTTCTGAAGCTGGGGGTCTAACCATCTCTCTTTCCCACCTGTCCTGAAGCTCCGCTTTCTCCACGTCCTCTTGGGTCTGTGTTCGGGGCCGCTGTGGGCTGTGCGGGGACTGGGCTGGCCGCTCCTCTCCGGTGGGCCTCCAGGCTCCCACCGCGGTGGTCAGGCCCCGGCAGCTGGCCAGCAGGGAGCCGGACAGTCGCACTTGTTCCGCCCTGAGCACCGACAGATCCCTGGGTGAGAAGAGAAGAGCACAGTGAGGCCAGGCCTCTTCTCGTCCAGCGGACGGTCCTGCCCATCCCCTCATTCACTCATTCAATCATATTTATTGAGCGCTTACTGTGTGCAGAGCACTGTACTAAGCGCTCTATGGATCTCCTCCACACTCTTCGCCCCTCTGAAGCTCACCTACTCTCTCTGCCTCCCTCTCTTCCCTCTTACTTCCGAACCCTCGCTCACTCTCCCGCCCGGGACATGTTTATTTTATTTTGTTAGCCTGTTTGGTTTTGTTCTGTCTCCCCCTTTTAGACTGTGAGCCCACTGTTGGGTAGGGACTGTCTCTGTATGTTGCCAACTTGGACTTCCCAAGCGCTTAGTACAGTGCTCCGCACACAGTAAGCGCTCAATAAATACGATTGATGATGATGATGCCACCCTCCCTCTTTGTATCTCCACCTTCAAATCCCTCCTGGAATCCCACCTCTTCGCAACGTGGCTAAAATCCGCCCTTTCCTCCCATCCAAACTGCTAACGCACTAATCCAACAATAATAATAATAATAATGGAATTTATTAAGTGCTTACTATGTCTAAAACACCGTTCTAAGCGCTGGGGAGGTTACAAGGTGATCAGGTTGTCCCACGGGGGGGCTCACAGTCTTCATCCCCATTTTACAGATGAGGGAACTGAGGCCCAGAGAAGTGAAGTATATATGTATATAAGTTTGTACATATTTATTACTCTATCTTGTACATATCTATTCTATTTTATTTTGTTAGTATGTTTGGTTTTGTTCCCTGTCTCCCCCTTCTAGACTGTGAGCCCGCTGTTGGGTAGGGACTGTCTCTATGTGTTGCCAACTTGTACTTACCAAGCGCTTAGTACAGTGCTCTGCACACAGTAAGCGTTCAATAAATACGATTGATTGATTGATTGAAGTGACTTGCCCAAAGTCACACAGCTGACAATTGGCGGAGCCGGGATTTGAACCCCTGACCTCTGACTCCAAAGCCCGGGCTCTTTCCACTGAGCCATGCTGCTTCCCCAATAATAATGGTATTTCAGCGCTTACTATGTACCAAGCACTGTTTTAAACGCCGGGGTGGGTACAAGCAAATCGGACTGGACAAAGTCCCTGTCCCGAGTGCGGCTCACAGTCTCAATCTCCGTTTTACAGATGAGGTAACTGAGGCACAGAGAAGTGAAGTGCTTTGCCCAAGATCACACAGCAGACAAGTGGCGAAGCCGGGCCTGCCTCTATTACCGCATCAACATGGCTCAGTGGAAAGAGCCCGGGCTTTGGAGTCAGAGGTCAGGGGTTCAAATCCCGGCTCCGCCAATTGTCGGCTGTGTGACTTTAGGCGAGGCACTTCACTTCTCTGGGCCTCAGTGACCTCTTCTGTAAAATGGGGATGAAGACTGTGAGCCCCCCGCGGGACAACCTGATCACCTTGTAACCTCCCCAGGGCTTAGAACGGTGCTTTGCACATAGTAAGCGCTTAATAAATATGTTAAATATATATGTTGCCAACTTGTACTTCCCAAGCGCTTAGTCCAGTGCTCTGCACACAGTAAGCGCTCAATAAATACGATTGATGATGATGATGATAATAAATGCCATCATTATTATTATTATTATCATCAGCCTCCTGTCTCTCCCCACTCCAGCCCACGCTTCACTTTGCCGTCGGGATCCTTCTGCTCCAAAAACGGTCAAGCCACATTTCCCCCCTCCCCAAGAACTCCGCATCAATCGGAGACTCCTCGCCGTCGACTCCTGTTTCTAACCTTCAGTCGTATTTATTGAGCGCTTACCGTGTGCAGAGCACTGTACTAAGCGCTTGGGAATACAAGTCAGCAACAAATAGAGACGGTCCCTACCCAACAGCGGGCTCGCAGTCTAGATAGACCTTCTCGCTGTCCCTCCACCGCATCTCTTATTTATTATTTTATTTTGTTAGTATGTTTGGTTTTGTTCTCTGTCTCCCCCTTTTAGACTGTGAGCCCACTGGTGGGTAGAGACCGTCTCTAGATGTTGCCAACTTGGGCTTCCCAAGCGCTTAGTACAGTGCCCTGCACACAGTAAGCGCTCAATAAATACGATTGATGATGATGATGATCCCTCTCGCCGCCGATCCCTCGCCCACGTCCCGCCTCTGGCCTGGAACGCCCTCCCTCCTCATATACGAGAAGCAGTGTGGCTCAGTGGAAAGGAGCCCGGGCTTTGGAGTCGGAGGTCATGGGTTCAAATCCCGGCTCCGCCACTTGCCAGCTGTGTGACTTTGGGCAAGTCACTTGACTTCTCTGGGCCTCAGTTACCTCGTCTGTAAAATGGGGATGAAGACTGTGAGCCCCCCGTGGGACAACCTAATCACCTTGTAACCTCCCCAGCGCTTAGAACAGTGCTTTGCACATAGTAAGCGCTTAATAAATGCCATTACTATTATTATTATTATTATATTCGACAATGACTCTCCCCCTTTTCGAAGCCTTATTGAGGCACGTCCCCGAGGTGTTCGGTGCCCTGCGTGCACTGATCAATATGTACTTATTGATCGATTGATTGATTGAGGCTTTCCCTGACAACTGTTCTTCTTCCCAGTGATGATGATGATGGCATTTGTTAAGCGCTTACTATGTGCAGAGCACTGTTCTAAGCGCTGGGCCGTACCCTCGACTTCTCACTTCCCCGCTTCACTCTTAGTGCCTCTGGGGCAGGAATCGTGTCTGCTAACCGTCTTGTCCTCTCCTAAGCACCAAGTAATAATAATAATAATAATAATAATGGCATTTATTAAGCACTTACTATGTGCAAAGCGCCGTTCTAAGCGCTGGGGAGGTTACAAGGTGATCAGGTTGTCCCACGGGGGGCCTCACCATCTTAATCCCCATTTTCCAGATGCGGTCACTGAGGCCCAGAGAAGTGAAGTGGATTGCCCAAAGTCACACAGCTGACAATTGGCGGAGCTGGGACTTGAACCCGTGACCTCTGACTCCAAAGCCCGGGCTCTTTCCATTGAGCCATGCTGCTTCTCTAGAGTGTGAGTGGAGTGTGAGCCCACTGTTGGGTAGGGACCGTCTCTAGATGTTGCCAACTTGGACTTCCCAAGCGCTTAGTACAGTGCTCTGCACACAGTAAGCGCCCAGTAAATATGACTGAATGAAGTAGAGGGCTCGGCTCATGGTGGTCGCTCTGTCAGTACCACTGACGACGGGGTTTATCGGGTGCTTAGTCTGTGCCCGGCGCTGGGCGAAACGCCGACGTTAAGACGCGCGATATTCCGATCGGACACGATCCCCATCTCACGTGATCCAAGAGGGGAGACGGTTGTTTGATTCCCATTGTGCCGGTGAGGAAACTGAGGCACAGAGCGGGTTGGTGATTGCCTATGGTCACACGGCAGATGAACAGTGGGGCCGGGACTGGAACCCGGAAGTCCCGTGCTTTTGTTGTTGTTGTTTTATCGTGGCGTTGGTTAAGCGATTATTCTGTGCCAAGCACTGTACTGAGTGCCAGGGCAGATGCTAGATCATCTGGTCATCTGTGTTGCCAGCTTGTACTTCCCAAGCGCTTAGTACAGTGCTCTGCACACAGTAGGCGCTCAATAAATACGATTGATTGATTGATTGATCTGGTCGGACTTGTCCCACTTGGGGCTCACAATCTAAAGGAGAGGGAGGACAGGTACTGAATCCCCATTTTACAGATGGGGTAACTGAGGCCAGGAGAAGTGAAGTGATTTGCTCAAGGTCACCCAACAGGTAAATGGCGGAGCTAGGATTCATGATGATGATGATGGTATTTGTCGGGCGCTTACTCTACGCGAAGCACTGATCTAAGCGCCAGGGAGGATAATAATAATAATAATAATGGCATTTGTTAAGCGCTTACTAGGTGCAAAGCAGGGGATACAGGGTGATCAGCAGCGTGGCTCAGTGGAAAGAGCCCGGGCTTTGGAGTCAGAGGTCATGGGTTCGAATCCCAGCTCCACCCCTTGTCAGCTGTGTGACTTTGGGCAAGTCACTTGACTTCTCTGGGCCTCAGTTACCTCATCTGTCAAATGGGGATGAAGACTGTGAGCCCCCCACTGTGGGACAACCTGATCTCCTTGTAACCTCCCCAGCGCTTAGAACAGTGCTTTGCACATAGTAAGCGCTTAATAAATGCCGTCATTATCATTATTATCAGGTTGTACCACGTGGGGCTCCCAGTCTTCACCCCCCATTTTCCAGATGAGGGAACTGAGGCACAAAGAAGTGAAGTGTCTTGCCCCAAGTCACCCAGCTGACGATTAGTGGTTGTACCACGTGGGGCTCCCAGTCTTCACCCCCATTTTCCGGATGAGGGAACTGAGGCACAAAGAAGCGAAGTGTCTTGCCCCAAGTCACCCAGCTGACGATTAGTGGTTGTACCACGCGGGGCTCCCAGTCTTCACCCCCATTTTCCGGATGAGGGAACTGAGGCACAAAGAAGTGAAGTGCCTTGCCCCAAGTCACCCAGCTGACGATTAGTGGTTGTACCACGTGGGGCTCCCAGTCTTCACCCCCATTTTCCGGATGAGGGAACTGAGGCACAAAGAAGTGAAGTGCCTTGCCCCAAGTCACCCAGCTGACGATTAGTGGAGCCGGTTTTTGAACCCGTGACCTCTGACTCGCAAGCCCGGGCTCTTTCCACTGAGCCAGGATTAGAACCCGGTCCCCTGACTCTTAGGTCTGTGCTCTTTTCACGAGGGCATAACGCCGGCGGTTGCGGGGAGGGGTGTGTGCGTCTGTCTCTTCCAGTGCTCTGTCCTGCTCTCTCTTCTTGCCCCACCCCGAGCACGTGGAAACCCGGTATCCATCGTATTTATTGAGCGCTTCCTGTGTGCAGAGCACTGTACTAAGCGCTTGGGAAGTCCAAGTTGGCAACAACTCCGTCTGACGATCAGGTCTAGGCCCGGGCCACCGTGGGGTGTCACGACTGGCCACCCCAGGGGGAAGAGGCCAGCCCGGCCCCCGGCCCATTTTCTCCTCCGCCCCGCGCCCGGCCCCTTCCCAGACCTGTCCGTCGCCGTCTTCATCTCCAAGAAATGGCGCCGAAAGGTCACGACCTCCCGCCACAGGCCGAGCAGGCGGCCGCGCTCCCCTTTGAGGTAGCCCTCGAAGAACTGGGGGGGTCAGAAGACGGGGGTCCCGGTTGGAGTGGGCCTCCTTCCGGGGCCCGGCACCCACCGACCCACTCTCCCAAGCGCTCACTACAGCGCTCTGCAACCCCCCCCCCCCCCCCCCCCCCGCCACTTTTAGACTGTGAGCCCACTGTTGGGTAGGGACTGTCTCTATATGTTGCCAATTTGTACTTCCCAAGCGCTTAGTCCAGTGCTCTGCACACAGTAAGCGCTCAATAAATACGATTGATGATGATCATCATCATCATCATATTTATTGAGCGCTTACTTTTAGACTGTGAGCCCACTGTTGGGTAGGGACTGTCTCTATATGTTGCCAATTTGTACCTCCCAAGCGCTTAGTCCAGTGCTCTGCACACAGTAAGCGCTCAATAAGTACGATTGATGATGATCATCATCATCACCAATCGTATTTATTGAGCGCTTACTTTTAGACTGTGAGCCCACTGTTGGGTAGGGACTGTCTCTATATGTTGCCAATTTGTACTTCCCAAGCGCTTAGTCCAGTGCTCTGCACACAGTAAGCGCTCAATAAATACAACTGATGATGATGATGATCATCATCATCATCAATCGTATTTATTGAGCACTTACTTTTAGACTGTGAGCCCACTGTTGGGTAGGGACTGTCTCTCTATGTTGCCAATTTGTACTTCCCAAGCTAAGTACAGTGCTCTGCACACAGTAAGCGCTCAATAAATACGATTGATCATGATGATGATGATGATCGTATTTATTGAGCGCTTACTTTTAGACTGTGAGCCCACTGTTGGGTAGGGACTGTCTCCACATGTTGCCAATTTGTACTTCCCAAGCGCTTAGTACAGTGCTCTGCACACAGTAAGCACTCAATAAATACGATTGATGATCATCATCATCATCATCAATCATATTTATCGAGCGCTTACTTTTAGACTGTGAGCCCACTGTTGGGTAGGGACCGTCTCTATATGTTGCCAATTTGTACTTCCCAAGTGCTTAGTCCAGTGCTCTGCACGCAGTAAGCGCTCGATAAATACGATTGATGATGATGATGATCATCATCAATCGTATTTATTGAGCGCTTACTTTTAGACTGTGAGCCCACTGTTGGGTAGGGACTGTCTCTATATGTTGCCAATTTGTACTTCCCAAGCGCTTAGTCCAGTGCCCTGCGCACAGTAAGCGCTCAACAAATACGATTGATGATGATGATGATGATGATGGTGAGGGCTTGATAAACACCACCGATCGACTGGTTTGGTTCTTCCCGCCTTTCCCAGCCGGGGCTCGGCCGCCACCGTGCCCGCGATCGCCCGGCCTCTGAGGGGAGGCCCCGGGACTCTCCCGCGGGGCGGGGAGAGCGGAGACCGCCCCTCCGGAATAGGGCCAGCCTTCGGCGTGGGCCGGCCGCCCGCCCGGTGGGTACGCGGGGCCCCAGACGGCGAGGACCCCTCCGCGGCCCCCACCTCCTGCTCCATCCTCCACTCGCTCTCCCTCCTGGCCAGCTGATCGTGGGCCCGGCTCCAGTCGGTGCTCAGTTTCCCCACGTCTTGGCGTAGGGCCCGGTTGACCACGCCGGCCTCTTCCAAGTGGCGCCGCAGCCGGGTGTTGAGCTCGGCCAGGCCTTGGCACCTGCGTGGCACGGAGGCGGTGGGTGAGAGAGCCCGGTCGGCGGTGCCCCCGCCGACCTCCCCCCTCCCCGGGCGGGACCGCCGGGATGGCACCTCTGTTGCTCCTCCTCCAGACGGGTCAGCAGCTGCTCCAGCCTCAGCTCCTTGTCCTCCCACTTACGGGCGCCGGGTCCCTCCGCCGGGCAAAGCCAGAAATCGGGATCACCAGGGTTGCCCCCGGCCCGGCTCCCCCTCCTGCCCCGGCCCCCAGAGCTCCCGAGCGGTCCGGGGGCTCGATGACGGAGTCTCTCCAGTCTGGACGGTGGGCAGGGGCGCGTGGCCAGTAGGCCGGGGCTGGAGGGGAAGGGTGGGCCGGACCGTGCCGCCCCCCGGGGTGCCCTCCGCTCACCTCCACGGCCTCCAGACGCTGCTCCAGCTCCCGGCACCACGACCGGTATTGCAGCACCTGAGGACGCGGAGGCCCGTCAGCAGACCGCGGCCGCCCCCCTCCCCACGCCACAAGAGCCGGACCCCCTCCGTTAGAGAGAGAGCGGATTCGGGATCCCCCGCTGCCCCTCCCGGTGCCCGCCGGACCCCTTTTTCCCCCCATCCCGTCCGGTCCCCAGCCCCCAGGGTGGCGTTGACCTTAGCCTGCAGCTTCCTGACGAGCTTCGCTTGTCTCTGTTGAGCCTCGTGCGCATGGTGCAGCTCCTGGACGGAGGCGGCCCGGCCATCGGCCGCCGGCTCCTCTGTCGCTGGCTGCAGCTGGGGGGGCTTCGCGCTGGGCGGCCTGGGGCCTCCGGCCTCCATGGGGGTCGGCGGGCAGAAGGGAAGGCCGGAGGCCAGGCCCGTGCCGGGGCTCCTACCCGAGCGGGCGGGCAGGTGGGCCCTCGGCCAGCGCTCAGTCGATCTGTGGTTTTCACGGAGCCCGGCCAAGACCGCTCCCTGGGCTCCGGGGCGGATTCAGGGAAGGCCCGGCCCCTCACCGGGGAGCGGCCGCGGGGGACGAGGACATCCGGCAGCAATGGCAGCGCTGGGGTGGCCTGGTGGAAAGAGCCCAGGGCGGAGAGTCAGAGGACCAGAGCTGGTCAATCAGTTGTATTTACTGGGCACAGACAGGTCCTAATCCTGGCTCCGCCACTAGCCTGCCGTTTGTGCTGTATTGGTTCATTCATTCATTCAATCGTATTTATTGAGCGCTTACTGTGTGCAGAGCACTGTCCTCAGCGCTTGGGAAGTCCAAGTTGGCAACATCAATCAATCAATCGTATTTACTGAGCGCTTACTGTGTGCACAGCAGAGAGACGGGCCCTACCCAACAGTGGGCTCACAGTCTAGAAGGGTGTAAGTCTGCTAGACCTACAGTCTAGTACTGTTTACAGAGCACTATACTAAGCATTTGGGAGAGTACAATACGACACTAAACGGACACGCTCCCTGCCCACGGTGAGCTAACGGTCTAGAGGGGGAGATAGACGTTAGTAGAGATAAATAAATGACGGATATGGACATGAGCGCTGTGGGACTGGGATGGGGGATGGATTAAAGGAAGCAATCAGGGCGACGCAGAAGGGGAAAGGAGAAGAGGAAGGAGGTGGGGGGGTTGCCTAGTCAGGGAAGGCTAACAGTTTAGAGGGGAAGATAGACATTAATAAAGATAAATAAATGATGGATATGGACATAAGCGCTGTGGGACTGGGATGGGGGATGGATTAAAGGAAGGAATCAGGGCGACGTAGAAGGGGAAAGGAGAAAGGAGGTGGGGGGTTGCCTAGTCAGGGAAGGCTGACAGTTTAGAGGGGAAGATAGACATTAATAAAGATAAATAAATGATGGATATGGACATAAGCGCTGTGGGACTGGGATGGGGGATGGATTAAAGGAAGCAATCAAGGCGATGCAGAAGGGGAAAGGAGAAGAGAAAGGACGTGGGGGGTTGCCTAGTCAGGGAAGGCTAACAGTTTAGAGGGGAAGATAGACATTAATAAAGATAAATAAATGACGGATATGGACATAAGCGCTGTGGGACTGGGATGGGGGATGGATTAAAGGAAGGAATCAGGGCGACGTAGAAGGGGAAAGGAGAAAGGAGCTGGGGGGTTGCCTAGTCAGGGAAGGCTAACAGTCTAGAGGGGAAGATAGACATTAATAAAGATAAATAAATGATGGATATGGACATGAGCGCTGTGGGACTGGGATGGGGGATGGATTAAAGGAAGGAATCAGGGCGACGTAGAAGGGGAAAGGAGAAAGGAGGTGGGGGGTTGCCTAGTCAGGGAAGGCTGACAGTTTAGAGGGGAAGATAGACATTAATAAAGATAAATAAATGACGGATATGGACATAAGTGCTGTGGGACTGGGATGGGGGATGGATTAAAGGAAGGAATCAGGGCGACGTAGAAGGGGAAAGGAGAAAGGAGGTGGGGGGTTGCTTAGTCAGGGAAGGCTAACAGTTTAGAGGGGAAGATAAACATTAATAAAGATAAATGATGGATATGGACATAAGCGCTGTGGGACTGGGATGGGGGATGGATTAAAGGAAGCAATTGAGTGAGTTTTCTGTGCCTTTGCATTGAGACGTTGAAAAACGTAGCCTTATGGGGGATTTGCGGAAGGGAAATTTTCTTCTTGAAAGTACGTCAAACGGTTGGTCGCTTGTTTACAGTTATTTCGGGTGACTGTGAGCCCCCGTGGGACAACCCGATCACCTTGTATCCCCCCTGGGCTTAGAACAGTGCTTTGCACATAGTAAGCGCTTATCAAATACCATCATTATTATTGTTATTATAAAGGCGAAGCGGAAGGGGAAAGGAGAAGAGGAAAGAGGTGGGGGGTTTCCTAGTCAGGGAAGGCTAACTGTCTAGAGGGGGAGATAGACATTAATAGAGATAAATAAATGACGGATATGGACATAAGCGCTGTGGGACTGGGATGGGGGATGGATTAAAGGAAGCAATCAAGTGAGTTTTCTGTTCCTTTGCATTGAGACATTGAAAAACGTAGCCTTATGGGGGATTTCAGCGCTTAGAACAGTGCTTTGCACATAGTAAGCGCTTAATGCCATTATTATTATTATTATTATTATTTGTGGAAGGGAAAGTTTCTTCTTGAAAGTACGTCAAACGGTTGGTCGCTTGTTTACAGTTATTTCGGGTGACTGTGAGCCCCCGTGGGACAACCCGATCACCTTGTATCCCCCCTGGGCTTAGAACAGTGCTTTGCACATAGTAAGCGCTTATCAAATACCATCATTATTATTGTTATTATTAAGGCGACGTGGAAGGGGAAAGGAGAAGAGAAAGGAGGTGCGGGGTTGCCTAGTCAGGGAAGGCTAACAGTTTAGAGGGGAAGACAGACATTAATAAAGATAAATAAATGACAGATATGGACATAAGCGCTGTGGGACTGGGATGGGGGATGGATTAAAGGAAGGAATCAAGGCGATGCAGAAGGGGAAAGGAGAAGAGAAAGGAGGTGGGGGGTTGCCTAGTCAGGGAAGGCTAACAGTCTAGACGGGGAAGACAGACATTAATAAAGATAAATAAATGATGGATATGGACATAAGCGCTGTGGGACTGGGATGGGGGATGGATTAAAGGAAGGAATCAAGGCGATGCAGAAGGGGAAAGGAGAAGAGAAAGGAGGTGGGGGGTTGCCTAGTCAGGGAAGGCTAACAGTCTAGACGGGGAGATAGACATTAATAAAGATAAATAAATGATGGATATGGACATAAGCGCTGTGGGACTGGGATGGGGGATGGATTAAAGGAAGCAATCGAGTGAGTTTTCTGTTCCTTTGCATTGAGACGTTGAAAAACGTAGCCTTATGGGGGATTTCAGCGCTTAGAACAGTGCTTTGCACATAGTAAGCGCTTAATGCCATTATTATTATTATTATTATTATTTGTGGAAGGGAAAGTTTCTTCTTGAAAGTACGTCAAACGGTTGGTCGCTTGTTTACAGTTATTTCGGGTGACTGTGAGCCCCCGTGGGACAACCCGATCACCTTGTATCCCCCCTGGGCTTAGAACAGTGCTTTGCACATAGTAAGCGCTTATCAAATACCATCATTATTATTGTTATTATTAAGGCGACGTGGAAGGGGAAAGGAGAAGAGAAAGGAGGTGCGGGGTTGCCTAGTCAGGGAAGGCTAACAGTTTAGAGGGGAAGACAGACATTAATAAAGATAAATAAATGACAGATATGGACATAAGCGCTGTGGGACTGGGATGGGGGATGGATTAAAGGAAGGAATCAAGGCGATGCAGAAGGGGAAAGGAGAAGAGAAAGGAGGTGGGGGGTTGCCTAGTCAGGGAAGGCTAACAGTCTAGACGGGGAAGACAGACATTAATAAAGATAAATAAATGATGGATATGGACATAAGCGCTGTGGGACTGGGATGGGGGATGGATTAAAGGAAGGAATCAAGGCGATGCAGAAGGGGAAAGGAGAAGAGAAAGGAGGTGGGGGGTTGCCTAGTCAGGGAAGGCTAACAGTCTAGACGGGGAGATAGACATTAATAAAGATAAATAAATGATGGATATGGACATAAGCGCTGTGGGACTGGGATGGGGGATGGATTAAAGGAAGCAATCGAGTGAGTTTTCTGTTCCTTTGCATTGAGACGTTGAAAAACGTAGCCTTATGGGGGATTTCAGCGCTTAGAACAGTGCTTTGCACATAGTAAGTGCTTAATGCCATTATTATTATTATTATTATTTGTGGAAGGGAAAGTTTCTTCTTGAAAGTACGTCAAACGGTTGGTCGCTTGTTTACAGTTATTTCGGGTGACTGTGAGCCCCCGTGGGACAACCCGATCACCTTGTATCCCCCCAGGGCTTAGAACAGTGCTTTGCACATAGTAAGCGCTTATCAAATACCATCATTATTATTGTTATTATTAAGGCGACGCGGAAGGGGAAAGGAGAAGAGGAAGGAGGTCGGGGGTTTCCTAGTCAGGGGAGGCTAACAGTCTGGAGGGGGAGATAGACATTAATAGAGATAAATAAATGACGGATATGGACATAAGCGCTGTGGGACTGGGATGGGGGATGGATTAAAGGAAGGAATCAGGGCGACGCAGAAGGGGAAAGGAGAAGAGAAAGGAGGTGGGGGGTTGCCTAGTCAGGGAAGGCTAACAGTTTAGAGGGGAAGATAAACATTAATAAAGATAAATAAATGATGGATATGGACATAAGCGCTGTGGGACTGGGATGGGGGATGGATTAAAGGAAGCAATCGAGTGAGTTTTCTGTTCCTTTGCATTGAGACGTTGAAAAACGTAACCTTATGGGGGATTTGCGGAAGGAAAAGTTTCTTCTTGAAAGTATGTCAAATGGTTGGTCACTTGTTTACAGTTATTTCGGGTGACTGTGAGCCCCCGTGGGACAACCCGATCACCTTGTATCCCCCCCAGAGCTTAGAACGGTGCTTTGCACATAGTAAGCGCTTATCAAATACCATCAGTATTACTGTTATTATTAAGGCGACACGGAAGGGGAAAGGAGAAGAGGAAGGAGGTCGGGGGTTTCCTAGTCAGGGAAGGCTAACAGTCTGGAGGGGGAGATAGACATTAATAGAGATAAATAAATGACGGATATGGAGAAGGGGAAGGAGGTCGGGGGTTTTCTAGTCAGGGAAGGCTAACAGTCTAGAGGGGGAGATAGACATTAATAGAGATAAATAAATGACGGATATGGACATAAGCGCTGTGGGACTGGGATGGGGAATGCCATTATTATTATTATTATTATTATTACAGGTTATGGGGTGTGTGCAGCCTGTAACTTTGGCCTTATCCTTGACTCCTCTCTCTCATTCAACCCACATATTCAATCCGTCGCTCAATCCTGTCGGTTCAACCTTCAGAAGCAGCGCGGCTCGGTGGAAGGAGCCCGGGCTCGGGAGTCAGAGGTTGTGGATTCTAATCCCAGCCCCGCCGCCGATTGGCTGTGTGACTTTGGACAACTCACTTCACTTCTCTGGGCCTCGGTCACCTCACCGGTAAAATGGGGATTTAAGCCCGTGCGCCCCGCGTGGGACAGTCTGATTACCTCGTATCTACCTCAGCGCTTAGAACAGTGCTTGGCACCTAGTAAGCGCTTAACATGTATTTATTTTACTTGTACGTATTTACTGTTTTGTTTATTTTGTTAATGATGGGCATCTGGCTTTATTTCTATTTATCCTGATGACTTGACACCTGTCCACATGTTTTCTTGTCTGTCTCCCCCTTCTAGACTGTGAGCCCGCCGTTGGGTAGGGACCGTCTCTATATGTTGCCAACTTGGACTTCCCAAGCGCTTAGTCCAGTGCTCTGCACACAGGAAGCGCTCAATAAATACAACTGAATGAATGAATGAATGGGGGGTGGATTAAAGGAAGCAATCAAGGGGACGGAGAAGGGGAAAGGAGAAGAGGAAGGAGGTGGGGGGTTCCCTAGTCAGGGAAGGTCTCTTGGAGGAGATTTCCAAGGAATAGTCTGTCGGGTTTGAGGATGGAGGGCGTTCCAGGCCAGAGGCAGGACGTGGGAAAGAGACGGAGGGACGGCGGTAGAGGAGGAGAGCAGCGAGGTGAGGTAGGAGGGGGCGAGGGGATGGACGGCTTCAAAGCCGACGGGGACGGGTTTCTGTCCGACGCGGCGGCGGATGGGCGACCGCTGGAGGTTCTTGAGGAGTGGGGAAACACAGACTGAATACGTTTGAAGAAAAACGATCGGGGCAGCAGAGTGAAGTCTGGACCGGAGTCGGGAGAGACGGGAGGCAGGGAGGTCAGCGGGGAGGCTGATACCGTCATCGAGGCGGGAAGAGGATAAGTACTTGGAATAACGCGGTAGCAGTTTCGATGGAGGGGAAACGATGGATTGTAGCCATGTTGTGAAGGTTAATCAATTCATTCATTCAATCGTATTTATTGAGAGCTTACTGTGTGCAGAGCACTGTACTAAGCGCGTGGGAAGCACAAGTTGGCAACATGTGGAGACGGTCCCTCCCCGACAATGGGCTCACAGTCTAGAAGGGGGAGACAGACGACAAAACAAAGCATATTAATAAAATAAATGGAATAGTAAATACGTACAATCAATCATATTTATTGAGCGCTTACTGTGTGCAGAGCACTGTCCTAAGCGCTTGGGAAGTACAAGCTGTACAAGTAAAATAGAGTAATAAATCTGTACAACCATATATACAGGTGCTGTGGGGAGATGGTATTTGTCCATTCATTCATTCAGTTGTATTTATTGAGCACTTACTGTGTGCAGAGCACTGTACTAAGCGCTTGGGAAGCACAAGTTGGCTACATGTAGAGACGGTCCCTACCCGACAATGGGCTCACAGTCTAGAAGGGGGAGACAGACAACAAAACAAAGCATGTTAATAAAATAAATGGAATAGTAAATACGTACAATCAATCAATCAATCATATTTATTGAGGGCTTACTGTGTGCAGAGCGCTGTACTAAGCGCTTGGGAAGTACAAGCTGTACAAGTAAAATAGAGTAATAAATCTGTACAACCATATATACAGGTGCTGTGGGGAGATGGTATTTGTCCATTCATTCATTCAGTTGTATTTATTGAGCACTTACTGTGTGCAGAGCACTGTACTAAGCGCTTGGGAAGCACAAGTTGGCTACATGTAGAGACGGTCCCTACCCGACAATGGGCTCACAGTCTAGAAGGGGGAGACAGACAACAAAACAAAGCATGTTAATAAAATAAATGGAATAGTAAATACGTACAATCAATCAATCAATCATATTTATTGAGGGCTTACTGTGTGCAGAGCGCTGTACTAAGCGCTTGGGAAGTACAAGCTGTACAAGTAAAATAGAGTAATAAATCTGTACAACCATATATACAGGTGCTGTGGAGAGATGGTATTTGTCCATTCATTCATTCAGTTGTATTTATTGAGCACTTACTGTGTGCAGAGCACTGTACTAAGCGCTTGGGAAGCACAAGTTGGCTACATGTAGAGACGGTCCCTACCCGACAATGGGCTCACAGTCTAGAAGGGGGAGACAGACGACAAAACAAAGCATATTAATAAAATAAATGGAATAGTAAATACGTACAATCAATCAATCAATCATATTTATTGAGCGCTTACTGTGTGCAGAGCACTGTCCTAAGCGCTTGGGAAGTACAAGTTGTACAAGTAAAATAGAGTAATAAATCTGTACAACCATATATACAGGTGCTGTGGGGAGATGGTATTTGTCCATTCATTCATTCAGTTGTATTTATTGAGTGCTTACTGTGTGCAGAGCACTGTACTAAGTGCTTGGAAAGCACAAGTTGGCTACATGTAGAGACGGTCCCTACTCGACAATGGGCTCACAGTCTAGAAGGGGGAGACAGACAAAACAAAGCATATTAATAAAATAAATAGAATAGTAAATACGTACAATCAATCAATCATATTTATTGAGCGCTTACTGTGTGCAGAGCACTGTCCTAAGCGCTTGGGAAGTACAAGTTGTACAAGTAAAATAGAGTAATAAATCAATCAATCAATCAATCAATCGTATTTATTGAGCGCTTACTGCGTGCAGAGCACTGTACTAAGCGCTTGGGAAGTACAAGTTGGCAACATATAGAGACAGTCCCTACACGACAGTGGGCTCAAAGTCTAGAAGGGGGAGACAGACAAGAAAACACGTGGACAGGTGTCAAGTCATCAGAATAAATAGAAATAAAGCTAGATGCACATCATTAACAAAATAAACAGAACAGTAAATATGTACAAGTAAAATAAATACATTTGTTAAGCGCTTACTAGGTGCCAAGCACTGCTCTAAGCGCTGAGGTAGATACGAGGTAATCAGATTGGCCCACGCGGGGCGCACAGGCTTAAATCCCCATTTTACAGGTGAGGTGACCGAGGCCCAGAGAAGTGAAGTGACTTGTCCAAAGTCACACAGCCGATCGGCGGCGGGGCCGGGATTCAAATCCACGACCTCTGACTCCCGAGCCCGGGCTCTTTCCACCGAGCCGCGCTGCTTCTGAAGGTTGAACCGACAGGCTTCAGCGACGGATTGAATATGTGGGTTGAATGAGAGAGAGGAGTCAAGGATAAGGCCAAAGTTACAGGCTGCACACACCCCATAACCTGTAATAATAATAATAATAATAATAATGGCATTTATTAAGTGCTTACTATGTGCAAAGCACCGTTCTAAGCGCTGGGGAGGTTACAAGGTGATCAGGTTGTCCCACGGGGGGCTCACAGTCTTCATCTCTATTTTACAGATGAGGGAACCGAGGCCCAGAGAAGTGAAGTGACTCGCCCAAAGTCACACAGCTGACAATTGGTGGGGCTGGGATTTGAACCCATGACCTCTGACTCCAAAGCCCGGGCTCTTTCCACTGAGCTATGCTGCTCAATGAATACGATTGAATGAATGAATAAATGCCATCATTATTATGATTGTTCATTCATTCAATTGTATTTATTATAATAATAATAATAATAATAATAATGGCATTTGTTCATTCATTCAATCCTATTTATTGAGCGCTTACTGTGTGCAGAGCACTGTACTAAGCTCTTGGGAAGTACAAGTTGTTAAGCGCTTACTATGTGCAGAGCACTGTTCTAAGCGCTGGGGGGGGGGGGATAAAAGGTGATCAAGTTGTCCCACGTGGGGCTCCCAGTCTTACTCCCCATTTTCCAGATGAGGTCACTGAGGCCCAGAGAAGTGACGTGACTTGCCCAAAGTCACCCAGCTGACAAGTGGCGGAGCCGGGATTTGAACCCATGACCTCTGACTCCAAAGCCCGGGCTCTTTCCACTGAGCCATGCTGCTCAATGAATACGATTGAATGAATGAATAAAGGCCATCATTCTTATTATTGGTCATTCATTCATTCAATCGTATTTATAATAATAATAATAATAATAATGTTGGCATTTGTTAAGCGCTTACTATGTGCAGAGCACTGTTCTAAGTGCTGGGGGGGGGGATACAAGGCTATCAGGTTGTCCCACATGGGGCTCACAGTCTTCATCCTTCTAGACTGTGAGCCCACTGTTGGTTAGGGACCGTCTCTATATGTTGCCAACTTGTACTTCCCAAGCGCTTAGTACAGTGCTCTGCACACAGTAAGCGCTCAATAAATACGATTGATTGATTGATTGACTGGAAGGGCTGCGGGGCCCGGAGGGTTGGGCATGCGTAGGGATGCGGGATCAGGGATGCTGGGGGAAGGATGAGGGATAATAATGATGGCATTTCTTAAGCGCTTACTATGTGCCAAGCATTGTCCTAAGCGCTGGGGAGGTTACAGGTTGATCAGGTTGTCCCCCCGGGGGGGCTCACAGTCTTCATCTCCATTTTCCAGATGAGGTCACTGAGGCCTGGAGAAGTGAAGCGACTTGACCAAAGTCCTCCGGCTGACAAGTGGCGGAGCCGGGATTTGAACCCATGGCCTCTGACTCCAAAGCCCGGGCTCTTTCCACTGAGCCACGCTAATTCTCAGGGATGTGGGATGAGGGATGAGGGTGAGCCCCCTTCTGTAACAATAATAATAATGGTAGCATTTATTAAGCACTTACTATGTGCAAAGCACTGCTCTAAGCGCTGGGGAGGTTACAAAGTGATCAGGTTGTCCCACGGGGGGGCTCACAGTCTTCATCCCCATTTTCCAGGTGAGGGAACCGAGGCCCAGAGAAGTGAAGTGACTTGCCCAAAGTCATACAGCTGGCAGTCAGCGGAGCTGGGACTTGAACCCATGACCTCTGACTACAAAGCCCGGGCTCTTTCCACTGAGCCACGCTGCTTCTAGACCGTGAGCCCGCTGTTGGGTAGGGACCGTCTCTCTGTGTTGCCGAGTTGTACTTCCCAAGCGCTTAGTACAGTGCTGTGCACACAGTAAGCGCTCAATAAATGCAATTGATTGACTGATGGTATTTGTTAAGCGCTTACTATGTGCAAGGCACTGTGCTAAGCGCTGATGTATGGGCTGGTGATGTATGGGGAGGGATGAGGGATGCGGGCATAATGATGATGATGGTATTTGTTAAGCGCTTACTATGTGCAAAGCACTGTGCTAAGCGCTGATGTATAGGGTGGTGATGTATGGTAAGGGATGTATGGGGAGGGATGTGTGGTGAGGGATGCGGGCATAATGATGATGGTATTTGTTAAGCACTTACTATGTGCAAAGCACTGTGCTACGCACTGATGTATGGGGTGGTGATGTATGGTAAGGGATGTATGGGGAGGGATGCGGGCATAATGCTAATGATGGTATTTGTTAAGCGCTTACTATGTGCAAAGCACTGTGCTAAGTGGTGATGTATGGTAAGGGATGTATGGGGAGGGATGAGGGATGCAGGATGAGGGATTTCATTCATTCAATCATATTTATTGAGCGCTTACTGTGTGCCTCCTTCCCTTCCCCACAGCACCTGTATATATGTATATACGTATGTACATATTTATTACTCTATTTATTTTACTTGTACATATCTATTCTATTCATTTTATTTTGTTAGTATGTTTGGTTTTGTTCTCTGTCTCCCCCTTTTAGACCGTAAGCCCACTATTGGGTAGGGACTGTCTCTATATGTTGCCAACTTGTACTTCCCAAGCGCTCAGTACACTGCTCTGCACACAGTAAGTGCTCAATAAATACAACTGATGATGATGATGCAGAGTACTGTACTAAGCGCTTGGGAAGTACAAGTTGGCAACATATAGAGACGGTCCCTACCCAACAGTGGGCTCACAGGCAGGGATGTAGGGGGAGGGATGAGGGATGAGGAATGTGGGCAGGGATGTAGGGGGAGGGATGCGGGATGAGGGATTTCATTCATTCAATCGTATTTATTGGGCGCTTACTGTGTGCAGAGCACTGTACTAAGCGCTCGGGAAGTACAAGTTTGCAACATATAGAGACGGTCCCTATCCAACAGCGGGCTCACAGGCAGGGATGTAGGGGGAGGGATGCAGGATTTCGTTCATTCAGTCGTATTTATTGAGCGCTTACTGTGTGCAGGGCACTGTACTAAGCGCTTGGGAAGTCCAAGTTGGCAACATATAGAGACGGCCCCTACCCAACAGCGGGCTCACAGGCAGGGATGTAGGGGGAGGGATGCGGTATGAAGGATTTCATTCATTCAATCGTATTTATTGGGCGCTTACTGTGTGCAGGGCACTGTACTAAGCGCTTGGGAAGTCCAAGTTGGCAACATATAGAGACGGCCCCTACCCAACAGCGGGCTCACAGGCAGGGATGTAGGGGGAGGGATGCGGGATGAAGGATTTCATTCATTCAATCGTATTTATTGGGCGCTTACTGTGTGCAGAGCACTGTACTAAGCGCTTGGGAAGTCCAAGTTGGCAACATATAGAGACGGTCCCTATCCAAAAGCGGGCTCACAGGCAGGGATGTAGGGGGAGGGATGCGGGATGAAGGATTTCATTCATTCAATCGTATTTATTGAGCGCTTACTGTGTGCAGGGCACTGTACTAAGCGCTTGGGAAGTCCAAGTTGGCAACATATAGAGACGGCCCCTACCCAAAAGCGGGCTCACAGGCAGGGATGTAGGGGGAGGGATGCGGGATGAAGGATTTCATTCATTCAATCGTATTTATTGGGCGCTTACTGTGTGCAGAGCACTGTACTAAGCGCTTGGGAAGTCCAAGTTGGCAACATATAGAGACGGTCCCTATCCAAAAGCGGGCTCACAGGCAGGGATGTAGGGGGAGGGATGCGGGATGAGGAATTTCGTTCATTCAATCGTATTTATTGAGCGCTTAATGTGTGCAGGGCACTGTACTAAGCGCTTGGGAGGTGCAAATTGGCAACATATAGAGACGGTTCCTACCCAATAGCGGGCTCACAGGCAGGGATGTAGGGGGAGGGATGTAGGGACTGTGGGCCCACTGTCGGGTAGGGACCGTCTCTATATGTTGCCAACTTGGACTTCCCAAGCGCTTAGTACAGTGCTCTGCACAAAGTAAGCGCTCAATAGATACGACTGAATGAATGAATGTGGTGGGTGGGATGCGTGCAGGGATGTAGGGGGAGGAAGGAGGGATGAGGGATGCGGGATGCAGGCAGGGATGTAGGGAGAGGGATAAGGGATGCGGGATGCAGGGGGAGGGATGCGGGATATGCGGGTTAGAGCGGGTCCCCATCCCCCGGGCCCTGACCGTTCCCGCGGCAACTCCCGCTCATTCATTAATTCATTCATTCAACGGTATTTATTGAGCGCTTACTGTGTGCAGAGCACTGGACACCGGAAAACCGGAGGCTCGCCCCCGGGTGCCCGCTCCTTTGGCCCTTTCGGCCGGAGGGACGGACGGAGGGCCGGAGGGCGACGACGACCAAGAGCAGGCGATGGCATGCTGACCTTTGACCCCGCCCGCGGCTCTGAACGTAAATCGGAGCCGGAGCCCGCGCTTCTCTCTGCGCAGGCGCGGCGAGGACTCTCGCCCTTCCCCGCTCTCCTCTCTGCGCAGGCGCGGCGAGGCCTGCCTCCCTCCGCCTCTCTCTTCTCTGCGCAGGCGCAGCCTGCCTCCCTCGCTCTCCTCTCTGCGCAAGCGCGGCGAGGCCTGCCTCCATCCCTCGCTCTCCTCTCTGCGCAGGCGCGGCGAAGCCTGCCTCCCACCCCTCGCTCTCCTCTCTGCGCAGGCGCGGCGAGGCCTGCCTCCCTCCCTCGCTCTCCTCTCTGCGCAAGCGCGGCGAAGCCTGCCTCCCACCCCCCGCTCTCCTCTCTGCGCAAGCGCGGCGAGGCCTCCTCCCCCCCCCCCGCTCTTCTCTCTGCGCAGGCGCAACGAGGACTCCCGCCCTTCCCCGCTCTCTTCTCTGCGCAGGCGCAGCCTAGCTCCCTCGCTCTCCTTTCTGCGCAAGCGCGGCGAGGCCTCCCTCCCCACCCCTCCTCTCTGAGCAGGCGCAGAGACACCTCCCTCCTTCGCTCTCCTCTCTGAGCAGGCGCAGAGAGGCCTCATGCCCTCTCCTTTCTGCGCAGGCGCGGCGAGCCCTCCCTCCCCCCCACTCTCCTCTCTGCGCAGGCGCGGCGAGCCCTCCCTCCCCCCGTCTCATCTCTGCGCAGGCGCGGCGAGCCCTCCCTCCCCCGCTCCACTCTCTGCGCAGGCGCAGCGCGGCCTTCCTCCCTCCCTCCCCCCTCCCCCCGCCCGCCATGTTGGAGTCGGGCACGGCGGCGGCGTCATGGCGGCGAAACAGCGGGAAGAAGACGCGCCCAGGAGCCCCGTTGGCGGGTCCCGCGCCAAGGTCAGTGATGAGGGGCGGGGGCTGGGGGTGCGGGGAGGCGGGAAAGGGACGGGGCTGGGCTCCGGACACTCTCTTCCGCCCGCCCCCCATCAGCCGGGCTTCGGCAATCCCTCGTACGCATGCGCATCCTGCCGAGCCTGCGCAGATGCACCCGCTGCCGGGCGGGGATGCCGTCTCCATGGCAACGGCGCTGAGGCCTTGTTGATGGGCGGCCGGTACAGTCGTTCCAGTCACTTATTGAGCGCCTACCGTGTGCAGAGCACTGTACTAAGCGCTGAGAGAGTACAAGGTGGCAGTCGTATTGATCATTAATACTAATAATCATTATTATTGCTTTGAGGGTATTTGCTGAGCGCTTAATCCGTACCAAGCACTGTTGTAGGCGCTGAGGGAGGCGAAGCAACGTGGCTCAGTGGAAAGACCCCGGGCCTTGGAGTCTTACCTCCTTCCCTTCCCCATAGCACCTATATATATGTATATATGTTTGTACGTATTTATTAGTCTATTTTACTTGTACATATCTATTCTATTTATTTTATTTTGTTGGTATGGTTTTGTTTTCTGTCTCCACCTTTTAGACTGTGAGCCCACTGTTGGGTATGTTGCCCACTTGTACTATATGTTGCTAACTTGTAATAATAATAATAATAATAATAATAATAATAATAATAGTGTTGGTACTTGTTAAGCGCTTACTATGTGCCAAGCACTGTTCTAAGCGCTGGGGTAGATACAAGGTAATCAGGTTGTCCCACGTGGGGCTCACAGTCTTCATCCCCATTGTACTTCCCAGGCGCTTAGGACAGTGCTCTGCACACAGTAAGCGCTCAATAAATACCATAGATTGATTGAGTCGGAGGTCATGGGGTTAAGCGCTTACTATGTGCCAAGCACTGTTCTAAGCGCTGGGGAGGTTACAAGGTGATCAGGTTGTCCCATGGGGGGCTCACAGTCTTCATCCACGTTTTCCAAATGAGGTCACTGAGGCCCAGAAAATAATAATAATAATAATGATGACATTTATTAAGCTCTTACTATGTGCCAAGCACTGTGCTAAGCGCTGCGGAGGACACAAGGTGATCAGGTTGTCCCACGGGGGGCTCACAGTCTTCATCCCCATTTGACAGATGAGGTCACCGAGGCCCGGAGAATAATAATGATAATAATAATGATGGCATTTATTAAAATCTTACTGTGTGCCAAGCACTGTGCTAAGCGCTGCAGAGGGTACAAGGTGATCAGGTTGTCCCACGGGGGGCTCACAGTCTTCATCCCCATGTTCCAGAGGAGGTCACTGAGGCCCAGAAAATAATAATAATAATAATAATAATGGCATTTATTGAGCTCTTACTATGTGCGAAGCACTGTGCTAAGCGCTGCGGAGGGTACAAGGTGATCAGGTTGTCCCACGGGGGGCTCACAGTCTTCAACCTCATTTTCCAGGTGAGGTCACTGAGGCTCAGAGAAGTGAAGTGACTTGCCCAAAGTCACACAGCTGACAATTGGCAGAGCTGGGATTTGAAGCCATGACCTCTGACTCCCAAGCTCGTGCTCTTTCCACCGAGCCACGCTGCTTCTCATAATGAGGACATTTATTAAGTGCTTACTATGTGTCAAGCACTGTGCTAAGCACTGCGGAGGATACAAGGTGATCAGGTTGTCCCATGGGGGGCTCACAGATTTCATCTCCATTTTACTGAGGCCCAAAGAAGTGAAGTGACTTGCCCAAAGTCACACAGCTGACAAGTGGCAGAGCTGGGATTTGAACCCATGACCTCTGACTCCCAAGCTCGTGCTCTTTCCACCGAGCCACGCTGCTTCTCATAATGATGACATTTATTAAGTGCTTACTATGTGTCAAGCACTGTGCTAAGCACTGCGGAGGATACAAGGTGATCAGGTTGTCCCATGGGGGGCTCACAGATTTCATCTCCATTTTACTGAGGCCCAAAGAAGTGAAGTGACTTGCCCAAAGTCACACAGCTGACAAGTGGCAGAGCTGGGATTTGAACCCATGACCTCTGACTCCCAAGCTCGTGCTCTTTCCACCGAGCCACGCTGCTTCTCATAATGATGACATTTATTAAGTGCTTACTATGTGTCAAGCACTGTGCTAAGCACTGCGGAGGATACAAGGTGATCAGGTTGTCCCATGGGGGGCTCACAGATTTCATCTCCATTTTACTGAGGCCCAAAGAAGTGAAGTGACTTGCCCAAAGTCACACAGCTGACAAGTGGCAGAGCTGGGATTTGAACCCATGACCTCTGACTCCCAAGCTCGTGCTCTTTCCACCGAGCCACGCTGCTTCTCATAATGATGACATTTATTAAGTGCTTACTATGTGTCAAGCACTGTGCTAAGCACTGCGGAGGATACAAGGTGATCAGGTTGTCCCATGGGGGGCTCACAGATTTCATCTCCATTTTACTGAGGCCCAAAGAAGTGAAGTGACTTGCCCAAAGTCACACAGCTGACAAGTGGCAGAGCTGGGATTTGAACCCATGACCTCTGACTCCCAAGCTCGTGCTCTTTCCACCGAGCCACGCTGCTTCTCATAATGATGACATTTATTAAGTGCTTACTATGTGTCAAGCACTGTGCTAAGCACTGCGGAGGATACAAGGTGATCAGGTTGTCCCATGGGGGGCTCACAGATTTCATCTCCATTTTACTGAGGCCCAAAGAAGTGAAGTGACTTGCCCAAAGTCACACAGCTGACAAGTGGCAGAGCTGGGATTTGAACCCATGACCTCTGACTCCCAAGCCCGGGCTCTTTCCACTGAGCCACGCTGCTTCTCTGTATATATATATACTTATATGCATATATGCCTATGTATATGTTTATGTGTATAGATATATAATTCTATATATGTTAATAATAATGGCATTTATTAAGCACTTACTATGTGCGAAGCACTGTTCTAAGCGCTGGGGAGGTTGCAAGGTGATCGGGTTGTCCCACGGGGAGCTCCCAGTCTTAATCCCTATTTTCCAGATGAAGGAACTGAGGCCCAGAGAAGTGAAGTGACTTGCCCAAAGTCACCCAGCTGACAAGTGGCAGAGCTGGGATTTGAACTCATGACCTCTGGCTCCAGAGCTCGTGCTCTTTCCATGGAGCCATGCTGCTTCATTCCTGTTTACTTCTTTTGATGCGCATATATATATCTAGAATACTATTCAGCGCTTAGAACAGTGCTTTGCACATAGTAAGCGCTTAACAAACGCCATTATTATTATTATTTATTTATATTGATGCCTATTTGTTTTGATGTGTATATATATACACACACACACACATGTATATGTGTATGTATACATATATATGTGTGTGTATATGTGTATGTACATATGTGTGTGTGTATATATATATATATAGTGTGCATATATATATAGTGTATATATATATACACACTGCAGAGAAGCAGTGTGGTTCAGTGGAAAGAGCATGGGCTTTGGAGTCAGAGGTCATGGGTTCGAATCCCGACTCCACCACATGTCTGCTGTGTGACCTTGGGCAAGTCACTTAACTTCTCTGAGCCTCAGTGACCTCATCTGTAAAATGGGGATGAAGACTGTGAGCCCCACATGAGACAACGTGATCACCTTGTATCCCCCCTAGTGCTTAGAACAGTGCTCTGCACATAGTAAGCGCTTAACAAATGCCATCATTATTATTATTATATATACACATATATATGTGTGTGTGTGTGTGTATATATATATGTATACGTATATATATATATATATAATTCTATTTATTTATATTGAAGACTGTTTACTTGTTCTGATGTGTGTCTTCCCCCTTCTAGACTGGTGAACCCAACATGAGCAGGGATCGTCTCTCTTGCTGAAGTGTATTTTCCAAGTGCTTAGTACAGTGCTCTGCATATAATAAGCGCTCAGTAAATATGATTGAATGAGCGAATGAAGGAATGACTGCCGCAACTCGGCTGGGACGGGGCCACGGGGCCGCTCACTCCCACCCCTCACCCTCAGCCCTGAGGCCCCGGCCCTCTTTCCTTATCCTCCCCTTCCATCAGGTCCACTCCGGAACGATAAGCGTGGCCCAGTGGAAAGAGCCCGGGCTTTGGAGTCCGAGGTCATGGGTTCAAATCCTGGCTCCGCCACTCGCCAGCTGTGTGACTTTGGGCAAGTCACTTGACTTCTCTGAGCCTCAGTGACCTCATCTGGAAAGTGGGGATGAAGACTGTGAGCCCCACGTGGGACAACCTGATCACTTTGTATCCCCCCCCCAGCACTTAGAACAGTGCTTTGCACATAGTAAGCGCTTAACAAATGCCAACATTATTATTATTATTATTATTACCTCAATTACCTCATCTGCAAATGGGGATTAAGACTGTGAGCCCCACGTGGGACAACCTGATCACTTTGTATCCCCCCCACAGCGCTTAGAACAGTGCTTTGCACATAGTAAGCGCTTAACAAATGCCAACATTATTATTATTATTATTATTATTACCTCATCTGTAAAATGGGGATTAAGACTGTGAGCCCCACGTGGGACAACCTGATCACTTTGTATCCCCCCCCCAGCGCTTAGAACAGTGCTTTGCACATAGTAAGCGCTTAACAAATGCCAACATTATTATTATATTTGCTAAGCACTTAGTAGGTGCCAAGCGCTGTTCCAAGCGCTGGATGCAAGATAATAATAATAACAATAATAATAATGGCAGTTGTTGGGCGGTTACTATGTGCCAAGCACTATTCTAAGTGCTGGGGGTTGGGGTACAAGGGGGGGCTCACAGGCTTAATCCCCATTTTCCAGATGAGGGAACCGAGGCCCAGAGAAGTGAAGTGACTTGCCCAAAGGCACACAGCTGCCAAGTGGCAGAGCCGGGATTCGAACCCACGACCTGTGACTCCCAAGGCCGGGTCCTTTGCACTGAGCCAATCACAGTGGACGTAGTCCCTGTCCCTCAGTGGTCTTTCGGTCTAAGTAGGACTTGGTGCCTCTCGTGGACTCTCCCCATCATCAATCGTATTTATTGAGCGCTTACTGTGTGCAGAGCACTGTACTAAGCGCTTGGGAAGTCCAAGTTGGCAACATATAGGGACAGTCCCTACCCAACAGTGGGCTCACCATCTAAAAGGGGAAGAACCCGGGCTTTGGAGTCAGAGGTCACGGGTTCAAATCCCGGCTCCGCCAATTGTCAGCTGGGTGACTTGGGGCGAGTGGCTTCACTTCCCTGGGCCTCAGTTCCCTCATCTGTCAAATGGGGATTAAGACTGTGAGCCCCCCCCCCGTGGGACAACCCGATCACCTTGTAACCTCCCCAGTGCTTAGTACAGTGCTTTGCACATAGTAAGCGCTTAATAAATGCCATCCTTAATATGGCGGAGCCTGGATTGGAACCCGTGTCCTCCAACTCCAAGGTCAGGGCTCTGTCAATCAATCAATCAATCGTATTTATTGAGCGCTTACTGTGTGCAGAGCACTGTACTAAGCGCTTGGGAAGTACAAGTCGGCAACATCTAGAGACAGTCCCAAGGCAGAGATCAGAGAAGCAGCGTTGCTCAGTGGAAAGAGCCCGGGCTTTGGAGTCAGAGGTCGCGGGTTCAAATCCCGGCCCCGCCAATTGTCAGCTGGGTGACTTTGGGCGAGTGGCTTCTGTTCTCTGGGCCTCAGTTCCCTCATCTGGAAAATGGGGATGAAGACTGTGAACCCCATGCAACCTGATCACTTTGTAACCTCTCCAGTGCTTAGAACAAAGACTGTGAGCAACCCCCCCCCACACCGTGGGACAGCCTGATTACCTTGTAACCTCCCCAGCGCTTAGTACAGTGCTTTGCACATAGTAAGCGCTTAATAAATGCCATCCTTAATATGGCGGAGCCTGGATTGGAACCTGTATCCTCCAACTCCAAGGTCAGGGCTCTGTCCACTAGGCAGAGATCAGAGAAGCAGCGTGGGTCAGTGGAAAGAACCCGGGCTTTGGAGTCAGAGGTCACGGGTTCAAATCCCGGCTCCGCCAATTGTCAGCTGGGTGACTTGGGGCTAGTGGCTTCACTTCTCTGGGCCTCAGTTCCCTCATCTGTAAAATGGGGATTAAGATTGTGAGCCCCCACCGTGGGACAACCTGATCACCTTGTAACCTCCCCAGCACTTAGTACAGTGCTTTGCACATAGTAAGCGCTTAATAAATGCCATCCTTAATATGGCGGAGCCTGGATTGAAACCCGTGTCCTCCAACTCCAAGGTCAGGGCTCTGTCAATCAATCAATCAATCAATCAATCATATTTATTGAGCCCTTACTGTGCAGAGCACTGTACTGGGCGCTTGGGAAGTACAAGTCGGCAACAGCTAGAGACAGTCCCTAGGCAGAGATCAGAGAAGCAGCGTGGCTCAGTGGAAAGAGCCCGGCTTTGGAGTCAGAGGTCACGGGTTCAAATCCTGGCCCCGCCAGTTGTCAGCTGGGTGACTTGGGGCGAGTGGCTTCACTTCTCTGGGCCTCAGTGACCTCATCTGTCAAATGGGGGTGAAGACCGTGAACCCCATGCAACCGGATCACCTTGTAACCTCTCCAGCGCTTAGAACAAAGATGGTGAGCCCCCTGCCCGTGGGACAACCCGATCACCTTGTAACCTCCCCAGCGCTTAGCACAGTGCTCTGCACATAGTAAGCGTTTAATAAATGCCCTTATTATTATTATTATTATTAGGCCGTGTTTCTGGGCTCCAAGCTCCTGGTCTGGGGCAAGCGGGCAGGGGGCTGGGGACCCGACTTCCTGGCGATTTAAGATGTCGAGAGGCATCTGGTTGCAATTACTGAGGGGGACAGGAGCAATTAGTCACCGTTTAGCGGGGGCTAACGAGTCCCCCGGGCACCCCCGCTCCCCAAGAAGACCCCCCAACCCCGAGCGTAGCCCCCCAAAACCCCGTCTCGAGGCCCTTGTGCCTGCGGAGACGGGGGGCTGTGCAGCTGGGACTGTCCCACCCGACCGTAAGCTCGCCGTGGGCAGGGACTGTGTCCTTCGAGAAGCAGCGTGGCTCAGTGGAAAAGAGCCCGGGCTTTGGAGTCGGAGGTCGTGGGTTCGAATCCCGGCTCCGCCACTTGTCAGCTGGGTGACTTTGGGCCTCAGTGACCTCATCTGGAAAATGGAGATGAAGACTGGGAGCCCCCCGTGGGACAACCTGGTCAACTTGTAACCTCCCCGGCGCTTAGAACAGTGCTTTGCACCTAGTAACCGCTTAATAAAGGCCACTATTATTATTATTATTATTATTATTATTATTATTATTATTAATAAATACGATTGATTGATTGATTGATTGAAGTCACTTCACTTCTCTTGAGCCTCAGTTCCCTCATCTGTAAAAACGGGGATGAAGGCTGTGAGCCCCCCGTGGGACAACTTGATCACCTTGTATCCCCCCCAGCACTTAGAACAGTGCTTTGCACATAGTAAGCGCTTAACAAACGTCATCGTTATTATCATTATTATTTGTATTCTTCTGCTGTAATAATAACGATGATATCTGTTAAGCACTTACTATGCAGCGTGGCTCAGTTGAAAAGAGCCCGGGCTTTGGAGTCAGAGGTCATGGGTTCCAATCCCAGCTCCGCCAATTGTCAGCCGGGTGACTTTGGGCGAGTCGCTTCACTTCTCTGTACTTCCCAAGCACTTAGTCCAGTGCTCTGCCCACAGAAAGCGCTCAATAAATACGATTGATTGATTCTCTGAGCCTCAGTGACCTCATCTGGAAAATGGGGATGAAGACTGGGAGCCCCCCTGTGGGACAACCTGATCACCTTGTATCCTCCGTAGCGCTTAGAACAGTGCTTTGCACATAGTCAGTGCTTAATAAATGCCATCATCATCATTATTATTATTATTATTATGAGAAGCAGCTTGGCTCACTGGAAAGAGCATGGGATTTGGAGTTCGAGTTCGTGGGTTCAAATCCTGGCCCCGCCAATTGTCAGCTGTGTGACTTTGGGCAAGTCACTTCACTTCTCTGTGCCTCAGTTACCTCATCTGGAAAATGGGAATTGACTGTGAGCCCCCTGTGGGACAACCTGATCACCTTGTAACCTCCCCAGCGCTTAGAACAGTGCTTTGCATATAGTCAGCGCTTAATAAATGCGATCATCATCATCATTATTATTATTAGAGAAGGTCAGGGCTTCAAACCCTCGCCCCGCCATTCATTCATTTATTCATTCATTCAATCGTATTTATTGAGCGCTTACCGTGTGCAGAGCACTGGACTAAGCGCTTGGGAAGTACAGGTTGGCAACATAGAGAGACGATCCCTACCCAACATCGTCATCATCATCAATCGTATTTATTGAGCGCTTACTGTGTGCAGAGCACTGTACTAAGTGCTTGGGAAGTACAAGTTGGCAAAATAGAGAGACGGTCCCTACCCAACAGTGGGCTCACAGTCTAAAACAGATGGGAAAGGAGGAGGAAAGGAGAGATGGGAAAGGAGGAGGGAAGGAGATGGGAAAGGAGGAGGGAAGGAGATGGGGAAGGAGGAGGGAAGGAGATGGGGAAGGAGGAGGGAAGGAGATGGGAAAGGAGGAGGGAAGGAGATGGGAAAGGAGGGGGAAAGGAGGAGGGAAGGAGATGGGAAAGGAGATGGGAAAGGAGGAGGAAAGGAGATGGGAAAGGTGATGGGAAAGGAGGAGGGAAGGAGATGGGGAAGGAGGGGGAAAGGAGGAGGAAAGGAGATGGGAAAGGAGGAGGGAAGGAGATGGGAAAGGAGGGGGAAAGGAGGAGGAAAGGAGATGGGAAAGGAGGAGGAAAGGAGATGGGAAAGGAGGAGGGAAGGAGATGGGAAAGGAGATGGGGAAGGAGGAGGGAAGGAGATGGGGAAGGAGATGGGAAAGGAGGAGGAAAGGAGATGGGAAAGGAGGGAGGAAGGAAGGAGCGGGCCCACAGTCCAGAAGGGGGAGACAGAGAACAAAACATATTGACAAAATAAAATAAATAGAATAAATATGTACAAGTAAAATAAATAAATAGAGCAACAAATATGTACAAACACACACATATATATATATGTGTATATATATATAATATATATACACAGGCGTCAGCTGTGTGACTTTGGGCAAGTCACTTCACTTCCCTGTGCCTCAGTTCCCTCATCTGTAAAATGAGGATTAATAATAATAATAATAATAATAATAATGGTATTTGTTTAGCGCTTACTATGTGCAAAGCACTGTTCTAAGCACTGGGGAGATACAAGGTGATTAGGTTGTCCCACGGGGGGCTCACAGTCTTAATCCCCATTTTACAGATGAGGTAACTGAGGCACAGAGAATAATAATAATAATAATGTTGGTATTTGTTAAGCGCTTACTATGTGCCAAGCACTGTTCTAAGCCCTGGGGGAGATACAAGGTAATCAGGTGGTCCCACGGGGGGCTCACGGTCTTCATCCCCATTTTACAGATGAGGTAGCTGAGGCCCAGAGAAGTGAAGTGACTTGCCCGAGGTCACACAGCTGACAAGTGGCGGAGCCGGGATTAGAACCCATGACCTCTGGCTCCCCAGCCCGTGCTCTTTCCACTGAGCCACGCTGAGAAGTGAAGTGACTCACCCAAAGTCACACAGCTGACAAGTGGCAGAGCCTTGATTTGAACCCATGACCTCTGACTCCAAAGCCCGTACTCATTAATAATAATAACAATAATGGCATTTATTAAGCGCTTACTATGTGCAAAGCACTCTTTCCACTGAGCCATGCTGCTTCTCTGACTCTTATGTACTCTCCCAACCGCTTAATACAGTGCTCCAACTGTACTAAGTTCTGTTGCCAGCTTGTACTTCCCAAGCGCTTAGTACAGTGCTCTGCCCACAGTAAGCGCTCAATAAATACGATTGATTGATTGCTCCGCACACAGTAAGGCTGGCGAGGGAGGTGGGTCCGGCCCGGGGAACGACAAGACCAACCGTGTTTATTGCGCGTTTACTGCGCGCAGAGCACTGTACTAAGCGCTTGGGGAGAGGGCAACACGACAGTGTAATGTATTTGTACGTATTTATTTTATTTTCTTAATATGTTTTGTTTTGTTCTCTGTCTCCCCCTTCTAGACTGTGAGCCCACTGTTGGGTAGGGACCGTCTTTATATGTTGCCAACTTGGACTTCCCAAGCGCTTAGTACAGCGCTCTGCACACAGTAAGCGCTCAATAAATACGATTGATTGATTGATTGATTGGACACATTCCCTGCTCACAACGAGCTGATGGTCTAGAGGGTCATTAACATAAATAAGTAAATTACGGATATTTACGGAAGTGTTTTGGGGCTGGTCGGGGGTGACTTTTAGACTGTGAGCCCACTGTTGGGTAGGGACTGTCTCTATATGTTGCCAACTTGGACTTCCCAAGCGCTTAGTACAGTGCTCTGCACACAGGAAGCGCTCAATAAATATGATTGATTGATTGATGAGTGAAGGGAGCAATTCAGGGTGAGAGAGAAGGGAGTGGGAAAAGGGGAAATGAGGCCTCAGTCAGGGGAGGCCTCTTGGAGATAATAATAATAATGATGGCATTTGTTAAGCGCTTACTATGTGCAAAGCACTGTTCTAAGCGCTGGGGAGGTTACAAGGTGAGCAGGTTGTCCCACTTGGGGCTCCCAGTCTTCATCCCCATTTTACAGGTGAGGTCACTGAGGCACAGAGAAGTCAATCAATCAATCAATCAATCGTATTTATTGAGCGCTTACTGTGTGCAGAGCACTGTACTAAGCGCTTGGGAAGTCCAAGTTGGCAACATATGGAGACAGTCCCTACCCAACAGTGGGATCACAGTCTAAAAAGTGAAGTGACTTAATAATAATGATGGCATTTATTAAGCACTTACTACATGCAAAGCACTGTTCTAAGCGCTGGGGAGGTTACAAGGTGATCAGGTTGTCCCACTTGGGGCTCACAGTCTTCATCCCCATTTTACAGGTGAGGTCACTGAGGCACAGAGAAGTGAAGTGACAATAATAATAATAAAGATGGCATTTATTAAGCGCTTACTATGTGCCAAGCACTGTTCTAAGCGCTAGGGAGGATACAAGGCGATCAGGTTGTCCCACTTGGGGCTCACAGTCTTCACCCCCATTTTACAGGTGAGGTCACTGAGGCACAGAGAAGTCAATCAATCAATCAATCGTATTTATTGAGTGCTTACTGTGTGCAGAGCACTGTACTAAGCGCTTGGGAAGTCCAAGTTGGCAACATATGGAGACAGTCCCTACCCAACAGTGGGATCACAGTCTAAAAAGTGAAGTGACTTAATAATAATAATAATGATGACATTTATTAAGCACTTACTATATGCTGTTCTAAGCGCTGGGGAGGATACAAGGTGATCAGGTTGTCCCACTTGGGGCTCACAGTCTTCATCCCCATTTTACAGGTGAGATCACTGAGGCACAGAGAAGTGAAGTGACAATAATAATAATAATGATGGCATTTATTAAGCGCTTACTATGTGCCAAGCACTGTTCTAAGCGCTGGGGAGGATACAAGGCGATCAGGTTGTCCCACTTGGGGCACACAGTCTTCATCCCCATTTTACAGGTGAGGTCACTGAGGCACGGTGAAGTGAAGTGACTTAATAATAATAATAAAGATGGCATTTATTAAGCGCTTACTATGTGCAAAGCACTGTTCTAAGCGCTGGGGAGGTTACAAGGTGATCAGGTTGTCCCACTTGGGGCACACAGTCTTCATCCCCATTTTACAGGTGAGGTCACTGAGGCACGGTGAAGTGAAGTGACTTAATAATAAAGATGGCATTTATTAAGTGCTTACTATGTGCCAAGCACTGTTCTAAGCGCTGGGGAGGATACAAGGCGATCAGGTTGTCCCACTTGGGGCACACAGTCTTCATCCCCATTTTACAGGTGAGGTCACTGAGGCACGGTGAAGTGAAGTGACTTAATAATAATAATAAAGATGGCATTTATTAAGCACTTACTATGTGCAAAGCACTGTTCTAAGCGCTGGGGAGGTTACAAGGTGATCAGGTTGTCCCACTTGGGGCTCACAGTCTTCATCCCCATTTTACAGGTGAGGTCACTGAGGCACAGAGAAGTGAAGTGACTTAATAATGATAATAAAGATGGCATTTATTAGGCGCTTACTATGTGCAAAGCACTGTTCTAAGCGCTGGGGAGGTTACAAGGTGATCAGGTTGTCCCACGCGGGGCTCACAGTCTTCATCCCCATTTTACAGGTGAGGTCACTGAGGCACAGAGAAGTCAATCAATCAATCAGTCGTATTTATTGAGTGCTTACTGTGTGCAGAGCACTGTACTAAGCGCTTGGGAAGTCCAAGTTGGCAACATATGGAGACAGTCCCTACCCAACAGTGGGATCACAGTCTAAAAAGTGAAGTGACTTAATAATAATAATAATGATGACATTTATTAAGCACTTACTATATGCTGTTCTAAGCGCTGGGGAGGTTACAAGGTGATCAGGTTGTCCCACTTGGGGCTCACAGTCTTCATCCCCATTTTACAGGTGAGATCACTGAGGCACAGAGAAGTGAAGTGACAATAATAATAATAATGATGGCATTTATTAAGCGCTTACTATGTGCCAAGCACTGTTCTAAGCGCTGGGGAGGATACAGGGTGATCAGGTTGTCCCATGCGGGGCTCACAGTCTTCATCCCCATGTTACAGGTGAGGTCACTGAGGCACAGAGAAGTGAAGTGACTTAATAATAATAATAAAGATGGCATTTACTAGGCGCTTACTATGTGCAAAGCACTGTTCTAAGTGCTGGGGAGGTTACAAGGTGATCAGGTTGTCCCATGCAGGGCTCACAGTCTTCATCCCCATTTTACAGGTGAGGTCACTGAGGCACAGAGAAGTGAAGTGACTTAATAATAATAATGATGGCATTTATTAAGCGCTTACTATGTGCAAAGCACTGTTCTAAGTGCTGGGGAGGATACAAGGTAATCAGGCTGTCCCACTTGGGGCTCACAGTCTTCATCCCCATTTTACAGGTGAGGTCACTGAGGCACAGAGAAGTGAAGTGACTTAATAATAATAATAAAGATGGCATTTATTAAGCGCTTACTACATGCAAAGCACTGTTCTAAGCGCTGGGGAGGATACAAGGTGATCAGGTTGTCCCACTTGGGGCTCACAGTCTTCATCCCCATTTTACAGGTGAGGTCACTGAGGCCCAGAGAAGTGAAGTGACTTGCCCAAAGTCACCCAGCTGACAAGTGGCGGAGCCGGGATTTGAACCCATGACCTCTGACTCCAAAGCCCGGGCTCTTTCCACTGAGCCGCGCTGCTTCTCTGATAACACCCAGGTTAACGGGCCTGTGAGACAGGAAGGATGGGAAGGTCGCGGGGAGCACAGGGTTTCCGTGGGAAGATAAGGAATTCTGTTTTGGAATACGTGAGGATTGAGGTGATGGGAGGACAGCCAAGGAGAGGTGTCTTGAAGGCGGGAGGAAGTGAGAGACTGCAGAGGGAAAGAGAGAGATGGCAGCGTGGCTCAGTGGAAAGAGCCCGGGCTCTGGAGTCGGAGGTCACGGGTTCAAATCCCGGCTCCGCCAACTGTCAGCTGGGTGACTTTGGGCAAGTCACTTCACTCCTCTGTGCCTCGGTCACCTCATCTGTAAAATGGGGATGAAGACTGTGAGCCCCCTGTGGGACAACCTCATCACCTTGTAACCTCCCCAGCGCTTAGAACAGTGCTTGGCACATAATAAGCGCTTAATAAATGTCATTATTATTATTATCGGAGATGGAGATTTGGGTATCATCCTCCTGTAGGAGGTAATAATAATAATAATAATAATAATGGCATTTATTAAGCGCTTACTATGTGCCAAGCACTGTTCTAAGCGCTGGGGAGGTGACAAGGTGATCAGGCTGTCCCACGGGGGGCTTACAGTCTAGACTGTGAGCCCGCTGTTGGGTAGGGACCGTCTCTATGTGTTACCGACTTGTACTTCCCAAGCGCTTAGTACAGTGCTCTGCACACAGTAAGCGCTCAATAAATACGATCGATTGATTACAGTCTTAATCCCCATTTTACACATGAGGGAACCGAGGCCCCGAGAAGTGAAGTGACTTGCCCAGAGTCACACACCTGACTAGTGGCAGAGCTGGGATTTGAACCCATGACCCCCAACTCCGAAGCCCGGGCTCTTTCCACTGAGCCATTATTCATTCAATCCTATTTACTGAGCGCTTACTGTGTGCAGAGCACTGTACTAAGCGCTTGGGAGGTACAAGTTGGCAACATATAGAGACGCGGTCCCTACCCAACAGCGGGCTCACAGTCTAGAAGGGGGAGACAGAGAACACAACAAAACATATTAACAAAATAAAATCAATCGATCAATCGTATTTATTGAGCGCTTACCGCGTGCAGAGCACTGTACTAAGCGCTTGGGAGGTACAAGTTGGCAACATATAGAGACGCGGTCCCTACCCAACAGCGGGCTCACAGTCTAGAAGGGGGAGACAGAGAACACAACAAAACATATTAACCAAATAAAATCAATCAATCAATCGTATTTATTGAGCGCTTACTGTGTGCAGAGCACTGTACTAAGCCCTTGGGAAGTCCAAGTTGGCAACATATAGAGACGGTCCCTACCCAACAGTGGGCTCGGGAGGCAGAGGAGGAGCCCCCCGAAAGAGACGGAGAACGAGCGGCCAGAGAGATGGGAGGAGAACCAGGAGAGGACAGGGAAGCCGAGGTTGGAGAATGTTTCCATCGATCGTATTTATTGAGCGCTTCCTGTGTGCAGAGCACTGGACTAAGCGCTTCCAGGGGGAAGGGGTGGCCGAAAGCGTCCAAGGCCGCAGAGAGGCGGAGGAGGATTAGCCAACTTGTACTTCCCAAGCGCTTAGTACAGTGCTGTGCACGCAGGAAGCGCTCAATAAATACGATTGATTGATTGATTGATTGATTGATTGATCCCAGCCCTGGGTAACCCGCGGGAAGAGGGGGTGCCACCCTGAAGCCCCTTCCTGCAGACGCAGGAAAGGTGAGGTGCTTGTTTGGACGACTTGACACCCGTCCAAATGTTTGGTTTTGTCGCCTGTCTCCCCCTTCTAGACTGTGAGCCCGTTGTTGGGTTGGGACCGTCTCTAGATCATCATCATCATCATCATCATCAATCGTATTTATTGAGCGCTTACTATGTGCAGAGCACTGGACTAAGCGCTTGGGAAGTCCAAATTGGCGACATATAGAGACAGTCCCTACCCAACATTGGGCTCACAGTCTGAAAGGGGGAGACAGAGAACAAAACCAAACATACTAACAAAATAAAATAAATAGAATAGATATGTACAAGTAAAATACATACATAAATAGAGTAATAAATATGTACAAACATATATACATATATGCAGGTGCTGTGGGGAAGGGAATTAATGTCCGCCTCCCCTGCTCTAGTCTGTAAGCTCGCGGTGGGCAGGGAATGTGTCGGTTTGTTGTTGTACTGTACTCTCCCAAGTGCTCAGTACAGTGCTCTGCACACAATAGGCGCTCAAAAAATAGAACTGAACGAACGAATGAAGGGACGCGGTCCCGATTCTCGTGAGGCTCCCGCGGCGCTTAGGACGGTGCCTGGCCCAGAGGAGGCGCTTAGTCCATAGCAACAAACAAAACCACCCAACCAACTCTCTTTTCTAAAAGGTTTCCTTGCTGCGCCGCCAAAGGAGGATTGGTAACCCAGCATTTCGCAGTACATCCACCGCACGTTGCCGACTTGGACTTCCCGAGCGCTCAGTACAGTGCCCGGCACGCAGTAAGCGCTCAATAGATACGATTGAATGAATTAGGACGGAGTAGAGGCCGCTGGGTCTGGCGGGAAGGAGGTCACCGGTGACCTTTGAGAGGACGATCTCTGGAGTGAAGGGGACGGAAACCGGATCGAGGAGAGAATCGGAATTTGAGACAGCGGGTGAAGACGACTCGCTCAAGGAGTTATATACCTGTATATATATATATAGATGTCTGTACATATTTATTACTCTATTTATTTATTTTACTTGCACATATCTATTCTATTTATTTTATTTCGTTAGTATGTTTGGTTTTGTTCTCTGTCTCCCCCTTTTAGACTGTGAGCCCACTGTGGGGTAGGGACCGTCTCTAGATGTTGCCAACTTGGACTTCCCAAGCGCTTAGTCCAGTGCTCTGCACACAGCAAGCGCTCAATAAATACGATCGATTGATTGATTGATTGAGTTTGGAGAGGAAAGGTAGGAGGGAGATGGGGCGATAACTGGAGGGAGCCGTGGGGTCCAGGGAGGGGTTTTTTTTCGGATAGGGGAGACACCAGCGCGTTTGAACGCGATAGGAAAGAGCCGTTGGACAGCCAACAGTTCTCTCAAGAGCGGAGAACACTAGGAAGACACGCGGGAGAGGGGTGGGAGAAGGGAGCGGGAAAGTGAGGAATGGGCAGCTCGTCGACTAAACCCTCATTTCCTCTTCTCTCACTCCCTTCTGCGTCGCCTCTGACCTTGGATTTGCGCCCTTTATTCACCCCTCCTTCAGCCCCGCAACCTTTATGTCCGTGTCCCTGATGTATTTAATTTTTTCAGATCAATGCCCGTCTCCCCTCTAGTCTGTAAGCTCGTCGTGGGCAGGGAACGTGGCTACCAACTCTGTTCTAGCATTGAGGAAGGGTCAGCTCGTCGACTAAACCCTCATTTCCTCTTCTCTCACTCCCTTCTGCGTCGCCTCTGACCTTGGATTTGTGCCCTTTATTCACCCCTCCTTCAGCCCCGCAACCTTTATTCATTCATTCATTCATTCATTCAACCTTTATGTCCGTGTCCCTGATGTATTTTTTTCAGATCAATGTCCGTCTCCCCTCCAGACTGTAAGCTCGTCGTGGTCAGGGAACGTGGCTACTAACTCTGTTCTAGCGTCGAGGAAGGGTCAGCTCGTCGACCAAACCCTCATTTCCTCTTCTCCCGCTCCCTCCTGCGTCGCCTCTGACCTTGGATTTGCTCCCTTTATTCGCCCCTCCTTCAGCCCCGCAACCTTTATGTCCGTGTCCCTGATGTATTTATTTTTTTCAGATCAACGTCCGTCTCCCCTCCAGACTGTAAGCTCATCGTGGTCAGGGAACGTGGCTACTAACTCTGTTCTAGCGTCGAGGAAGGGTCAGCTCGTCGACCAAACCCTCATTTCCTCTTCTCCCACTCCCTCCTGCGTCGCCTCTGACCTTGGATTTGCTCCCTTTATTCGCCCCTCCTTCAGCCCCGCAACCTTTATGTCCGTGTCCCTGATGTATTTATTTTTTTCAGATCAACGTCCGTCTCCCCTCCAGACTGTAAGCTCGTCATAGGCTGGGATCGTGGCTACCAACTCTGTTCTAGCGTCGAGGAAGGGTCAGCTCGTCGACTAAACCCTCATTTCCTCTTCTCCCACTCTCTCCTGCATCACCTCTGACCTTGGATTTGCTCCCTTTATTCACCCCTCCTTCAGCCCCGCAACCTTTATTCATTCATTCATTCAACCTTTGTGTCCGTGTCCCTGATGTATTTATTTTTTTCAGATCAACGTCCGTCCCCCCTCCAGACTGTAAGCTCGTTGTGGGCAGGGAACGTGGCTACCAACTCTGTTCTAGCGTCGAGGAAGGGTTTATTCACTCCTCCTTCAGCCCCGCAACCTTTATGTCCGTGTCCCTGATGTATTTATTTTTTTCAGATCAACGTCCGTCTCCCCTCCAGACCGTAAGCTCATCGTGGGCAGGGAACGTGGCTACCAACTCTGTTCTAGCATCGAGCAAGGGTCAGCTGTTCGACCAAACCCTCATTTCCTCTTCTCCCACTCCCTCCTGCGTCGCCTCTGACCTTGGATTTGCTCCCTTTATCCACCCCTCCTTCAGCCCCGCAACCTTTATGTCCGTGTCCCTGATGTATTTATTTTTTTCAGATCGACGTCCGTCTCCCCTCCAGACTGCAAGCTCGTCGTGGGCGGGGAACGTGGCCACCAACTCTGTTCCGGCGTCCTCTCCCAAGCGCCCAGTACAGTAAGCACTCAATAAATACCACTGACTGGTGGATAGAAAGTTTTGAAGCCAGCGGTCTGGAGTTTCTGTTCCGGGCAAGGAGAAAGGGAAGTTTGTGAGGAGGTGAGCGAGGCGTCGCCGCTCCGCTCACCGGAGGGGAGAGGCTGGAGGCACGGAGGCCGGAGAGGAGGCTGACAGGATGCGGGCTGGCGTGTCTGTATGGGTCAATCTCTCTCTTTCCGCGTCTCTGTGTCTGTCACCGCCTCTCTCCGTCCCTCCGCGTCGGCCGCCTCCCTGTCGGTTCCCTGGGCCAGCCCCGGTCGCGGTGCCCTCGCCCCAATGGCCGGAGTGGCGGCGGTGCCCATCATCATCGTCAGTCGTATTTATTGAGCGCTTACTGTGTGCCGAGCACTGTACTAAGCGCCCCCAGGGGACGCCACCGCTCCAGGCTCTGGGCCGCCCGGCCGGGGGGCGGTCAAGACACCGTCCGGCCATCCCGAGGGGTCCGGGGAGGAGTTTGGGGTGGCCACGGGGCCCACCAGGTCGGCCCCGTTCAGCCCTCCGTCTCCTCGGGTTTGCCCGGTCCGGCCTGCCTCTTACCCATCTCATCCACGTCCGGTCCTGTTCATTCATTCAGCGCTTTGCACATAGTCAGCGCTTAATAAATGCCATCATCGTCATTATTATTATTTTTAGAGAAGGTCAGGGGTTCAAACCCCGGCTCCGCCATTCATTCATTCATCCAATCGTATTTATTGGGCGCTCGCTGTGTGCAGAGCACTGGACTAAGCGCTTGGGAAGTCCAAGTTGGCAACATAGACGGGCCCTACCCAACCGTGGGCTCCCAGCTGTGCCCCGCGCGGCCCTGCTGGGCCCAATCCAGCTCCGCTCCACCCGGCTCCGCTCCCGTACGGAGCAGGACGCTCCCTCACGTTCCTCTGTTGCCAGCACGGACGGCCTTATCGGGGGGGGGAAACGTTCCCGTCCCGCGCGTCCCCCCAAACTCCATCCCTCACACGCTCCCCCGCCCCGGAGGCCCCCTCTCCCCCCGCTCCGAGGGTCCGGCCCGGCCCGCCGAGGCCTCCCCTCCGCCTCCCGGCCGGGAGAACCGGACCCTCCGCCGCAGGTCGGCGTTCCCGACCCCCCCGGCCCCGAGGGGTCCGCGAGGGGGCCCGTGAAGCGGGCTGGGGAAAGGGCAGGCATGAGGTGTTTTTTTTCCCCCCCCATAAATATAGCGCACTTAAATGAGTTTAGACAGCATGACATCAGAGAGTAATTAACTGGGTTTTTTTGGAATTCCCTCCGCAGTCCCCGAGTTTGGGTTTGCGAGGGGGGTTTCTGAGCACCTGCAGGCCTGTGTGTGTGAGTGCGTGCGTGTGTGTGTGTGTGTGTGTGTGTGTGAAATATTTTCCCTGGAAAGGGTTCAAAACTTTAAACAAACTGGAGCACAGGGGCAACATTACACCATCGCTTCCCTCTTGGAAAGAACCGTGAGCTTTAAAGAAGCCTCCTTCAGACGGCCGGTCAGTCGTGCAGGAGGCGAGGGGGCGGCGGGGCGGGCTCGCTCGCCCTTCTCCGCTTCGGACGGCGGCCGAGGGAGGGCCGGGGCGCCCCGGGCCCGCGGGCATCGCCGCGATGGGGCTGGACGGGCGCACGGCCCCGGCGGGAGCCCAGAGCTCAGCCCCGTGGGGACGGTCCCCGCTCCCGCTGCCCGTCCCGCCGTCCCCGCCGAGGAGCCCCCCGCTCCAGGGTCGCTGCCGCCGGGCCAGAGGCCCCGTCCCCGCCGCCGTTTCCCGTGGGCCCCCGCAGCCGCCCGCCAGAGGATGAGGCCTCCACGCCTCCTCGCTGTCCTGCTGTGGCACCTGACCTGGCTGGACGCCCACCTCCTGTCCGACGGCCTGAGCGGCCCCAAGCCGGGACTGACCAAAGCGGACGCCAAGGAGAGGAGCCCGCCGGCCGCCGGGGCCGGCTTCAGGCCCGGGGGCCACGGGCCGGGCGGCGGAGGGGCGGCCGGGGCCCAGGCCGGGGCCGCCCGGCCGCCCAAGAAGGCGCCCCCGAGGCCGGGAGGTGCGGCTCCCAAGCCGGGGCCCCCCAAGCCCCCGGCCCGGGCCGGAAAGGCGACCCCCAAGGGGGCCTCCTCGCCCGGCCCCTTCCCGCCGAAAACGACGGCCAAGGGGCCCGGGGCCCCGAGGGAGCCCAAGGAGCCCTTCCGCCCGCCCCCCGTGACCCCTCACGAGTACATGCTGTCCCTCTACCGGACCCTGTCCGACGCCGGACGCAAGGGGGTCAACGGCAGCGTGAAGCTGGAGGCCGGGCTGGCCAACACCATCACCAGCTTCATAGACAAAGGGCAAGGTGAGACGGGGTGGGGGGGACGCCGGGGAGGGACGCGGGGGCCCCGCCAACCCCCGGGAGGGGGGACGGTTCCCCTGGCCCGCGGGGGTCCCCGTGGGGCCGGGCACCGTCCGGGCGAGGGGGCGGGGGGGAGACTGCCGAAAGCGGAGAGGCCGCGGCGGCGGCGGGGCCGGGGCTTAGGGCCTGCCAGGGACTCTCTTTGCAGACTCATAAAACGGGGGGCCGGGGCCGGGGGCGGGAGGGAGGGCGAAGAGGGCCGGTTTAAAGGCCAATTAGTCGCCTTTGGGGGCAACAAATGAATGTTTCTCTAACCGCAGAGGAGGGTCAGGGAGTAAAGGACCCCTGAATCTCCCTCTCTCACTCCCACACAGACGGCCTCTCTCTGTCTTTTGTCTCTCACGCTCACACCCGCGGTCTCTCCCCGTGCTGCGCGGTTTCCCTCGCGGTCCCCTACGGCCTCCCTTCTACACGCACGCCTCTGCTCGCGGCCCCCGGCCCGCCGTCCGTCCCCCCGCGGGGTCGCGCGGCCCACGTGCCGGGGCGACCGAGGGCCCCGGGGGCCGGGGTCCGTCCCTGACGGGCCCGCCGCCGGCGCGGCCTCTCTCCCTCCCCTCCGTCCCTCTCCCCGCCCCGCCAGATGACCGGACGGCGCCGGCGGTGCGGAAGCAGCGCTACGTGTTCGACCTGGGCGCCCTGGAGAGGGACGGGCTGCTGGGCGCGGAGCTGCGCGTCCTGCGGAAGAAGGCGTCGGGCCCCCGCCAGCCCGCGGCGGGCGGGCGGGCGGCCCAGCTGAGGCTGTCCAGCTGCCCCGGCGGCCGTCCGGCGGGCCCCGTCCTGCTGGAGAGCCGGGCGGTGGGGCCGGCGGAGGGCCCCCGCTGGGAGGTGTTCGACGTCTGGAAGCTGGCCCGCAGCTTCAAGACCTCGGCCCAGCTGTGCCTGGAGCTGGAGGCGGCGGAGCGGGGCCGGCCGCTGGACCTCCGGGCCCTGGGCTTCGGCCGCGCCGGCCGGCCCGTCCCCGAGCGGGCCCTCTTCCTGGTGTTCGGCCGCACGGAGCGGCGGGACCTCTTCTTCGACGAGATCAAGGCGCGGTCCGGCCAGGATGACCAGACCGTCTACGAGTACCTGTTCAGCCAGCGGCGGAAACGCCGGGCCCCGCTGGCCGCCCGCCAGGGCAAGCGGCCCGGCAAGGGCGCCAAGGCCCGCTGCGCCCGCAAGGCCCTGCACGTCAACTTCAAGGACATGGGCTGGGACGATTGGATCATCGCCCCGCTGGAGTACGAGGCCCACCACTGCGACGGGCTCTGCGAGTTCCCCCTGCGCTCCCACCTGGAGCCCACCAACCACGCCGTCATCCAGACGCTCATGAACTCCATGGACCCCGACGCCACGCCGCCCACCTGCTGCGTGCCCACCCGCCTCAGCCCCATCAGCATCCTCTTCATCGACTCGGCCAACAACGTGGTCTACAAGCAGTACGAGGACATGGTGGTGGAGGCCTGCGGCTGCAGGTAGGGGCCGGGCCCGCCCCCGCCGGACCGCTTCCCGGCCGCTCGGACTCCGTGCGGAGTGGATGTCGGACGCCCGCGCCCTTCGCCTCGGCCTCGGGGAACTCCTGGGGGCTTCCGCCTGCAGAGGAAGAGACCCCCCCCCGACCGCCCCTTCTCCCCATAATCGGGGCGGGAACGACGGGGACGTCGGGCGGCCGGCCCCCATCTCACTCCCCGACTCCGGGCCCGAAGGGGGTCCGGGCTCCGGTCTCGGGTCGAAGGTCACGGGGCGCCGGCTCCTTCTGGTCCCTGGGGTCCCCCGACGCCGCACCTGCGGGCCCCTGGACTCTTCTCCCGGCGAGAGGCGGCCCCCCGCCTCCCGCAGAAACACGCTCACCCCCTGAAGCAGCCTCAGCCGAGCGAGGATCTGCAGCCGAGAGGTCTTTCTCCCCACCCCGGGGAGCCAGGAAAGACGGAAAGTTCCCTCAACCAGCCATCCCCGGGAAGGGAGTTGCTCCTAGGAGCTAGCCTGCCTCCCTCTCGCTGCAGTGAGAGCCTCTTGTCCTCGAGGGCCGAGGTCAGAGAAGACGGACACGCCGGCTCTCGTCCTTCCCGGACTCTAACGGAGCCGCCCGGGGGTGGACAGTGCGCTGCATCCAGTGGGCGCTCAATAAATACTACTACTACTACTACTATCGTTGCCGCTGTCTGGGCACACTGGGGAGGGGCCTCGTGACCCCTCCTGTTGGGGGGTAAGGGGGGAGGGTCGATGAGAGGATACGACCCCCTGAGTCAAAAGATTAGGCCTCCGACGGGCCCGGGATGGGTCACGGTGACGGCAAACGGGGTGAGCGGCCGGGAATTGGGGGGCGTTCAAATCCGCCCAGCTCCATCCGGTCTCTCCCGCGGTCAGCCTGGGGGGTCAACCCTTGGACCCTGCGGCTCAATGGCACAACGGCCCAATGCATCTTCCGTCCCGAGGGGCTCGTCTTCCCCGTCCGTCCCACCGTCCCTCCGTCCCCAGCGCTCCTCCGTCATCACCCCCGAAGCCGTCCTTTCCCCTCGCCCCGTCTGGTTCCTCCACGTGGCCGCCCGTCCCCCTCCGTTTCCCGATCCGGCCAATCTCCCCTCCGCCTTGCCCCTTCCGCTCTCCTCCTTCCCCTCCCTGCCGTCCTCGGTCAACAAGTCCCGGGATCGGTCACCCTCGGGCATTTGGATGCGGCGGGCCGTGGAGCCGGGCGCGGAGGGTATCCGGCGGCGGACGCGGAATCGCGGACGGATCGGCGCCCGGAACCGGGCGGGGAGCGCGTCCGAGAGTAGAGCCGGGAGCTGGGCCTGGAGTCTCCGGGGCTGGAGCCGTGGGCTCCGTCCGTGGCCGGGCGTCAGGACGGGAAGTTTGGGACGGCACGTGCGGGCCCGGGAATCCCTTTATCCCGTAGCCGCGGGGGCCGCCGGCTCGGTCGCGCTGGCCGATAGAGCCCGGTTTCCCACGCCCGACAGGCCTGGCTCAGAGGTGGCCGCACACCGGATGCCGCTGAGACGCTGGCAGCGGACTTGCTCCTATCACCCATTGCTGAATAATAATAATAATAATAATAATAATAATAGCATTTATTAAGCGCTTACTAGGTGCAAAGCGCTGTTCTGAGCGCTGGAGAGGTTACAAGGTGATCAGGTTGCCTGGGGTTCACAGTCTTCATCCCCGTTTTACAGATGAGGGAGCTGAGGCCCAGAGAAGTGAGGTGACTTGCCCAGAGTCACCCAGCTGATGTGGCGGAGCCGGGATTTGAACCCACGACCTCCGACTCCAAAGCCCGGGCTCTTTCCACCGAGCCACGCTGCTTCCATGTCGTGTGAGGCCCCAGTTAAACTCGTTAGACGGCCCCGGCGGAAAACCGGGCGGCTCCGGGGTTTGACGGAGAGGCAGGGTGGGGTCGATTGGGGAGGGGGCCAATCAATCAATCAATCGTATTTATTGAGCGCTTACTGTGTGCAGAGCACTGGACTAAGCGCTTGGGAAGTACAAGTTGGCCAAGATTGACAGTGCCTCCCCGTGCACACTGGGCACAGCTGCCCACTTCCTGGTTCGTTCATTCATTCAATCGTATTTATTGAGCGCTTACTGTGTGGCGAGCACTGTACTAAGCGCTTGGGGCATACAAGGTGGCAACATAGAGAGATGGTCCCTACCCAACAGTGGGCTCACGGTCTAGAAGGTTGTGGTTCCCACAGCGTACTGGAGTGAGCTGGGTACCGCAAACGTGGCTCAGTGGGAAGAGCCCGGGCTTTGGAGTCAGAGGTCATGGGTTCAAATCCCAGCTCCGCCAATTGTCAGCTGTGTGACTTTGGGCAAGTCACTTCACTTCTCTGGGCCTCAGTTCCCTCATCTGGAAAATGGGGATTAAGACTGGGAGCCCCGCGAGGGACAACCTGATCACCTTGTAACCTCCCGAGCGCTTAGAACAGTGCTTTGCACATCGTAAGCGCTTAATAAATGCCATTATTATTATTATTATTATTATTATTATTATTATTATTATTGTTACCCACCTGGACTGCCCAGTCCCTGCCCCACCCAGCCACCCGAAGACGGGGAGTACCAACCTCCCAGAAAGGGTTCTGGGGTCCTCAGCTCCTGTGAGCGACGTCTCTATACGTTGCCAACTTGGACTTCCCAAGCGCTTAGTCCAGTGCTCTGCACACAGTAAGCGCTCAATAAATACGATTGATCGATTGATTGATTGTATTTGGACTCTCCCAAGCGCTTAGAACGGTGCGCTGCATACAGTAAGCGCTCAATAAATACCACTGATCGATCGATTTCGGTTTCCGAGCCTGGGCTCTCTCTACTAGGCCATGCTGCTTCTCCTTGGGTGAGGAGTTCTGCCATGCTTGTGCTGAACAATAAAAATAATAATAATAATAATAATAATAATAATGGCATTTGTTAAGCACTTACTATGTAATAATAATAATAATGATGATGGTATTTATTAAGTGCTTACTATGTGCAAAGCACCGTTCTAAGCGCTGGGGAGGTTACAAGGTGATCAGGTTGTCCCCCGGGGGGCTAACGGTCTTAATCCTCGTTTTAATAATAATAATGATGGCATTTATTAAGCACTTACTATGTGCAAAGCACTGTTCTAAGCGCTGGGGAGGTTACAAGGTGATCAGGTTGTCCCGCAGGGGGCTCACAGTCTTAATCCTCGTTTTAATAATAATAATGATGGCATTTATTAAGCGCTTACTATGTGCAAAGCACTGTTCTAAGCGCTGGGGAGGTTACAAGGTGATCAGGTTGCCCCACGGGGGGTCACAGTCTTCATCCCCATTTTACAGATGGGGGAACTGAGGCACAGAGCAGTGAAGTGACTTGCCCAGAGTCACCCAGCTGACAAGTGGCGGAGTCGGGATTTGAACCCGTGACCTCTGACTCCAAAGCCCGGGCTCTTTCCACTGAGCCACGCTGCAACCCTAATAATGTACAAAGCACTGTTCTAAGCACTGGGGAGGGGAAACAAAGTAATGAGGTTGTCCCATGTGGGGCTCACCGTCTTAATCTGTGCCAACTTGTACTTCCCAAGCACTTAGTACAATGCTCTGCCCACAGCGAGCGCTCAATAAGTACGCTTGATTGATTGATTGATTAATCCCTATTTTACAGATGAGGTAATTAAGGCTCAGAGAAGTTAAGTGACTTCCCCAAGGTCACACAGCAGACATGTGGCTACTTCTCCTTCTAGCCTGTGAGCCCACCGTTGGGTAGGGACCGTCTCTCTATGTTGCCGAGCTGTACTTCCCAAGCGCTCAGTACAGTGCTCTGCACACAGTAAGCGCTCAATAAATACAATTGATTGATTGATTGATTGATTGATTTCCACTGAGCCACGCTGCTTCTCCCAAGAGGGTCTGACTGCCCAAGTTCAAGGACGGTTATCGGTCGTTCCCGCCGGGGCTCTGAGCTGGACGTCGGGAGTGGGGGAGACGCTCACGGTGTCGGGGCGAGGACCTGTTGTGTTTGGCCACCGGCCGCTCCGAGCGAGCCAGGCCGGAGCGAGGTGGGCCCCTCGGCCTGCTCCGGGCCCGCTGCCCGGAGGCTCCCCGCCCTTCCCGCCGCTTCCTGGGAACGGGAATTCTCGCTGGCAGAAACCAGCCCCGGAAACGCCGGGACGCCCTGTCCCTTCTCGGAATCAATCAATCAATCAATCGTATTTATCGAACGCTTACTGTGTGCAGAGCACTGGACTAAGCGCTTGGGAAGCACAAGTTGGCAACATAGAGAGACGGTCCCTACCCAACAGTGGGCTCGCAAGGGCCGCGTGGCCCCGGAGCCGGCTTCCGACGGTCGGTCTCGGCAAGCGCCCACCCTCAATCAATCAATCAATCAATCAATCGTATTTATTGAGCGCTTACTGTGTGCAGAGCACTGGACTAAGCGCTTGGGAAGCACAAGTTGACAACATATAGAGACAATCCCTACCCAACAGTGGGCTCGCAAGGGCCGCGTGGCCCCGGAGCCGGCTTCCGACGGTCGGTCTCGGCAAGCGCCCACCCTCAATCAATCAATCAATCAATCAATCGTATTTATCGAGTGCTTACTGTGTGCAGAGCACTGTACTGAGCGCTTGGGAAGTACAAGTTGGCAACATAGAGAGACCGTCCCTATCCAACAGTGGGCTCGCAAGGGCCGCGTGGCCCCGGGGCCGGCTTCCGACGGTCGGTCTCGGCAAGCGCCCACCTCTCAATCAATCAATCAATCGTATTTATTGAGCGCTTACTGTGTGCAGAGCACTGTACTAAGCGCTTGGGAAATCCAAGTTGGCAACATATAGAGACAGTCCCTACCCAACAGTGGGCTCGCAAGGGCCGCGTGGCCCCGGAACCGGCTTCCGACGGTCGGTCTCGGCAAGCGCCCACCCCTCAATCAATCAATCAATCAATCGTATTTATCGAGCGCTTACTGTGTGCAGAGCACTGGACTAAGCGCTTGGGAAGCACAAGTTGGCAACATAGAGAGACGGTCCCTACCCAACAGTGGGCTCGCAAGGGCCGCGTGGCCCTGGAGCCGGCTTCCGACGGTCGCTCTCGGCAAGCGCCCACTCTCAATCAATCAGTCAATCAATCAATCGTATTTATTGAGTGCTTACTGTGTGCAGAGCACTGGACTAAGCGCTTGGGAAGCACAAGTTGACAACATATAGAGACAATCCCTACCCAACAGTGGGCTCGCAAGGGCCGCGTGGCCCCGGAGCCGGCTTCCGACGGTCGGTCTCGGCAAGCGCCCACCCTCAATCAATCAATCAATCAATCAATCGTATTTATCGAGTGCTTACTGTGTGCAGAGCACTGTACTGAGCGCTTGGGAAGTACAAGTTGGCAACATAGAGAGACCGTCCCTATCCAACAGTGGGCTCGCAAGGGCCGCGTGGCCCCGGGGCCGGCTTCCGACGGTCGGTCTCGGCAAGCGCCCACCTCTCAATCAATCAATCAATCGTATTTATTGAGCGCTTACTGTGTGCAGAGCACTGTACTAAGCGCTTGGGAAATCCAAGTTGGCAACATATAGAGACAGTCCCTACCCAACAGTGGGCTCGCAAGGGCCGCGTGGCCCCGGAACCGGCTTCCGACGGTCGGTCTCGGCAAGCGCCCACCCCTCAATCAATCAATCAATCAATCGTATTTATCGAGCGCTTACTGTGTGCAGAGCACTGGACTAAGCGCTTGGGAAGTACAAGTTGGCAACATAGAGAGACGGTCCCTACCCAGCAGTGGGCTCGCAAGGGCCGCGTGGCCCCGGAGCCGGCTTCCGACGGTCGGTCTCGGCAAGCGCCCACCCTCAATCAATCAATCAATCAATCAATCGTATTTATCGAGTGCTTACTGTGTGCAGAGCACTGTACTGAGCGCTTGGGAAGTACAAGTTGGCAACATAGAGAGACCGTCCCTATCCAACAGTGGGCTCGCAAGGGCCGCGTGGCCCCGGAACCGGCTTCCGACGGTCGGTCTCGGCAAGCGCCCACCCCTCAATCAATCAATCAATCAATCAATCAATCGTATTTATCGAGTGCTTACTGTGTGCAGAGCACTGTACTAAGCGCTTGGGAAGTACAAGTTGGCAACATAGAGAGACGGTCCCTACCCAACAGTGGGCTCACAAGGGCCGCGTGGCCCCGGAGCCGGCTTCTGATGGTCAGTCTTGGCAAGCGCCCACCCTCAATCAATCAATCAATCGTATTTATTGAGCGCTTTCTGTGTGCAGAGCACTGTACTAAGCGCTTGGGAAGCACAAGTTGGCAACATATAGAGACAGTCCCGACCCAACAGTGGGCTCGCAAGGGCCGCGTGGCCCCGGAACCGGCTTCCGACGGTCGGTCTTGGCAAGCGCCCACCCTCAATCAACCAATCAATCAATCAATCAGTCGTATTTATTGAGCGCTTACTGTGTGCAGAGCACTATACTAAGTGCTTGGGAAGTCCAAGTTGGCAGCATATAGAGACGGTCCCTACCCTATAGTGGGCTCACAGTCTAGAAGGGGGAGACAGAGAACAAAACCAAACATATTAACAAAATAAAATAAATAGAACAGATATGTACAAGTAAAATAAATAAATAAATGGAGTAATAAATACCTACAAATACCTACGAATACCTATTCTATTCTATTCTATTTATTTTATTTTGTTAGTATGTTTGGTTTTGTTCTCTGTCTCCCCCTTTTATCGAGCGCTTACTGTGTGCAGAGCACTGTACTAAGCACTTGGGAAGTCCAAGTTGGCAACATATAGAGACGGTCCCTACCCAACAGTGGGCTCACAGTCTAGAAGACTGTCCCCAGCGCTTAGAACAGTGCTTTGGACGGAGGAAGCGCTTAATAAATGCCATCATTATATTATTATAGTATACTATGCAATCAATCAATCAATCGTATTTATTGAGTGCTTACTGTGTGCAGAGCACTGGACTAAGCGCTTGGGAAGTACAAGTTGGCAACATATAGAGACGGTCCCTACCCAACAGTGGGCTCACAGTCTAAAAGGGGGAGACAGAGAACAAAACCAAACATATTAACAAAATAAAGTCAGTCAGTCAATCAATCATTCGTATTTATTGAGCGCTTACTGTGTGCAGAGCACTGTACTAAGCGCTTGGGAAGTACAAGTTGGCATCATATAGAGACAGTCCCTACCCAACAGTGGGCTCACAGTCTAGAAGACCGTCCCCAGCGCAAAGAACAGTGCTTTGCACGGAGGAAGCGCTTCATAAATGCCATCATTATATTATTATAGTATATTATATTATACAATCAATCAATCAATCGTATTTATTGAGCGCTTACTGTGTGCAGAGCACTGGACTAAGCGCTTGGGAAGTCCAAGTTGGCAACATATAGAGACGGTCCCTACCCAACAACAGGCTCACAGCCTATACAAGTGATCAGGTTGTCCCACGGGGGGGCTCCCAGTCTTCATCCCCATTTTCCAGATGAGGGAACCGAGGCCCAGAGAAGTGAAGTGACTTGCGCAAGGTCACACAGCGGAGAATCCGCCCTGCCCTGGATCCCGCCTCTGCCTCCACGCGGGCCCGGTCTGAGGTCCCGACGCCGACCAGGCCCCGGGCCCCAGGCCGAGGGTCCGGAGCCGCGCCGGGCCGTGGGGCGGCGGAAGTCGGGGGGACGGAGGGGACATATTGATCACGCTCTCCAATTGCCACCGCCTGCCTCTCATCATCATCAATCGTATTTATTGAGCGCTTACTGTGTGCAGGGCACTGTACTAAGCGCTTGGGAAGTCCAAGTTGGCAACATATAGAGACGGTTCCTACCCAACAGTGGGCTCCCTCCGGCCCCGAACGGTTGCAGACCATCCGGGCCGGACCGTGATTTCCCCCTCGATCGGCGGCGGGGGCCGCCAGAAGGGACCCCGGCTCGACCAAAGCCTCTTCGATCAATCAATCGTATTTATTGAGCGCCTATTGTGTGCAGAGCACTGTACTAAGCACTTGGGAAGTACAAGCTGGCAACATATAGAGACAGTCCCTCCTCCTCTGGACGCCCGGGACTCTTGCCGCTCGACGGCTCAGTGGATGCCCCCTCCCGCCCTCCCCGTATCCCCTTCCCCATGTCAGACCGGCCAATCAATCAATCAATCAATCGTATTTATTGAGCGCCTACTGTGTGCAGAGCACTGTACTAAGCGCTTGGGAAGTACAAGCTGGCAACACATAGAGGCAGTCCCTCCTCCTCTGGACGCCCGGGACTCTTGCCGCTCGACGGCTCAGTGGATGCCGCCTCCCGCCCTCCCCGTATCCCTTTCACCACGTCAGACCGGCCAATCAACCAATCAATCAATCAATCGTATTGATTGAGCGCCTACTGTGTGCAGAGCACTGTACTAAGCGCTTGGGAAGTACAAGCTGGCAACATATAGAGGCAGTCCCTCCTCCTCTGGACGCCCGGGACTCTTGCCGCTCGACGGCTCAGTGGATGCCCCCTCCCGCCCTCCCCGTATCCCTTTCTCCACGTCAGACCGGCCAGTTAATCAATCAATTGTATTTATTGAGCGCTTACTGTGTGCAGAGCACTGTACTAAGCGCTTGGGAAGTACAAGCTGGCAATATATAGAGACAGTCCCTCCTCCTCTGGACGCCCGGGACTCTTGCCGCTCGACGGCTCAGTGGATGCCCCCTCCCGCCCTCCCCGTATCCCTTTCCCCACGTCAGACTGGCCAATCAATCAATCAATCAATCAATCGTATTTATTGAGCCCCTACTGTGTGCAGAGCACTGTACTAAGCGCTTGGGAAGTACAAGTTGGCAACATATAGAGACAGTTCCTACCCAACAGTGGGCTCCCTCCGGCCCCGAACGGTTGCAGACCATCCGGGCCGGACCGTGATTTCCCCCTCGATCGGCGGCGGGGGCCGCCAGAAGGGACCCCCGCTCGACCGAAGCCTCTTCGATCAATCAATCGTATATATTGAGCGCTTACTGTGTGCAGAGCACTGTACTAAGCGCTTGGGAAGTACAAGCTGGCAACATATAGAGACAGTCCCTTCTCCTCTGGACGCCCGGGACTCTTGCCGCTCGACGGCTCTGTGGATGCAGCCTCCCGCCCTCCCCGATTCCCTTTCCCCACATCAGACCGGCCAATCAATCAATCAATCAATCGTATTTATTGAGCGCCTACTGTGTGCAGAGCACTGTACTAAGCGCTTGGGAAGTACAAGTTGGCAACATATAGAGACAGTCCCTCCTCCTCTGGACGCCCGGGACTCTTGCCGCTCGACGGCTCAGTGGATGCCCCCTCCCGCCCTCCCCGTATCCCTTTCTCCACGTCAGACCGGCCAGTTAATCAATCAATTGTATTTATTGAGCGCTTACTGTGTGCAGAGCACTGTACTAAGCGCTTGGGAAGTACAAGCTGGCAATATATAGAGACAGTCCCGCCTCCTCTGGACGCCCGGGACTCTTGCCGCTCGACGGCTCAGTGGATGCCCCCTCCCGCCCTCCCCGTATCCCTTTCTCCACGTCAGACCGGCCAACTAATCAATCAATTGTATTTATTGAGCGCTTACTGTGTGCAGAGCACTGTACTAAGCGCTTGGGAAGTACAAGCTGGCAACATATAGAGACAGTCCCTCCTCCTCTGGACACCCGGGACTCTTGCCGCTCGACGGCTCAGTGGATGCCGCCTCCCGCCCTCCCCGTATCCCTTTCCCCACGTCAGACCGGCCAATCAATCAATCAATCAATCGTATTTATTGAGCGCTTACCATGTGCAGAGCACTGGACTAAGCCAAGTCTCCCGGTCCGGAGAGACGGAGGACTACGAGAGAGGTGGACGCGGGATCCCGATTCCTTGCCAAACACCTGGCTCGGCAGACGGAATCAGAGGGAGAAGGCTTATTATTTATTTTCCGAGCCAGAGACGCTGTGGACCCCGGGGGCTAATCAACCAACCAACCAATCGTATTTATTGAGCGCTTACTGTGTGCAGAACACTGTACTAAGCGCTTGGGAAGTACAAGTTGGCAACATCTAGAGACGGTCCCTACCCAACAGCGGGCTCACAGTCTAAAAGGGGGAGACAGAGAACAAGACCAAACATACTAACAAAATTAAATTAATAGAATAGATCTGGACAAGTAAAATAAAGGCAGCTGGGCCTTGCCGACTTGTACTTCCCGAGCGCTTAGTACAGTGCTCTGCACCCAGTAAGGAGCAGTAGTGAGAAGCAGCGTGGCTCAGTGGCAAGGGCCCGGGCTTTGGAGTCAGAGGTCGCGGGTTCAAATCCTGACTCCGCTGCGTGTCTGCTGTGTGACCTTAGGCAAGTCACTCTTCACGTCTCAGAGCCTCAGTTCCCTCATCTGTAAAATGGGGATGAAGACTGTGAGCTCCAAGTGGGACACCTTTTTCCCCCTTTTAGACTGTGAGCCCACTGTTGGGTAGGGACTGTCTCTAGATGTTGCCAATTTGTACTTCCCAAGTGCTTAGTACAGTGCTCTGCACATAGTAAGCGCTCAATAAATACGATTGATGATGATGATGATGACAACTTGATCACCTTGTATCCCCCCCTGCAGCGCTTAGAACGGTGCTTTGCACATAGTAAGCGCTTAACAAATACCATTATTATTATTATAAGCGCTTAGTACAGTGCTCTGCACACAGTAAGCGCTCCATAAATATGATTGATGAGTAAGGGCTCAATAAATACGATTGATTGATTGATTGGGCCAGCCCCCCGGGCTCTGAATAAAACGCTCCTACTGGGAGAGAGCCGGGGAAGGGTGGTCGTGAGAGCCAGCGACCTCTCTTTTTCCATTTCGAGTTTATAATAACATTTATTAAGTGCTTACTATGTGCCAAGCACTGTTCTAAGCACTGGGGAGGTTACAAGATAATCAGGTTGTCCCACATGGGGCTCACAGTCTTCATCCCCATTTTACAGATAAGGTCACTGAGGCACAGAGGAGTGCAGTGACTTGCCCAAAGTCACCCAGCTGACAATTGGCAGAGCCAGGATTGGAACCCATGACCTCTGACTCCAAAGCCCGGGCTCTTTCCACTGAGCCAAGCTGCTTTGCAAAATCCTCTCCCATTTCCTTTCACCGCTTCCCTCAATCAATCAATCAATCAATCGTATATATTGAGTGCTTACTGTGTGCAGAGCACTGTACTAAGCGCTTGGGAAGTACAAGTTGGCAACCTATAGAGACGGTCCCTACCCAACAGTGGGCTCACAGTCTAAAAGGGGGAGATCCTCCGACTCCCGATTCCTGGTTCTCGTCGTCTCTCCCTCTGGCGATCCGGGTTCCCGGGTCAGCTGCTCAGTCAGTCAGTGGTATTTATTGAGCGCCTACCGGGTGCTGAGCACTGGACGTGTTGCTGGGCAGACACGGTCCCTACCCTCAAGGAGCTGACAGTCATTCGATCGATAGTAATAATAATAATAATAATAATGGTCTTTTAGACTGTGAGCCCACTGTTGGGTAGGGACTGTCTCTATATGTTGCCAACTTGGACTTCCCAAGCGCTTACTACAGTGCTCTGCACACAGTAAGCGCTCAATAAATACGATTGATGTGATGATGGTATCTGTTAAGCACTTACTATGTGCAAAGCACTGTTCTAGGCGCTGGGGGGGATACAAGGTGATTAGGTGGTCCCACGTGGGGCTCACAGTCTTCATCCCCATTGTACAGATGAGGGAACTGAGGCACAGAGAATCAATCAATCTATCGTGTTTATTGAGCGCTTACTGTGTGCAGAGCACTGTACTAAGCGCTTGGGAAGTCCAAGTTGGCAACATAGAGAGACAGTCCCTACCCAAGAGTGGGCTCACAGTCTAAAAGTGAAGTGAAGTGACTCGCCCAAAGTCACACAGCTGACAATTGGCGGAGCTGGGATTTGAACCCGTGACCTCAGCTGACAATTGGCAGAGCCGGGATTTGAACCCATTACATCGGACTCCCAAGCCCGGGCTCTTTCCACTGAGCCACGCTGCTTCTCAATACTTACTGAGTGCCTGCTGTGTGCAGAGAGCACTGCACTAAGCTTTTGGGAGTCGTCAGTCGTATTTATTGAGTAATAATAATGATAATGATGGCATTTATTAAGCGCTTACTATCAATCAATCAATCAATCAATCAATCGTATTTATTGAGCGCTTACTGTGTGCAGAGCACTGTACTAAGCGCTTGGGAAGTACAAGTAGGCAACACATAGAGGCAGTCCCTACCCAACAGTGGGCTCACAGTCTAGAAGGGGGAGACAGAGAACAAAACCAAACATACTAACAAAATAAAACAGTGCAGAGCACTGTTCGAAGCGCTGGGGAGGTTACGAGGTGATCAGGTTGTCCCCCGGGGGGCTCCCAGTCTTCATCCCCATTTTCCAGATGAGGGAACTGAGGCCCAGAGAAGTGAAGTGACTCTCCCAAAGTCGCACAGCTGACAATTGGCAGTCAGAATTTGAACCCACGACCTCTGACTCCAAATCCCGGGCTCTTTCCACTGAGCCACCCTGCTTCTCAGTACGTACTGAGTGCCTGCTGTGTGCACTATAATAATAATATAATAATAATAATAATAATGTAATGATGGCATTTGTTAAGTGCTCACTATGTGTCGAGCACTGGGGGAGATACGAGCTAATCAGATTGGACACAGTCCCTGTCTTTCATTCATCATTGATTAAATCTGATTTATTGAGCACTTACTGTCCCACATGGGGCTCACAGTCTCAATTGCCATTTTACAGATGAGGCTCAGAAGAAGGAAGTGACCTGCTCAAGGTCACGCAGTCGGGATTAGAACCCAGATCTTTCTGACTCCTAGAGCTGTGCTCGATCTACTAGCTTACGCTGCCGTCTTTTCTTCCACTCCCATCTCAATTGATTCAATCAATAAATACGATTGATTGATTCCTGTATATATGTATCTATGTTTGTACATATTTATTACTCTATTTATTTATTTATTTTACTTGTACATATCTATTCTATTTATTTTATTTTGTTAGTATGTTTGGTTTTGTCCTCTGTCTCCCCCTTCTAGACTGTGAGCCCGCTGTTGGGTAGGGACCGTCTCTCTATGTTGCCAACTTGTACTTCCCAAGCGCTTAGTACAGTGCTCTGCACGCAGTAAGCGCTCAATAAATACGATTGATGGATTGATCCAATCAATAAATTGATTCAATCAATTAATAAATTGATTCAATCAATAAATACGATTGATTGATTCCCTGTATATATGTACATATGTTTGTACATATTTATTACTCTATTTATTTATTTATTTAACTTGTACATATCTATTCTATTGATTTTATTTTGTTAATATGTTTGGTTTTGTTCTCTGTCTCCCCCTTCTAGACTGTGTGAGCCCACTGTTGGGTAGGGACCGTCTCTATGTGTTGCCAACTTGTACTTCCCAAGCGCTTAGTCCAGTGCTCTGCACGCAGTGAGCGCTCAATAAATACGATTGATTGATTACTACAGTGCTCTGCACGCAGTAAGCGCTCAATAAATACGATTGATGGATTGATCCCATCCATAAATTGATTCGATCAATCAATAAAATGATTCAATCAATTAACAGATCGATTCAATCAATTAATAACTTGATTCAATCGATTAATAAATTGATTCAACCAATTAATAAATTGATTCAATCAATAAATACGATTGATTAATTGACTTTTAGACTGTGAGCCCACTGTTGGGTAGGGACCGTCTCTCTAGGTTGCCAACTTGGACTTCCCAAGCGCTTAGTCCAGCGCTCTGCACGCAGTAAGCGCTCAATAAATACGATTGATTGATCGATTACTCTATTTGTTTATCTTGTCCATATCTATTCTATTTATTTTATTTTGTTAGTATGTTTGGTGTTGTTCTCTGTCTCCCCCTTCTAGACTGTGAGCCTGCTGTTGGGTAGGGACTGTCTCTGTGTGTTGCCAACTTGGACTTCCCAAGCGCTTAGTCCAGTGCTCTGCACACAGTAAGCGCTCAATACAATTGATTGATTGATAGTAAGCGCTTAATAAATACCATCATTATTATTATTATTATTATTATTAATAAAGACGATTGAATGACTGTGAGCCCACTGTTGGGTAGGGACCGTCTCTGTGTGTTGCCAACTTGGACTTCCCAAGCGCTTAGTCCAGTGCTCTGCACACAGTAAGCGCTCAATACAATTGATTGATTGATAGTAAGCCTTTAATAAATACCATCATTATTATTATTATTATTATTAATAAAGACGATTGAATGACTGTGAGCCCACTGTTGGGTAGGGACTGCCTCTGTGTGTTGCCAACTTGGACTTCCCAAGCGCTTAGTACAGTGCTCTGCACACAGTAAGCGCTCAATACAATTGATTGATTGATAGTAAGCGCTTAATAAATGCCATCATTATTATTATTATTATTAATAAAGACGATTGAATGACTGTGAGCCCACTGTTGGGTAGGGACTGTCTCTGTGTGTTGCCAACTTGGACTTCCCAAGCGCTTAGTCCAGTGCTCTGCACACAGTAAGCGCTCAATAAATACAATTGACTGATTGATTGATTTACTGATTCAGTCTCCTCAGCACACTCTCCTGAGGGAAGGCCAAGGGGGCGGGGCGCGCGGGTGACGCATGCGCGAGTGGGCGGGAAATCCATGACGTCATCGCGTCGGCTGCCTTGGAAACGGGGCAAGAGGCGGGCGCCGGAAGTGGATCCTCCCTGACCCGGAAGTGCTTCCGGAGGCAAGATGGCGGCGCTGGCCCGAGTCCTTGTGAGTGAAGGAGGGAGGGAGGGAATGAATGACTGTCACTGTGGCTACCGCCCGGGGCTGGGGATGGAGGGGGAGGGGAGAGAGGCTGAGGGGGAAGGGAAGGGGTTAATCCTTCTGGGGGGCTTGGGGTGGGGTCTCCCCCCCTCCCCCCCGACCTGCCCTGACCGCGCATGCGCGGCCCCCCCTCGGGTCACCTTCTGCGAGGACCGGCTTGGCGGGGGGAGGGGGGAGGCTTCTCAACCGGGGTAATAATAATACTCATTCATTCATTCATTCATTCATTCAATCAACTGTCTTTATTAATAATAATAATAATAATGATGGCATTTATTAAGCGCTTACTATCAATCAATCGTATTTATTGAGCGCTTACTGCGGGCAGAGCACTGGACTAAGCGCTTGGGAAGTCCAAATTGGCCCCATGGAGAGACGGTCCCTACCCAACAGTGGGCTCACAGTCATTCAATCGTCTTTATTATTATTATCGTTCTTACTACTAATAATAAATAATTAATAAATGCCATTAATAATAATAATAATGGCATTTATTAAGCGCTTACTATCAATCAATCACTCAGTCGTATTTATTGAGCGCTTACTGTGTGCAGAGCACTGGACTAAGCGCTTGGGAAGTACAAATTGGCCACATCTAGAGACGGTCCCTACCCAACAGTAGGCTCACAGTCATTCAATCGTCTTTATTAATAATAATGATAATAACGATGGTATTTATTAAGCGCTTACTATCAGTCAATCACTCAATCGTATTTATTGAGCGCTTACTGCGTGCGGAGCACTGGACTAAGCGCTTGGGAAGTCCAAGTTGGCAACATATAGAGACGGTCCCTACTCAACAGTGGGCTCACAGTCATTCAATCGTCTTTATTAATAATAATGATAATAATAACGGTGGTATTTATTAAGCGCTTACTATCAGTCAATCACTCAATCGTATTTATTGAGCGCTTACTGCGTGCGGAGCACTGTACTGAGCGCTTGGGAAGTCCAAGTTGGCAACATAGAGAGACGGTCCCTACTCAACAGTGGGCTCACAGTCATTCAATCGTCTTTATTAATAATAATAATAACGATGGTATTTATTAAGCGCTTACTATCAGTCAATCACTCAGTCGTATTTATTGAGCGCTTACTGTGTGCAGAGCACTGGACTAAGCGCTTGGGAAGTACAAATTGGCCACATCTAGAGACGGTCCCTACCCAACAGTAGGCTCACAGTCATTCAATCGTCTTTATTAATAATAATGATAATAATAACGATGGTATTTATTAAGCGCTTACTATCAGTCAATCACTCAATCGTAGTTATTGAGCGCTTACTGCGTGCGGAGCACTGTACTGAGCGCTTGGGAAGTCCAAGTTGGCAACATATAGAGACGGTCCCTACTCAACAGTGGGCTCACAGTCATTCAATCGTCTTTATTAATAATAATAACGATGGTATTTATTAAGCGCTTACTATCAGTCAATCACTCAATCGTATTTATTGAGCGCTTACTGCGTGCAGAGCACTGGACTAAGCGCTTGGGAAGTCCAAGTTGGCAACACATAGAGAGACGGTCCCTACCCAACAATGGGCTCACAGTCATTCAATCGTCTTTATTAATAATAATAATAATGATGGCTTCTATTAAGCGCTTACTAGAAATTAATCAATCGTATTTATTGAGCACTTACAAGTCCAAGTTGGCAATGTATAGAGACGGTCCCTACCCAACAGTGGGCTCACAGTCATTCAGTCGTCTTTTGTTAATAATAATAATAACGATGGCATTTATTAAGCGCTTACTATCAATCAATCAATCACTCGTATTTACTGAGCGCTGACTGTGTGCAGAGCACTGGACTAAGCGCTTGGGAAGTCCAAGTTGGCAACATCTAGAGACGGTCCCTACCCAACAGTGGGCTCACAGTCATTCAATTGTCTTTATTGATAATAATAATAATTATTATTATGATGGCATTTATTAAGCACTTACTATCAATCAATCAATCAATCGTATTTTTTGAGCGCTTACAAGTCCAAGTTGGCAACATCTAGAGACGGTCCCTACCCAACAGTGGGCTCACAGTCTAAAAGGGGGAGACAGAGAACAAAACCAAACATACTAACAAAATAAAATAGATAGGATAGATAGGTACAAGTAAGATAAATAAATAAATAGAGTAATAAATATGTACAGACGTAAATACATATATCCAGGTGCTGTGGGGAAGGGAAGGGAGTAAGGCGGGGTGGATGGAGAGGGGGATGAGGGTGAGAGGAAGGAGGGGGCTCAGTCTGGGAAGGCCTCCTGGAGGAGGCCACTCATTCGTTCATTCAGTCAATCAATCGTATTTATTGAGTGCTTACTGTGCGCAGAGCACTGGACTAAGCGCTTGGAAAGTACAAGTTGGCAACATAGAGAGACAGTCTCTACCCAACAGTGGGCTCACAGTCATTCAGTCGTCTTTATTATTAATAATAATAATAATGATGGTATTTATTAAGCACTTACTATCAATCAGTCGGTTGTAGTGAGCGCTTACTGTGTGCAGAGCACTGGACTAAGCGCTTGGGAAGTCCAAGTTGGCAACATCTAGAGATGGTCCCTACCCAACAGTGGGCTCACAGTCATTCAATCATCTTTATTATTAATAATAGTAATAATAATAATGAGGGTATTAAGCGCTTACTATCAATCAGTCGTATTTCTTGAGCGCTTACTGTGCGCAGAGCACTGGACTAAGCGCTTGGAAAGTACAAGTTGGCAACATAGAGAGACAGTCCCCACCCAACAGTGGGCTCACAGTCATTCAATCGTGTTTATTAATAATAATAATGATGAGGATATTTATTAAGCGCTTACTATCAATCAATCAGTTGTAGTTATTGAGCACTTACTGTGTGCAGAGCACTGCACTAAGCGCTTGGGAAGTGCAAGTTGGCAACATATGGAGACGGTCCCTACCCAACATCATCATCATCAATCGTATTTATTGAGCACTTACTGTGTGCAGAGCACTGTACTAAGCGCTTGGGAAGTCCAAGTTGGCAACACATAGAGACAGTCCCTACCCAACAGTGGGGTCACAGTCTAAAAGGGGGAGACAGAGAACAAAACCAAACATACTAACAAAATAAAAGAAATAGAATAGATATGTACAAGTAAAATAGAGTAATAAATATGTACAAACATATATCCATATATCCAGGTGCTGTGGGGAAGGGAGGGAGGTAAGATGGGGGGATGGAGAGGGGGACGAGGGGGAGAGGAAGGAAGGGGCTCAGTCTGGGAAGGCCTCCTGGAGGAGGTGAGCTCTCAGCAGGGCCTTGAAGGGAGGAAGAGAGCCAGCTTGGCGGATGGGCAGAGATGGGATAGGATTTAAATAGGGCTTTGAAGGAGGGGAGGGTGAAGTCTTTCATTCATCCGTTCCATCGTATTAATTGAGCGCTTCTGGGCCCCAGTTCCCTCATCTGTCAAATGGGGATGAAGCCTGTGAGCCCCCCGTGGGACAACCTGATCACCTTGCAACCTCCCCGGCGCTTAGAACAGTGCTTTGCACGTAGTAAGCGCTCAACAAACGCCGTCATTATTGTTATGATGATTCTCTGGGCCTCCGTTCCCTCATCTGTAAAATGGGGATGAAGACCGTGAGCCCCCCGTGGGACAACCTGATCACCTTGGAACCTCCCCGGCGCTTAGAACAGTGCTTTGCACGTGGTAAACGCTTAACAAACGCCGTCATTATTGTTATGATGATTCTCTGGGCCTCAGTTCCCTCATCTGTAAAATGGGGATGAAGCCCGTGAGCCCCCCGTGGGACAACCTGATCACCTTGCAACCTCCCCGGCGCTTAGAACAGTGCTTTGCACGTAGTAAGCGCTCAACAAACGCCGTCATTATTGTTATGATGATTCTCTGGGCCTCCGTTCCCTCATCTGTAAAATGGGGATGAAGCCTGGGAGCCCCCCCGTGGGACAACCTGATCACCTTGGAACCTCCCCAGCGCTTAGAACAGTGCTTTGCACGTGGTAAACGCTTAACAAACGCCGTCATTATTGTTATGATGATTCTCTGGGCCTCAGTTCCCTCATCTGTAAAATGGGGATGAAGACCGTGAGCCCCCCGTGGGACAACCTGATCACCTTGGAACCTCCCCGGCGCTTAGAACAGTGCTTTTCACGTAGTAAGCGCTCAACAAACGCCGTCATTATTGTTATGATGATTCTCTGGGCCTCAGTTCCCTCATCTGTAAAATGGGGATGAAGACCGTGAGCCCCCCGTGGGACAACCTGATCACCTTGGAACCTCCCCAGTGCTTAGAACAGTGCTTTGCACGTAGTAAGCGCTTAACAAACGCCATCATTACTGTTATTATGATTCTCTGGGCCTCAGTTCCCTCATCTGTAAAATGGGGATGGAGGGGAGGTATTATTACCTTTCTGCTGTTTTTGATTATAACTTACAAGTTATAACCATTTTGCACATCTCCCCGTTCTTATATGTTGTACATCATGCATCTTATGTACTTCCCAAGCGCTTAGTACAGTGCTCTGCACACAGTAAGTGCTCAATAAATTCGATTGAAAGAATGAATGTTGGGTAGGGACCATCTCTCTATGTGGCCAACTTGGACTTCCCAAGCGCTTAGTACAGTGCTCTGCACACAGTAAGCGCTCAATAAATATGATTGAATGAATGACCGTGAGCCCCTCCCCCCCCCCCGGAAACCTGATCACCTTGTAACCTCCCCAGCGCTTAGAACAGCGCTTTGCACATAGTAAGTGCTGAATAAATGCCATCATTATTATTATTAATAATAATATTAATAATAAAATAATGATGGAACTTCTCTGTGCCTCAGTGACTGCATCTGGAAAATGGGGGTGAAATAATAATAATAATGATGGTATTTGTTAAGCGCTTACCATGTGCAAAGCACTGTTCTAAGCGCTGGGGTAGATATAAGGTGATCAGGTTGTCCCACGGGGGGCTCACAGTCTTAGTCCCCATTTTACAGATGAGGTAACTGAGACCGAGAGAAGTGAAGTGACTTGCCCAAAGTCACACAGCTGACCAGTGGCAGAGTCAGGATTCGAACCCCTGACCTCTGACTCCAAAGCCTGGGCTCTTTCCACTGAGCCACACTGCTTCTCTGTGAGCCCCCCTTGGGATGACCTGATCACCTTGTAACCTCCCCAGCGCTCTGAACAGTGCTTTGCACATAGTAAGTGCTTAATAATTGCCATTATTATTATTAATAATAATAAGAATAATAATGGAACTTCTCTTTGCCTCAGTTCCCTCATCTGTAAAATGGGGATGAGGACCGTGAGCCCCCCGTGGGACAGCTTGATCACCTTATAACCTCCCCAGCGCTTAGAACAGTGCTTTACACATAGCAGGCGCTTAACAAATACCAATATTATTATTATTATTCTCTGGGCCTCAGTTACCTCATCTGTAAAATGGGAATGAAGACTGTGAGCCCCCCGTGGGGAAACCTGATCACCCTGTAACCTCCCCAGCACTTAGAACTGGGCTTGGTACATAGTAAGCGCTTAATAAATGCCATCATTGTTATTATAATTAAGCGCTTACTTTATATTATTATTATAATATTATATTATATTATAATTTATAATGTTATTATTATTATATTTTTATTATTATAATTAAGTGCCAAGTGCTGCTGTAAGCGCTGGGGTAGAGAAGCAGCGTGGCTCAGTGGAAAGAGCCCGGGCTTGGGAGTCAGAGGTCATGAGTTCAAATTCCGACTCCGCCAGTTGTCAGCTGTGTGACTTTGGGCAAGTCACTTCACTTCTCTGGGCCTCAGTTCCCTCATCTGGAAAATGGGCATTAAGACTGTGAGCCCCCTGTGGGACAACCTGATCACCTTGTATCCCCCCCCCCAGCGCTTAGAACAGTGCCTTGCACATACTAAGTGCTTAATCAATCAATCAATCAATCGTATGGAGCGCTTACTGTGTGCAGAGCACTGTACTAAGCGCTTGGGAAGTACAAGTTGGCAACATAGAGAGACAGTCCCTACCCAACAGTGGGCTCACAGTCTATAAATGCCATTATTATTATTATTATTATTATTATTATTATTATTATTATTATTATTATCATCCAACAGGCCTACTTACTCCCAAGTGCTCGGCACACAGCGAGCGCTCGACGGAGACCAAATGCAGTATGGCCAAATGGGAAGAGGACTGAGCCCTCATCTCCCTTGCTCGTTGCCCCCCAGCCCTCCACGCGCTAGCCTGGGCTTGGACTTGTTGCCACCTTGTACTTCCCAAGCGCTTAGTCCAGTGCTCCGCACACAGTAAGCGCTCAATAAATACGATTGAATGAATGAATGAATGTCGGGTAGGGACCGTCTCTAAATGTTGCCAACTTGTACTTCCCAAGTGCTTAGTCCAGTGCTCTGCACACAGTAAGCGCTCAATCAATACGATTGACTGAATGAATGAATTAATGGTGGGTAGGGACCGTCTCTAAATGTTGCCCACTTGTACTTCCCAAGCGCTTAGTACAGTGCTCCGCACACAGTAAGCACTCAATAAGTAAGATTGAATGAATGAATGTTAGGTAGGGACCCTCTCTCTGTGTTGCCAACTTGTACTTCCCAAGCGCTTAGTCCAGTGCTCTGCACACAGTAAGCGCTCAATAAATGCGATTGAATGAATGAATGAATGTTAGGTAGGGACCGTCTCTAAATGTTGCCAACTTGCACTTCCCAAGCGCTTAGTACAGTACTCTGCACACAGTAAGCGCTCAATATAAACGATTGAATGAATGATTGCTAGGTAGGGACCGTCTCTATATGTTGCCAACTTGTACTTCCCAAGCGCTTTGTACAGTGCTCTGCACACAGTAAGCACTCAATAAATACGATTGAATGAATGAATGAATGTTGGGTAGGGACCGTCTCTATATGTTGCCAACTTGTACTTCCCAAGCGCTTAGTACAGTGCTCTGCACACAGTAAGCGCTCAATAAATATGATTGAATGAATGAATGTTAGGTAGGGACCATCTCTCTATGTTGCCAACTTGTACTTCCCAAGTGCTTAGTACAGTGCTCTGCACACAGTAAGCGCTCAATAAATGCGATTGAATGAGTGAATGTTAGGTAGGGACCGTCTCTATATGTTGCCAACTTGTACTTCCCAAGCGCTTAGTACACTGCTCTTCACACAGTAAGTGCTCAGTAAATACGATTGAATGACTGAATGAATGTTAGGTAGGGACCATCTCTCTATGTTGCCAACTTGGACTTCCCAAGCGCTTAGTACAATGCTCTGCACACAGTAAGTGCTCAATAAATATGATTGAATGAATGAATGAATGTTAGGTAGGGACTGTCTCTCTGTGTTGCCAACTTGTACTTCCCAAGAGCTAGTACAGTGCTCTGCACACAGTAAGCGCTCAATAAATATGAATGAATGTTGTAGGGACTGTCTCTCTATGTTGCCAACTTGTACTTCCCAAGTGCTTAGTCCAGTGCTCTGCACACAGTAAGCGCTCAATAAATATGATTGAATGAATGAATGTTAGGTAGGGACCGTCTCTCTATGTTGCCAACTTGTACTTCCCAAGTGCTTAGTCCAGTGCGCTGCACACAGTAAGCGCTCAATAAATGCGATTGAATGAATGAATGAATGTTAGGTAGGGACCGTCTATAAAAGTTGCCAACTTGCACTTCCCAAGCGCTTAGGACAGTGCTCTGCACACAGTAAGCGCTCAATATAAACGATTGAATGAATGATTGTTAGGTAGGGACCGTCTCTATATGTTGCCAACTTGTACTTCCCAAGCGCTTAGTCCAGTGCTCTGCACACAGTAAGCGCTCAATGAATACGATTGAATGAGTGAATGTTAAGTAGGGACCGTCTCTATACGTTGCCAACTTGTACTTCCCAAGTGCTTAGTACAGTGCTCTGCACACAGTAAGCGCTCAGTAAATGCGATTGAATGAATGAATGAATGTTAGGTAGGGACCGTCTCTCTATGTTGCCAATTTGTACTTCCCAAGCGCTTAGTCCAGTGCTCTGCACACAGTAAGTGCTCAATAAATACGATTGAATGAATGAATGAATGAATGTTAGGTAGGGACCGTCTCTCTGTGTTGCCAATTTGTACTTCCCAAGTGCTTAGTCCAGTGCTCTGCACACAGTAAGTGCTCAATAAATACGATTGAATGAATGAATGGATGAATGTTAGGTAGGGACCGTCTGTATATGTTGCCAACTTGTACTTCCCAAGCGCTTAGTAATAATAATAATAATAATAATGATGGCATTTATTAAGCACTTACTGTGCGCAAAGCACTGTTCTAAGCGCAGGGGAGGTCACAAGGTGATCAGGTTGTCCCTTCGGGGGGCTCACAGTCTTAACCCCCATTTTCCAGATGAGGTCACTGAGGCCCAGAGAAGTGAAGTGACTCACCCAAAGTCACCCAGCTGCCAACTGGCAGAGCCGGGATTTGAACCCAGGACCTCTGACTCCAAAGCCCGGGCTCTTTTCCACTGCTTCTCCCAACGCTGGCCTCTGGTGATTCTCCTCCTGTCCCTCCGGCCGCTGCTTCTCCGTCTCCTTCGCGGGCTCGCCCTCCCATCCCCTTTCTGTAGTACAGCCTAGTCCAGTGCTCTGCACACAGTAAGCGCTCAATAAATACGATTGAATGAATGAATGAATGGATGAATGAATGAATAAAGGGCAGGTCTTGTCTCGTTCCAGAAGAGTCGCCCTTTGGCCACCTTGCAGGTGGCCACCTGCGGCAGGCACCTGGCCCTGAGGACGCCCCTCTCCCCGGCGGGACTATGGAGTAGACCCCTCTGGCTGCCACCTCAGGTAGGCTCCGCCGCCCTCTGCTTCGCCCGCCCTGTCCACCAACCGTCCGACCAAACCAGCCCGGTGGGACGGACCGGCTAGGGCTCGGGGGTTGCCCTCCTCTCCGGCCCCGGATCGTGGTATTCCAAGCGGGAATTCCCAGCTCCGGAAGAGAAGGGAGACTGGTGCCGTTCCCGGCCCCCCGTGCTCTGCACGGAGGAAGCGCTCAATAAGTACGACTGAATGAATGAAACAAACCCCAGATCACAACCTTCGAGACTGGGAGCCCACTGTTGGGTAGGGGCCGTCTCTATATGTTGCCGACTTGGACTTCCCAAGCGCTTAGTACAGTGCTCTGCACACAGGAAGCGCTCAATAAATACGATTGAATGAATGAATGAATGAACCTGGCCTGGCCCCCACGGCTCTCCGGCAGCTGGCCAGAGTCACCCAGCTGGCAGAGCGAAGATTTGAACCCATGACCTCCGACTCCAAAGCCCAGGCTCTTTCCACTGTGCCGCGCTGCTTCGCCTCCCAACAGTGCTTGGCACAGAGTAAGCGCTTAACAAATACCATCGTAGCAATAGTAACGATTATTATTCATTCAGTCATTCAGTCGTATTTATTGAGCGCGTAATAATAATAATAATGTTGGCATTTGTTAAGCGCTTACTATGTGCCAAGCACTGTTCTAAGCGCTGGGGGGGATACAAAGTGATCAGGTTGGCCCACGTGGGGTTCACAGTCTTAATCCCCATTTGACAGATGAGGGAACTGAGGCTCAGAGAAGTTAAGTGACTTGCCCAAGGTCACACAGCAGACATGTGGTGGAGCCGGGATTCGAACCCATGACCTCTGACTCCAAAGCCTGTGCTCTTTCCACTGAGCCACGCGTACTGTGTGCAGAGCACTGTACTAAGCGCTTGGGAAGTACAAGTAGGCAACTATATTTAGAGACGGTCCCAACCGACAGCGGGCTCACAGTCTAGAAGCAGTGTGGCTCAGTGGAGAACAGCCTGGGCTTTGGAGTCAGAGGTCATGGGTTCAAATCCCGGCTCTGCCAACTGTCAGCTGGGTGACTTTGGGCAAGTCACTTCACTTCTCTGGGCCTCAGTTCCCTCATCTGGAAAATGGGGATGAAGACCGTGAGCCCCCCGGGGGACAACCTGATCACCTTGTAACCTCCCCAGCGCTTAGAACAGTGCTTTGCACGTAGTAAGCGCTTAATAAATGCCATCATTATTATTATTAACAAATACCATCATAGCAATAATAACGATTATTATTCAGTCTGTCATTCAGTCGTATTTATTGAGCACGTACTGTGTGCAGAGCACTGTACTAAGCGCTTGGGACGTACAAGTTGGCAACTATATTTAGAGACGGTCCTAACTGACAGCGGGCTCACAGTCTAGAAGCAGCGTGGCTCAGTGGAGAACAGCCTGGACTTTGAAGTCAGAGGTCATGGGTTCAAATCCCGGCTCTGCCAAATGTCAGCTGGGTGACTTTGGGCCAGTCACTTCACTTCTCTGGGCCTCAGTTCCCTCATCTGGAAAATGGGGATGAAGACTGTGAGCCCCCATGGGACAACCTGATCACCTTGTAACCTCCCCAGCGCTTAGAACAGTGCTTTGCACGTAATAAGCGCTTAATAAATTCCATTATTATTATTATTATTATTAACAAATACCATCGTAGCGATAATAACGATTATTATTCATTCATTCAGTCGTATTTATTGAGTGCGCACTGTGTGCAGAGCACTGTACTAAGCGCTTGGGAAGTACAAGTTGGTGACTTATACAGTCCCTACGCAACAGCGGGCTCACGGTCTAGAAGGGGGAGACAGAGAACAAAACCAAACATATTAACAAAATAAAATAAATAGAATAGATATGTACAAGTAAAATAAATAATCATAATGATAATCATAATTTGGGTATTTGTTAATCAATCAATCAGTCGTATTTATTGAGCACTTACTGTGTGCAGAGCACTGGACTAAGCGCTTGGGAAGTGCAAGTTGGTGACTTGTCCCTCTCATCCCCCTCTCCATCCCCCCATCTTACCTCCTTCCCTTCCCCACAGCACCTGTATATATGGATATATGTTTGTATGGATTCATTACTCTATGTATTTATTTTACTTGTACATATCTATTCTATTTATTTTATTTTGTTAGTATGTTTGGTTTTGTTCTCTATTTTATTATTTATTTATTACTCTATTACTACTCTATTATTGCTTTATTTATTTATTTATTACTCTATTTATTACTCTGTTATTACTCTATTTATTATTACTCTATTTATTACTCTATTTATTTTACTTGTACATATCTATTCTGTTTATTTTATTTTGTTAGTATGTTTGGTTTTGTTCTCTGTCCCCCCCTTTTAGACTGTGAGCCCGCTGTTGGGTAGGGACCGTCTCTAGATGTTGCCAACTTGGACTTCCCAAGCGCTTAGTACAGTGCTCTGCACACAGCAAGCGCGCAATAAATACGATTGATTCATTGATTGATATAGAGATGGTCCCTACCCAACAGTGGGCTCACAGTTAAGCACTTACGAAGCACCGGGGTGAATACGAACAGATGGCGTTGGGCACAGTCCCGTGTCCCACGTGGTGCCAGCTTGCACTTCCCAAGCGCTTAGCACAGCGCTCTGCACTCAGTAAGCGCTCAATAAATATGACTGATTGATTGATTGATCGATTGCTCACAGTCTTAATCAAATGAGGCCTAGAGAAGTCAATTGACTCGCCCAGCGTCCCCCAGCAGACAGGTGGCAGAGGTGGGATTCGAACCCAGGTCCTCTGACTCTCGGGCCTGGGCTATGCCCGCGGGGCCTCCCGTAGAGTTGGATTTGGGGAAGCAGCGTGGCGCAGTGGAAAGAGCCCGGGCTTTGGAGTCAGAGGTCATGGGTTCAAATCCCGGTTCCGCCAGTTGTCAGCTGGGTAACTTTGGGCAAGTTACTTCACTTCTCTGTGCCTCAGTTCCCTCATCTGTAAAATGGGGATGAAGACTGTGAGCCCCACGTGGGACAACCTGATCACCTTGGAACCTTCCCAGCGCTTAGAACAGTGCTTTGCACATAGTAAGCGCTTAATAAATGCCATCATTATTATTATTTGGACTTGCTTAGGGGCCCTGCCCTCCAGGAGCTGCCAGTCTAGTCGGCGAGGCAGGCGCGAGTCGCCCGTCTTCGACCTTGGAGGTGGTTGGGATTTGGAGGGGAAACGCGGGCGCCTCCTTCCTTCCCTGACCCTACTTCCCAAGCGCTTAGTCCAGGGCTCCGCACACGGTAAGCGCTCAATAAATACGATTGATTGATTGATTGATTGATGGATTCCCTCCGGTCGGTCCTCCAGCTCCTCGCCACCCAGGACTCGGTGCGGCCCTCGGAGGAGAAGGTGGGCCCGCTGACCAAGATCATCGAAGCCATGGGCTTCACGGGCCCCCTCAAGTACAGCCGATGGGTAAGGCCCCTCGCCCCCCTCCCGCCGCTCCCACGCCCCCTCGGTCACCCCTCCGTTCCCGGGATCCCGGGGGGCTCCGGGCTCCCACCACCGAGAGCGGGATTCAGCATTCCCGGAGCGGGGCCCCGAGCAGTGTCCGGCTCCCGCTGGCCGCTGTGCCCGCTTGCCAGGCTCCCCCTCCCACCAGGATCCAACTTGCCAACTATATGTTGCCAACTTGTACTTCCCAAGCTCTTAGTACAGTGCTCCGCACACAGTAAGCGCTCAATAAATGCGACTGATTGATTGATTGATCCATCTCCCCCTCCCTGTCGCTCTCATCTGCCCCCTCCCCTGTCCGCTTCCCGCGCCCAGTCGGGCCCGCCTGCCGGAGTCCGGCTCTCGCTCCCTGGGGAAGGGGACGCTTCATTCAGTCGTATTCATTCATTCATTCATTCACTGAATCGTATTTATTGAGTGCTTACTGTGTGCGGAGCAGTGGACTAAGCGCTTGGGAAGTCCAAGTTGGCAACATATAGAGACGGTCCCTACTTAACATTCATTCATTCATTGAATCGTATTTATTGAGCACTTACTGTGTGCAGAGCACTGGACTAAGCGCTTGGGAAGTCCAAGTTGGCAGCATATAGAGACGGTCCCTACCTAACATTCATTCATTCATTCATTCATTGAATCGTATTTATTGTGCGCTTACTGTGGGCGGAGCACTGGACTAAGTGCTTGGGAAGTCCAAGTTGGCAACATCTAGAGACGGTCCCTACCCAACAATCAATCAATCAATCAATCAATTGTATTTATTGAGTGCTTAATGTGTGCGGAGCACTGGACTAAGCGCTTGGGAAGTCCAAGCTGGCAACATCTAGAGACGGTCCCTACCCAATCAATCAATCATATTTATTGAGCACTTACTGTGTGCAGAGCACTATACTAAGCGCTTGGGAAGTCCAAGTTGGCAACATCTAGAGACGGTCCCTACCCAACAATCAATCAATCATTTGTATTTATTGAGCTCTTACTGTGTGCGGAGCACTGTACTAAGCGCTTGGGAAGTCCATGTTGGCAACATCTAGAGACAGTCCCTACCTAACATTCATTTGTTCATTCATTCATTCATTGATTGAATCATATTTATTGAGCGCTTACTGTGTGCGAAGCACTGTTCTAAGCGCTTGGGAAGTCCAAGTTGGCAACATATAGAGACGGTCCCTACCCAACAATCAATCAATCATATTTATTGAGCGCTTCCTGTGTGCAGAGCACTGGACTAAGCGCTTGGGAAGTCCAAGTTGGCAACATCTAGAGACGGTCCCTACCCAACAATCAATCAGTCGTATTCATTGAGCGCTTACTGTGTGCAGAGCACTGTACTAAGCGCTTGGGAAGTCCAAGTTGGCAACATAGAGAGACGGTCCCTACCCAACAGCGGGCTCACGGTCTAGAAGGGGGAGATGGAGAACGAAACAAAACCTATTAACAAAATAAAATCGATAGAAGAGCGATCACCCCAGGGTTTGCATCCTCTGCCGTGTTATCCCGCCCCCGGCGCCCGGTCCGCAGCACCCGCGCCCAGCCCCGCCTGGCCACGCGCTGACCAAGCGCTTAGTACAGTGCTCTGCCCATAGTAAGCGCTCAATAAATACGATTGATTGATTGATTGATTGACCGGGGTGGGCACTTTTCGCGCAGAAGATTAAGATCGCCGCCCTGCGCATGTACACGAGCTGCGTTGAGAGAACGGACTTCGAGGAATTCTTCCTGCGTAAGCGAGGGGTGGGGGGCTCCCGGGGGGCGCGGGAACCGGGGGGCTCTTTCCGTGGGGAGGTGGGGGGATCCCGCCATCCATCCCTCTGGCCCGGAATTCCCTCCCTTTTCCCATCCGCCAAGCTCTCTCTCTTCCTCCCTTCAAGGCCCTACTGAGAGCTCACCTCCTCCAGGAGGCCTTCCCACACTCAGCCCCCTCTCCATCCCCCCCGCCTTACCTCCTTCCCTTCCCCACAGCACCTGGATATATGGATATATGGTTGTACATATTTATTACTCTATTTATTTATTTTACTTGTACATATCTATCCTATTTATTTTATTTTGTTGGTATGTTTGGTTTTGTTCTCTGTCTCCCCCTTCTAGACTGTGAGCCCACTGTTGGGTCGGGACTGTCTCTATATGTTGCCAATTTGTACTTCCCAAGCGCTTAGTACAGTGCTCTGCACACAGTAAGCGCTCAATAAATATGATTGATGATGATGATGATGTACGCTTTCCCAACAACCCCTCTTCATTCATTCATTCATTCAGTCGTACTTATTGAGCGCTTACTGTGTGCAGAGCTCTGTAGTAAGTGCCTCCTCCCCCCCAACTTTCCCCGCCGAACCCTCAGCCACCCCGACAAGCAAACACACACGCAGACACGCGGTGGAGGGGGCAGTCAATCAGGGGTATTTGTTGAGCACTCAGTGTGTGCACTGTACTAAGCGCTTGGGAGAGGACAAGAGAACTCCCCCTCTCCCCCTCCTCCATCCCCCCCGCCTTACCTCCTTCCCTTCCCCACAGCACCTGGATATATGGATATATGTTTGTATGTATTTATTACACTATTTATTTATTTATTTTACTTGTACATATCTATTCTATTTATTTCATTTTGTTAATATGTTTGGTTTTGTTCCCTGTCTCTCCCTTCTAGACTGTGAGCCCGCTGTTGGGTAGGGACCGTCTCTATGTGTTGCCGACTTATACTTCCCAATCAATCAATCGTATTCATTGAGCGCTTACTGTGTGCAGAGCACTGTACTAAGCGCTTGGGAAGTGCTTAGTACAGTGCTCAGCTCACAGTAAACGCTCAGTAAATACGATTGATTGATTGATTCAAGGCCCTACTGAGAGCTCACCTCCTCCAGGAGGCCTTCCCACACTGAGCCCCCTCCTTCCTCTCCCCCTCGTCCCCCTCTCCATCCCCCCCACCTTACCTCCTTCCCTTCCCCACAGCACTTGGATATATGTATATATGTTTGTACATATTTATCACTCTCTTTATTTACTTATTTATTTTACTTGTACATATCTATTCTATTTATTTTATTTTGTTAGTATGTTTGGTTTTGTTCTCTGTGTCCCCCTTCTAGACTGTGAGCCCACTGTTGGGTAGGGACCGTCTCTATATGTTGCCGACTTGTCCTTCCCAAGCGCTTAGTCCAGTGCTCTGCACACAGTCAGCGCTCAGTAAATACGATTGACCGATTGATTGATTGATCTGTACGGATTTATTACTCTGTATTTATTTTACTTGTACATATTTATTCTATTTATTCTGTTTTGTTAATATGTTTTGTTTTGTTGTCTGTCTCCCCCTTCTAGACTGTGAGCCCACTGTTGGGTAGGGACCGTCTCTCTATGTTGCCAGCTTGGACTTCCCAAGCGCTTAGTCCAGTGCTCTGCACACAGTAAGCGCTCGATAAATATGATTGATTGATTGATTGATATGTTGCCGACTTGGACTTCCCAGGCGCTTAGTCCAGTGCTCTGCACACGGTAAGCGCTCGATAAATGCGATTGATTGATTGATTGATATGTCGCCGACTTGGACTTCCCAGGCGCTTAGTCCAGTGCTCTGCACACAGTAAGCGCTCGATAAATACGATTGATTGATCCACTGATTGATATGTTGCCGACTTGGACTTCCCAAGTGCTTAGTCCAGTGCTCTGCACACAGTAAGTGCTCGATAAATACGATTGATTGATTGATTGATATGTTGCCCACTTGGACTTCCCAGGCGCTTAGTCCAGTGCTCTGCACACAGTAAGCGCTCGATAAATACGATTGATTGATTGATTGGTATGTTGCCTACTTGGACTTCCCAAGCGCTTAGTCCAGTGCTCTGCACACAGTAAGCGCTCGGTAAATGCGATTGAATGAATGAATGACCGAAGTGCTGTGCCCAGCCTCCTTTCCCCCGATTCCCTACCTCGGCCCCCTTCCGTCTCCCATCCATCATCATCATCAATCGTATTTATTGAGCGCTTACTGTGTGCAGAGCACTGTACTAAGCGCTCGGGAAGTGCAAGTTGGCAACATATAGAGACGGTCCCTACCCAACAGTGGGCTCACAATCTCTCCCCCTCCTCCTTTCTTCCTCCCGCCCACCCCGATGTTCGGCGTAGTTGGTTCCAGTGGGGTGTGGGGTGCCCACCCCGCAAGGGACGGCTTCGAGCCCTCAGTTTCCCCCTCCCCCTGCCTCCCTGCGGCCTTTCGAAGCAGCGTGGCTCAATGGAACGAGCCCGGGCTTTGGAGTCCAGAGGTCATGGGTTCAAATCCCGGCCCCGCCAACTGTCAGCTGCGGGACTATGGGCGGGTCGCTTCTCTCGGCCTCGGTTCCCTCGTCTGTAAAGCGGAGACTCCGAGCCCCACGTGGGACAACCTGGTGGCTTTGTATCCTCCCCAGCGCTTAGAGCAGTGCTTGGCACATAGTAAGCGCTTAACAAACGCCATCGTTATCATTATTATTATTTCAGCTCCAGGACTAAACCTCCTGGCGCCTTTCTCCGAGCAGGGGTCGGGGGAGGAAGCGACCCTGGAGACCCCCCTCCGTCCGGTCCGGGCCTTGGGATGCCCCCGGAGTGGGCGGGAATGTTGGGAGCGTCCGCTCTGCGCGAGGCCAGAGAGCCCCCTCTGCCCGGCCCCTGACCCCTGACCCCTTCCTCCGCCTTCCTGCGGTCCTGCCCTTCCCGTTCTCCGGCCCCCCGCTTCCATCTCCCCCGTCCCCGTGACGACGGACCAGCGTGCGGGGACCCCCGGGGGGACCGCGGGGAGGCGGGGGCCGGCCTGACCCGGGGTCTTTCCGTCGTCGCAGGGTGTCAGATGCCGGACACGTTCAACTCCTGGTTCCTGATCACCCTGCTGCACGTCTGGTGAGCGCGGGGTCCCAAGAGGGGCCGCCCCCCACCCCCCCCCCACCCCCGCCCCCCGGCCGCAAGGTGCACCGGCCCCGTGAAACGCCACTTTGTTCGGCCGTGACACGGCACCATTCATCGCGTCTCCCGGCCGGCTTTTCCCGAAAGGTCAGATCCCACCCCCCCCCCCGAGAGAAGCTAATATTTGCCGGGTCCCCGGCAGCCCGGCCTCCGCTATCTCCGCGGCCCCCGCCAGCCGGCGCGGAAAGCGGCCTCTCCCCGCCGCTGTTTTAGGAACGTTTGACATTTACGTAAAAGCGGTCGGAGCTGGGAGAGGCCGTGGTTCTCCCGGCTGACGTGCCGGGCCTCCCCCGGGACAAGACATTTAACACCTCTGCCGGTGTTTTTCCCCTCCGTCCGCGACACGCGTCGCCAGGAAAAATCTCCCCTCTGGGCTCACGTTACGCGCCGGGGGGATGTCGGGCCGGCCGCGGCCGTCAATCCGCGGGAAGGCCGCTGCTCCGACCGGACCGTGGGACGGACTGATTTATGTGTAACCTCCCCAGCGCTCAGGACAGCGCTTGGCACATAGTGGGCGCTTAAGAAGTGCCACCTTGATCATTATTATTATTACAGGGCACTTAGGAGACGTCCCCTCTGAGACTCTTCCGGTCGGCTGTGCGCGGGACACCTGACCTCACGCTTGGGACGCGGCTTAGAGAAGCAGCACGGCTCGGGGGGAAGAGCCCGGGCTTTGGACTCAATCAATCAATCAGTCGTATTTATTGAGCGCTTACCGTGTGCAGAGCGCTGTGCTAAGCGTTTGGGAAGTCCAAGTTGGCAGTATATATATATATATATACTTATTATATATAGTATATAGTATATATACACTTACTATATATAGTATATATATATTTATTTGTTATTATTATATACTTATATATATACTTATTATATATAGTATATAGTATATATACTTATTATATATGTTATATAGTATATAGTATATAGATGTATATTTATTTGTTATTATTATATGTATTTATTGAGCGCTTACCGTGTGCAGAGCACTGTACTAAGCGTTTGGGAAGTCCAAGTTGGCAGTATATATATATATATATATATATATATATATATATACTTATATATATATATATATATATATACTTATTATATATAGTATATAGTATATATACTTATTATATATAGCATATATATTTATTTGGTGTTATTATATACTTATATATGTGCTTATATATAGTATATAGTATATATACTTATTATATATATTATATAGTATATAGTATATAGATATATATTTATTTGTTATTATTATATGTATTTATTGAGCACTTACCGTGTGCAGAGCACTGTACTAAGCGTTTGGGAAGTCCAAGTTGGCAGTATGTATATATATATATACTTATATATATATACTTATTGTATATAGTATATAGTATATGTATACTTATTATATATAGTATATAGTATATATACATATATATTTACTTATTATTATATACTTATATATATACTTATTATATTTAGTGTATAGTATATATATACTTATATATTATATAGTATATAGTATATATATATTTATTTGTTATTATTATATGTATTTATTGAGCGCTTACTTTGTGCAGAGCACTGTACTAAGCGCTTGGGAAGTCCAAGTTGGCAATATATATATATATATATATATATATATATATATACATATATATATATATACACGATTGATTGAACATATAGAGACAGTCCCTACCCAACAGTGGGCTCACGGTCTAAAAGACTGTGGTCAGTCAGAGGTCACGGGTTCAAATTCCGGCCCCGCCAATTGCCAGCTGGGTGACTTTGGGCAAGTCCCTCCACGTCCCTGGGCCTCAGTGACCCCAGCTGGAAAATGGGGATTAAGGCCGCGAGCCCCCCGTGGGGCGACCTGATCACTTTGTAACCTCCCCAGCGCTTAGGACAGTGCTTGGCACATAGTAGGCGCTTTAGAAGTGCCGCCTTTATTGTTATTATTATTATTGGGAGAGGACGGTAGAGTTAGCAGACCTCCGGGAGCCGACGGGGCGCAGAGCACTGCGCTGAACGCTCGGGAGAGTCCAGTAGATAGAAACTTGGGAAGCTTAGTCGCCCGTGTCCGGAGCGCCGGCCGAGCTCTTTGGAGAGGGCGGTGGAATCGGCGGACGCGGGGCCTGCCCTCAAGGAGCTTAGTCTACTGCGGGTAGAGCACTGTGCTGAACGCTCGGGGGGCACGGTAGAGGGGCACGACCCCCACCCTCAAAGGGCTTACGGTCTTCTGTGGCGTGAGCACTGACCGAGCTCTTGGGAGAGTACCCTAGAATCAGCAGGCACGGTGCCTGCCCTCAGGGAGCTTACCCTTGACTGTGTTTAGAACCCCCCGAGGGAGCGCTTGGGGGAGAGAAGCCGCGTGGCTCAGTGGAAAGAGCCCGGGCTTTGGAGTCGGAGGTCTTGGGTTCGAATCCCGGCTCTGCCACTCGTCAGCTGGGTGACTCTGGGCAGGTCACTTCGCTTCTCTGGGCCTCAGTGACCTCATCTGTACAATCTTTATTGAGCGCTTACTGTGTGCAGAGCACTGTACGAAGCGCTGTACAATGAGAAGCAGCGTGGCTCAGTGGAAAGAGCCCGGGCTTTGGAGTCGGAGGTCGTGGGTTCGAATTCCGGCTCCGCCACTCGTCAGCTGGGTGACTTCGGGCAAGTCGCTTCTCTGGGCCTCAGTGACCTCGTCTGTACAATCAGTCAGTCGTATTTATTGAGCGCTTACTGTGTGCAGAGCATTGTACGAAGCGCTGTACAATGAGAAGCAGCGTGGCTCAGTGGACAGAGCCCGGGCTTTGGAGTCGGAGGTCGTGGGTTCGAATCCCGGCTCCGCCACTTGTCAGCTGGGTGACTCTGGGCAAGTCACTTCGCTTCTCTGGGCCTCAGTTCCCTCATCTGTACAATCAGTCAGTCGTATTTATTGAGCGCTTACTGTGTGCAGAGCACTGTACTAAGCGCTGTACAATGAGAAGGAGCATGGCTCAGTGGACAGAGCCCGGGCTTTGGAGTCGGAGGTCGTGGGTTCGAATCCCGGCTCCGCCACTCGTCAGCTGGGTGACTTTGGGCAAGTCACTTTGCTTCTCTGGGCCTCAGTTCCCTCATCTGTACACTGAGAAGCAGCGTGGCTCAGTGGAAAGAGCCCGGGCTTTGGAGTCGGAGGTCATGGGTTCAAATCCCGGCTCCGCCACTTGTCAGCTGTGTGACTTTGGGCAAGTCACGTCACTGCTCTGGGCCTCAGTTCCCTCATCTGTCCAATGGGGATTAAAACAGTGAGCCCCATGTGGGACAACCTGATCACCTTGTAACCTCCCCAGCGCTTAGAACGGTGCTTTGCACTTAGTAAGCGCTTAATAAATGCCATTATGATTATTATTACAAGGGGGATGAAGACTGTGAGCCCCCTGTGGGACAACCTGATCGCCTTGTAACCTCCCCAGCGCATAGAACGGTGCTTTGCACATAGTGAGCGCTTAATAAATGCCGTCATTATTATTATTATTATTATTATTATTATTATTATGGGTTCAGTAGAGAAAGTACACACAATCCCTGCCTTCTTTTAGACTGTGAGCCCACTGTTGGGTAGGGACTGTCTCTCTATGTTGCCAATTTGTACTTCCCAAGTGCTCTGCACATAGTAAGCACTCAATAAGTACGATTGATGATGATGATAATATGATTGATTGGGCTAAGCGGGAGGGCCACGGGGGGTGTGCATGACAGAGGAGAGGGGTTGGGGGGACCTGATGCGAGTCTGTGGCGTTCCCCCCCAGCCCTCCGCGGGACGCGCCCGGTCCGGATGAAGGGGGAAGGCCGCGGTCGGCCTTTGAGGGGGAGGGAGGCCTTGGCCTGACGTGAGTCTGGTGTTCCTCCTCTTCCGTTCCCGCTCAGGATGTGCCTGGTCCGGATGAAGCAGGAAGGCCGGGCCGGGAAGTATATGTGCCGTACCATCGTCCACTTCATGTGGGAGGACGTGGAGCAGCGCGGCCGAGTCATGGGGGTAAGTGGCGCCGGCGGCCGGGGCGAGGGGGACCCCGCAGGCCCGGGGCAGGAGACCCTCGCCCCGCTCCCGGCCGGACGGCCCCCGTTTCGAATCCTGGAGGCCGAGCGGGAGCCCCGGAACGGCCGGGGGACATCCGGAGGGTCACTCGGGCCGGGGGTCTACGCCGCCACCCCCGCGGCCGTCTGGCGGAGGCTCCCGAGACGCGGGCACCGATGCGAGGGTGTTCCCCTATGGTGGGTGCCACCCGGGGCTCCGCTCGCCTGCCCGGGCCCGGACTCGGCAGAAGCAGCGTGGCTCAGTGGAAAGAGCCCGGGCTTGGGGGTCAGAGGTCATGGGTTCCAATCCCGGCTCTGCCGACGGTCAGCTGTGTGACTCTGGGCAAGTCACGTAACTTCTCTGGGCCTCAGTCCCCTCATCCGTAAAATGGGGATGAAGACTGGGAGCGCCGCGTGGGACAACCTGATCACCTTGTAATAATAATAATAATAATAAGGATGGCATCTATTAAGCCCTTACTATGTGCAGAGCACCGTTCTAAGCACTGGGAAGGTTACAAGGCGATCAGGTTGTCCCATAGGGGGCTCACAGTCTTAATCTCCATTTTAATTAATTAATGATGGCATTTATTAAGCGCTTACTATGTGCCAAGCACTGTTCTAAGCGCTGGGGAGGATACAAGGTGATCAGGTTGTCCCACGAGGGGCTCGCGGTCTTAATCCCCATTTTCCAGATGAGGGAACTGAGGCCCAGAGAAGTGAAGCGACTCGCCCAAAGTCACCCAGCTGACAGTTGGCGGAGCCGGGAGTTGAACCCATGACCCCTGACTCCAAAGCCCGGCCTCTTTCCACCGAGCCACGCCGCTTCTGCCGAGTCCAGGTCCAGGGTTCTCTAACCCCCCAGCACTTAGAACAGCGCTTTGCACGTAGTAAGCGCTTAACAAATACCATCATCATCATCACCATCAAATACCACCATCATCATAATTATTATTATTATCCCCGCCTGGCGAGGATGGGTGCCAACCCTCCCCGCCTCGGGGTTGCGGGCAAGCGGAAGGCTCGGAGCCGGAAAGTGGGCAAGGGCAGGTCGGCGAGGGTCACGTTTGCATGTGGGAAGGGAGGCCGGAGGTCCGATCGCTCTCCATCTTCCTCCCGGTATCTCTTGACTTCCGACCGATTGGCCTTCTCCCGTCCCTCTCCTTCTCCCGCCCGCTGACCTCCGGATCCAACCCTGCTTTCCAGCTTCCTCCCTTCGGGCCACCTCCTCTTCCCGGATCGTCCCCCTCCCGCCCCCGGGCCTCATGGTCGGACCCGTTCGGTCCCCACCTTCCGATCGCTCCCGGGAGGCCCGGATTTCCCGCTCGTCCCTTTAGTTGGATATCCATCCCGGGGCCGCTGGATCGCGGAGTCCCCGAAACCGGGGACCGGCCACCTCTCGTCCTCGGTTTGGCTACTCCCGAGCACCCGCCACGGTGGTCCGCACCTCGGTGGCCCCTGGCCGGGAGGCCCGGCGTGTGTGGGCCGGGATTGAGGCCGGGGGTCATCTGGGGGTGGGCCCTCCCCAGACCTCCGCTGGTTGCGGCCTCCGCTCCCGTGGCCACCGCGCTCTGCCTTGGCGAAGCCACCCTGGGCCGCTTCCTCCCCGGGCCCCGCTCCTCCGGCCCGTCTGCGTTTCTCCTGAAACTTGCGTCACTCCTGGAAATTCCGCAAATGCCGACTTCTCCCCCGGTCCCCCGGCCAGCTAGGGCAGGGGCCGCCCCCGGCCGCCCTCAGACCGGCGTCCGGCTCGCCCGGGTTTGGGGGCCGTGAGAGGCGGGTGGGTCGCGGGGAGGCCGGGAGAGGGGAGCTGCGGGGAGAGGCGGCATTCCCCGGCCGGAAGGTGGAACGGACTCGGGAAGGGCAAGGGAAGCCCGGGTTCGCCGGGGGCATCTCCCGCCAGGCCCGCGCCCTCCTTTCGCGCCGAAAACCCGAGGTCGCCCGTCGGCCCTGGGCTCGCAGCTGGGGGACCCCTTCCCACGGGACTCTGTGGGACCGGTTCATCCATCCCGGGACCCGCGGATTCCCGGATCTTCCGCGCTCCCGGCCCCGTGTGGAATTCCTTTCCCTTGGCTCCAGCTTGGGCAGCCGTGCCCCCGGGCCGGGACCCCCGCCCCGCCACGGCCCGGCGACCGGGCCGGTTTCCGCCGCGCCCCTCGCCGGGGGTCCGAGGCGGTCAGCCTCCAGGTGCGCCCCGCTCGGCGGCCGGCCGGGGCCCCTGACTTCATTTTTCCACTCGTGGCCTTTGGAGCAAACCGAAAAACAAACATGGAAATTGGCTGGAGGCGGCAACCCCGGGTGTTAATAGTAACGACTTCCCCCCGGGCCGCCGTGCCAGGCCCCTCGGCCACCTGGCCGCTCACAATGGGCAGCTTGAGCGCGGGCCGGGCGGGGACGGGGATTGGGGCCGGCGAGCCGGGGGGGCTCCTCAGGAGGGTCCCGGGGGTGGAGGCCGGACGCCTTCGCCTCGCGGAAGGGTCCGGGGGGCCGGCCCGCGGTCCGGAGCGGCGGGGGCGGTCACCCGTCGCCCCATCGCCAAGGGCTTGCCCGTCTCGGGATGGGGGTGAGGCCCGGCCGCGCCGGCTTTCGTTCCTCGTTCGGGCCTCGGGCGGCGGCAGACAGAGACGCCGTTGTCATGGGCGCCCGTCTCTGGGCCGTCCAGCCCAGCCCCACCTGTCTGCTGGACGCCCATCCAAGGGCCGGCCCGCCCCGCCAACGGGGGCACCTTGGGGTTCGCCCCGGCTTGGTTCGGTATATGTTGCCATCTTGTAATAATACTACTAATAATAATGTTGGTATTAAGCGCTTACTATGCGCAAAGCACTGTTCTAAGCGCCGGGGGGAACACAAGGAGATGAGGCGGTCCCATGTTGCCGGACGCCCGTCCATGGGCCGGCCCGCCCCGCCAACGGGGGCACCTTGGGGGTCGCCCCGGCTTGGTTCGGTATATGTTGCCATCTTGTAATAATACTAATAATAATAATGTTGGTATTAAGCGCTTACTATGCGCAAAGCACTGTTCTAAGCGCCGGGGGGAACACAAGGAGATGAGGCGGTCCCATGTTGCCGGACGCCCATCCAAGGGCCGGCCCGCCCCGCCAACGGGGGCACCTTGGGGGTCGCCCCGGCTTGGTTCAGTATATGTTGCCATCTTGTAATAATAATAATAATAATAATGTTGGTATTAAGCGCTTACTATGTGCAAAGCACTGTTCTAAGCGCCGGGGGGAACACAAGGAGATGAGGTGGTCCCATGTTGCCGGACGCCCATCCAAGGGCCGGCCCGCCCCGCCAACGGGGGCACCTTGGGGTTCGCCCCGGCTTGGTTCAGTATATGTTGCCATCTTGTAATAATACTAATAATAATAATGTTGGTATTAAGCGCTTACTATGTGCAAAGCACTGTTCTAAGCGCCGGGGGGAACACAAGGAGATGAGGCGGTCCCATGTTGCCGGACGCCCATCCAAGGGCCGGCCCGCCCCGCCAACGGGGGCACCTTGGGGTTCGCCCCGGCTTGGTTCAGTATATGTTGCCATCTTGTAATAATAATAATAATAATAATGTTGGTATTAAGCGCTTACTATGTGCAAAGCACTGTTCTAAGCGCCGGGGGGAACACAAGGAGATGAGGTGGTCCCATGTTGCCGGACGCCCATCCAAGGGCCGGCCCGCCCCGCCAACGGGGGCACCTTGGGGTTCGCCCCGGCTTGGTTCAGTATATGTTGCCATCTTGTAATAATAATAATAATGTTGGCGTTTGTTAAGCGCTTACTATGTGCAAAACACTGTTCTAAGTGCTGGGGGGAACGCAAGGAGATGAGGTGGTCCCATGTTGCCGGACGCCCATCCAAGGGCCGGCCCGCCCCGCCAACGGGGGCACCTTGGGGTTCGCCCCGGCTTGGTTCGGTATATGTTGCCGTCTTGTAATAATAATAATAATGTTGGTATTTGTTAAGCGCTTACTATGTGCAAAGCACTGTTCTAAGCGCCGGGGGGAACACAAGGAGATGAGGCGGTCCCATGTTGCCGGACGCCCATTCAAGGGCCGGCCCGCCCCGCCAACGTGGGCACCTTGGGGTTCGCCCCGGCTTGGTTCGGTATATGTTGCCATCTTGTAATAATAATAATAATAATAATAATGTTGGTATTTGTTAAGCGCTTACTATGTGCAAAGCACTGTTCTAAGCGCCGGGGGGAACACAAGGAGATGAGGTGGTCCCATGGGGGGCTCACAGTCTGAATCCCCATTTTACAGATGAGGGAGCTGAGGCACGGAGAAGTGAATAGACGTGCCCAAGGTCACACAGCAGACCTGTGGGGGAGGTGGGATTCGAACCCATGACCTCTGCCTCCCAAGCCCGCGCTCTTTCCACTGAGCCACGCTGCTTGTACTTCCCAAGCGCTTAGTCCAGTGCTCTGCACACAGTAAGCGCTCAATAAATATGATTGATGATTGATGATGATACAGTGCTCTGCTCACAGTAAGCGCTCAATAAATATGACTGATGATTGATTGATTCAGTACTAGTAGTACTAGAGGAGCAGCGTGGCTCAGTGGAAAGAGCCTGGGCTTTGGAGTCGGAGGTCATGGGTTCGAATCCCGGCTCCGCCACATGTCTGCTTGTGTGGCCTTGGGCAAGTCACTTCACTTCTCTGAGCCTCAGTTACCTCATCTGGAAAATGGGGATTAAGACTGTGAGCCCCCCCCGCGGGACAACCTGATCACTTTGTAGCCCCCCCCCCAGCGCTTAGTACAGTGCTTTGCACATAGTAAGCGCTTAATAAATGCCAACATTATTATTATCATTATTATTGGTAGTAGTAGAACCAGCGTGGCCTAGTGGAAAGAGCCCGGGCTTGGGAGCCAGAGAACCTAAAATAACGATGGCGTTTATTAAGTGCTTACTATGTGCCAAGCACTGTGCTAAACGCTGGGGAGGTTCCAAGGTGATCAGGTTGTCCCACGGCGGGGGGGCTCGCGGTCTTCATCCCCATTTGACAGATGAGGGAACTGAGGCCCGGAGAAGTACTGTACTAAGCGCTTAGTGCAGTGCTCTGCACACAGTAAGCGCTCAATAAATACGATTGACGATGATGAAGTGACTCGCCCGAAGACACACAGCTGACAGTTGGCAGAGCCGGGATTCGAACCCGTGACCTCTGACTCCAAAGCCCGGGCTCTTCCCCCTGAGCCACGCTGCTTCAGGACCCGGGTTCTAATCCCGGCTCCGCCGCCTGGCCGCTGCGGGACCTTGGACGGGTCGCTTCCCATCTCCGCGCCTCGGTTCCTCCATCTGTAAAATGGGGGTGAAGACCGTGAGCCCCGTGTGGACAATAAATACGATTGAGTGAATGAATGACAGGGACTGTATCTTTAATAATAATAACAATGGCATTTAATAGCTTACTATGTGCGAAGCACTGTACTAAGCGCCGGGGAGGTTACAAGGTGATCGGGTTGTCCCACGGGGGGCTCACAGTCTTCATCCCCATTTTCCAGATGAGGTCACTGAGGCACAGAGACGTGACGTGACGTGACTCGCCCAAAGTCGTCATCATCATCATCAATCGTATTTATTGAGCGCTTACTATGTGCAGAGCACTGTACTAAGCGCTTGGGAAGTACAAATTGGCAACATATAGAGACAGTCCCTACCCAACAGTGGGCTCACAGTCTAAAAGTCACACAGCTGGCGGTTGGCGGAGCCGGGATTCGAACCCGTGGCCTCTGACTCCAAAGCCCCGGCTCTTCCCACTGAGCCGCGCTGCTTCTCTGACCCGATTTTTTTTTTTAAATGGCATTTATTAAGCGCTTACTATGTGCAAAGCACCGTTCTAAGCGCTGGGGAGGTTACAAGGCGATCAGGTTGTCCCACGGGGGGCTCCCAGTCTTCATCCCCATTTTCCAGATGAGGTCACTGAGGCCCAGAGAAGAGAAGTGACTTGCCCAAAGTCCCACAGCTGACAATTGGCAGAGCCGGGATTCGAACCCATGACCTCTGACTCCAAAGCCCGGGCTCTTTCCACTGAGCCGCACTGCTTCTCTAGGCTTCTCTCAGGGCTTAGAACGGTGCTTTGCACATAGTGAGCGCTTAATAAATGCCATTAAAAAAAAAAATTATCCGATTATCCTGTGTCTTCCCCAGCGCTCAGTGCGGTGCGTGCGCCTCGGTTCCTTCATCTGTAAAATGGGGGTGAAGACGTGGACGCTTAGCAAATACCACAGTGATTATTATTACTGGTGAACGGCGGGGCCTCGGCTGTGGCCTCCTCTCCCGCGCCCTGATCGATCAATCGTATTTATTGGGCGCTTACTGTGTGCAGAGCGCTGTACTAAGCGCCTGGGAAGTCCAAGTTGGCAACATAGAGCCAACAGCGGGCTCACAGGACTGCCCCAGGACGAACGCGCCCTCCGATGACGGTCAATCAATCAATCAATCAATCGTATTTATTGAGCGCTTACTATGTGCAGAGCACTGTACTAAGCGCTTGGGAAGTACAGATTGGCAACGCATAGAGACAGTCCCTACCCAACAGTGGGCTCACAGTCTAGTCGTGGGGTTAGTGAAGCGCTTACTACGCTCCAGGCGTCGGAACGGCCAGGAGGTAGTCGGGCCCGGGCCCACCCAAAGCTCGCAGTCTGGGGGGTTTTCAGTCCCATTTTACAGATGGGGAAACCGAGGCCCGGAGAAGTGAAGTGACTTGGCCCAGGTCCGGCAGCAAGCAGGAAACCGGGAGGGGGATCCGGCCCCCCATGGATGTCGTGGTGCTCTGGTGTGACTTTTTAGGGTATCTATTAAGCGCTTACTATGTGCCGGGCACCGTTCCGCGCACTGGGGTAGATGGAAGCTAATAATAATAATAATAATAATAATAATAATAATAATAATGGCATTCGTTAAGCGCTCACTATGTGCAAAGCACTGTTCTAAGCGCTGAGGAATAATAATACTAATAATAATGGCATCTGTTAAGCGCTCACTATGTGCAAAGCACTGTTCTAAGCGCTGAGGAATAATAAGAATAATAATAATAATGGCATTCGTTAAGCGCTCACTATGTGCAAAGCACTGTTCTAAGCGCTGAGGAATAATAATAATGGCATTCGTTAAGCGCTCACTATGTGCAAAGCGCTGAGGAATAATAATAATGGCACTTGTTAAGCACTCACTATGTGCAAAGCACTGTTCTAAGCGCTGAGGAATAATAATACTAATAATGGCATTCGTTAAGCGCTCACTATGTGCAAAGCACTGTTCTAAGCACTGAGGAATAATAAGAATAATAATAATGGCATTTGTTAAGCGCTCACTATGTGCAAAGCACTGTTCTAAGCGCTGAGGAATAATAATAATAATAATGGCATTTGTTAAGCGCTCACTATGTGCAAAGCACTGTTCTAAGCGCAGAGGAATAATAATAATAATAATGGCATTTGTTAAGCGCTCACTATGTGCAAAGCACTGTTCTAAGCACTGAGGAATAATAATAATAATAATGGCATTCGTTAAGCGCTCACTATGTGCAAAGCACTGTTCTAAGCGCTGAGGAATAATAAGAATAATAATAATGGCATTTGTTAAGCGCTCACTATGTGCGAAGCACTGTTCTAAGCGCTGAGGAATAATAATACTAATAATGGCATTTGTTAAGCGCTCACTGTGTGCAAAGCACTGTTCTAAGCGCTGAGGAATAATAATAATAATAATAATGGCATTTGTTAAGCACTCACTATGTGCAAAGCACTGTTCTAAGCGCTGAGGAATAATAATACTAATAATGGCATTTGTTAAGCGCCCACTATGTGCAAAGCACTGTTCTAAGCGCTGAGGAATAATAATAATAATAATAATGGCATTCGTTAAGCGATCACTATGTGCAAAGCACTGTTCTAAGCGCTGAGGAATGATAATACTAATAATGGCATTCGTTAAGCGCTCACTATGTGCAAAGCACTGTTCTAAGCGCCGAGGAATGATAATAATAATAGCATTCGTTAAGCGCTTACTATGTGCAAAGCACTGTTCTAAGCGCTGAGGAATAATAATAATAATAATAATGGCATTTGTTAAGCGCTCACTATGTGCAAAGCACTGTTCTAAGCGCTGAGGAATAATAATACTAATAATAATGGCATTCGTTAAGCACTCACTATGTGCAAAGCACTGTTCTAAGCGCTGAGGAATAATAAGAATAATAATAATGGCATTTGTTAAGCGCTCACTATGTGCAAAGCACTGTTCTAAGCGCTGAGGAATAATACTAATAATGGCATTCGTTAAGCGCTCACTGTGCAAAGCACTGTTCTAAGCGCTGAGGAATAATAATGATAATAATAATGGCATTTGTTAAGCGCTCACTATGTGCAAAGCACTGTTCTAAGCGCCGAGGAATAATAATAATAATAATGGCATTCATTAAGCGCTCACTATGTGCAAAGCACTGTTCTAAGCGCTGAGGAATAATAATAATAATAATAATGGCATTTGTTAAGCGCTCACTATTTGCAAAGCACTGTTCTAAGCGCTGAGGAATAATAATACTAATAATAATGGCATTCGTTAAGCACTCACTATGTGCAAAGCACTGTTCTAAGCGCTGAGGAATAATAAGAATAATAATAATGGCATTTGTTAAGCGCTTACTATGTGCGAAGCACTGTTCTAAGCGCTGAGGAATAATAATAATGGCATTCGTTAAGCGCTCACTATGTGCAAAGTGCTGAGGAATAATAATAATGGCATTTGTTAAGCACTCACTATGTGCAAAGCACTGTTCTAAGCGCTGAGGAATAATAAGAATAATAATAATGGCATTTGTTAGGCGCTCACTGTGCAAAGCACTGTTCTAAGCGCTGAGGAATAATAAGAATAATAATAATGGCATTTAAGCGCTCACTATGTGCAAAGCACTGTTCTAAGCGCTGAGGAATAATAAGAATACTAATAATGGCATTTGTTAAACGTTCACTATGTGCAAAGCACTGTTCTAAGCGCTGAGGAATAATAATACTAATAATGGCATTCGTTAAGTGCTCACTATGTGCAAAGCACTGTTCTAAGCGCTGAGGAATAATAATACTAATAATGGCATTCGTTAAGCGCTCACTATGTGCAAAGCACTGTTCTAAGCGCTGAGGAATAATAGTAATAATAATAATGGCATTTGTTAAGCGCTCACTATGTGCAAAGCACTGTTCTAAGCGCTGAGGAATAATAATACTAATAATGGCATTCGTTAAGCACTCACTATGTGCAAAGCACTGTTCTAAGCGCTGAGGAATAATAAGAATAATAATAATGGCATTTGTTAAGCGCTCACTATGTGCAAAGCACTGTTCTAAGCGCTGAGGAATAATAATAATAATAATGGCATTTGTTAAGCGCTCACTATGTGCAAAGCACTGTTCTAAGCGCTGAGGAATAGTAGTAATAATAATGGCGTTTGTTAAGCGCTCACTATGTGCAAAGCACTGTTCTAAGTGCTGAGGAATAATAATAATAATAATGATAGTAATGGCATTTGTTAAGCACTCACTATGTGTAAAGCACTGTTCTAAGCGCTGAGGAGGATTGTGGCCGACTTGTACTTCCCAAGCGCTTAGTCCAGTGCTCTGCACACAGGAAGCACTCAATAAATGCGATTGAATGAATGAATGAATGTTAGGTAGGGACCGTCTCTCTGTGTTGCCAACTTGTACTTCCCAAGCGCTTAGTCCAGTGCTCTGCACACAGTAAGCGCTCAATAAATACGATTGAATGAATGAATGAATGAATGTTAGGTAGGGACCGTCTCTCTGTGTTGCCAACTTGTACATCCCAAGCGCTTAGTACAGTGCTTTGCGCACAGTAAGCGCTCAATAAATACGATTGAATGAATGAATGAATGTTAGGTAGGGACCGTCTCTCTATGTTGCCAACTTGTACTTCCCAAGCGCTTAGTCCAGTGCTCTGCACACAGTAAGCGCTCAATAAATACGATTGAATGAATGTTAGGTAGGGACCGTCTCTCTGTGTTGCCAACTTGTACTTCCCAAGCGCTTAGTCCAGTGCTCTGCACACAGTAAGCGCTCAATAAATACGATTGAATGAATGTTAGGTAGGGACCGTCTCTCTGTGTTGCCAACTTGTACTTCCCAAGCGCTTAGTCCAGTGCTCTGCACACAGTAAGCGCTCAATAAATACGATTGAATGAATGAATGAATGTTAGGTAGGGACCGTCTCTCTATGTTGCCAACTTGTACTTCCCAAGTGCGTAGTCCAGTGCTCTGCACACAGTAAGCGCTCAATAAATACGATTGAATGAATGTTAGGTAGGGACCGTCTCTCTGTGTTGCCAACTTGTACATCCCAAGCGCTTAGTACAGTGCTTTGCGCACAGTAAGCGCTCAATAAATGCGATTGAATAAATGAATGAATGAATGAATACAAGGTGATCAGGTTGTCCCACGTGGGGCTCACAATCTTCATCCCCATTTTCCAGATGAGGGAACTGAGGCACAGAGGAGTTAAGTGACTCGCCCAAAGTCACCCAGCTGACAAGTGGCGGAGCCGGGATTTGAACCCATGACCTCTGACTCCAAAGCCCGGGCTCTTTTCACGCTGCTTCTCAGGTTGGACACGGTCCATGTCCCACGTGGGGCCCTCACAGTCCCCGTTTCACAGAGGAGGGAACTGAGGCCGCGGGCCCGCTGTCGGGTAGGGCCCGCCTCTCTATGTTGCCAAATTGTGCTTCCCAAGCGCTTAGTACAGTGCTCTGCACACTGTAAGCGCTCAATAAATACGATCGAATGAATGAATGAGGCCCAGAGAAATGAAGTGACTCGCCCAGGGTCTCACAACAGGCAAGTGGTGGAACCGGGATTGGAATCCGGGGCCTTCGGGCACTGAATGTTCGCCCCACCTTCAACCCCACGGCGCTTATAAAGAAGCAGCGTGGCTCAGCGGGAAGAGCCCGGGCTTTGGAGTCAGAGGCCATGGGTTCAAATCCCGGCGCCGCCCCTTGTCAGCTGGGCGACTTTGGGCAAGCCACTTGGCTTCTCTGGGCCTCAGTGACCTCATCTGGAAAATGGGGGTGAAGACTGGGAGCCCCCCGTGGGACAACCTGATCACCTTGTAACCTCGCCAGCGCTTCGAACAGTGCGTGGCACATAGTAAGCGCTTAATAAATGCCATTATTATTATTATTATTATTACGGGCATAGCTGGAGATTAATTCATGGGAATGTCTGTCTTCCCCTCGGGAGCATAAGCTGAGGAACAGGGAACGTGGCTACCTGTTGTATTGGACTCTCTCAAGCGCTTCATAAGCGCTTAGTAATAATAGTAATAATAATAATGATGGCATTTATTAAGCGCTTACTATGTGCAAAGCACCGTTCTAAGCGCTGGGGAGGTTACAAGGTGATCAGGTTGCTCTGCACACAGTAAGCGCTCAATAAATACGATTGATTGATCAGGTTGTCCCTCGGGGGGCCCCCAGTCTTCATCCCCATTTTCCAGATGAGGTCACTGAGGCCCGGAGAATAATAATAATGATGTTGGTATTTGTTAAGCACTTACTATGTGCAAAGCACTGTTCTAAGCACTGGGGGGAACACAAGGAGATGAGGTGGTCCCATGTGGGGCTCACAGTTTTAATCCCCATTTTACAGATGAGGGAACTGAGGCACAGAGAAGTGAAGTGACTTGCCCAAGGTCACACAGCAGACATGTGGGAGAAGTGAAGTGACTTGCCCAAAGTCCCCCAGCTGACAATTGGCGGAGCCGGGGTTTGAACCCACGACCTTAGAGAAGCAGCATGGCTCAGTGGGAAGAGCCCGGGCTTTGGAGTCAGAGGTCATGGGTTCGAATCCCGGCCCCGCCACACGTCTGCTGTGTGACCTTGGGCAAGTCACTTCTCTGGGCCTCAGTTCCCTCATCTGGAAAATGGGGGTGAAGACTGTGAGCCCCACGTGGGACAACTTGATCACCTTGTATCCCCCCCACAGTGCTTAGAACGGAGCTTTGCACATAGTAAGCGCTTAACAAATGCCATTATTATTATTATCATTATTATTATTATTATTATTATTATTATTATTATTATGACCTCTGACTCCTAAGCCCGGGCTCTTTCCACTGAGCCGCGCTGCTTCTCAGTAAATATCAATCAATCAATCAATCGTATTTACCATTATTATTATTATTATTATTACGACCTCTGATTCATAAGCCCGGGCTCTTTCCACTGAGCCGCGCTGCTTCTCAGTAAGTATCAATCAATCGTATTTATTGAGCGCTTACTGTGTGCAGGGCACTGTACTAAGCGCTTGGGAAGTCCAAGTTGACAACATAGACGGTCCTTACCCGACAGCGGGCTCACAGTCGAAAAGGGGGACGATGAGAACGGGCCAAGCGGAGCGATGGGGTTGGGGTTGTGCCCCCCCAGATGCCCTCCGACCCCGCGGTGACCTCCTCCTCCCTCTCCAATCAATCAATCGTACTTATTGAGCGCCTACAGTGTGCAGAGCACTGTACTAAGCGCTTGGGCAGTCCAAGTTGGCAAAACCGACCCCACGGTGACTTCCGGAGCCGGAGGGTCGTGCCCGGTTGCCCCCCACCAGTGGGCCCTCCGACCCCGTGGTGACCTCCTCCCTCTCCAATCAATCAATCGTACTTATTGAGCGCCTACAGTGCGCAGAGCACTGTACTAAGCGCTTGGGAAGTCCAAGTTGGCAACATAGACGGTCCTTACCCAACAGTGGGCTCACAGTCAAAAAGGGGGACGATGAGAACGGGCCAAGCGGGGGGTTGGGGTTGTGCCCCCCGCCAGCGGGCCCTCTGACCCCGCGGTGACCTCCTCCTCCCTCTCCAATCAATCAATCGTATTTATTGAGCGCCTACTGTGTGCAGAGCACTGTACTAAGCGCTTGGGCAGTCCAAGTGGGCAAAACCGACCCCACGGTGACTTCCGGAGCCGGAGGGTCGAGCCCAGTTGCCCCCCACCAGTGGGCCCTCCGACCCCGTGGTGACCTCCTCCCTCTCCAATCAATCAATCGTACTTATTGAGCGCCTACAGTGCGCAGAGCACTGTACTAAGCGCTTGGGAAGTCCAAGTTGGCAACATAGACGGTCCTTACCTAACAGTGGGCTCACAGTCAAAAAGGGGGACGATGAGAACGGGCCAAGCGGGGGGTTGGGGTTGTGCCCCCCGCCAGCGGGCCCTCTGACCCCGCGGTGACCTCCTCCTCCCTCTCCAATCAATCAATCGTATTTATTGAGCGCCTACTGTGTGTAGAGCACTGTACTAAGCGCTTGGGCAGTCCAAGTCGGCAAAACCGACCCCACGGTGACTTCCGGAGCTGGAGGGTCGAGCCCAGTTGCCCCCCACCAGTGGGCCCTCCGACCCCGTGGTGACCTCCTCCCTCTCCAATCAATCAATCGTACTTATTGAGCGCCTACAGTGCGCAGAGCACTGTACTAAGCGCTTGGGAAGTCCAAGTTGGCAACATAGACGGTCCTTACCCAACAGTGGGCTCACAGTCGAAAAGGGGGACGATGAGAACGGGCCAAGCGGGGGGTTGGAGTTGTGCCCCCCGCCAGCGGGCCCTCCGACCCCGCGGTGACCTCCTCCTCCCTCTCCAATCAATCGTATTTATTGAGCGCCTACTGGGCGCAGAGCACTGTACTAAGCGCTTGGGCAGCCCAAGTCGGCAAAACCGACCCCACGGTGACTTCCGGAGCCGGAGGGTCGCGCCCGGTTGCCCCCAACCAGTGGGCCCTCCGACCCCGTGGTGACCTCCTCCCTCTCCAGTCAATCAATCGTACTTATTGAGCGCCTACAGTGCGCAGAGCACTGTACTAAGCGCTTGGGAAGTCCAAGTTGGCAACATAGACGGTCCCTACCCGACAGCGGGCTCCCAGTCGAAAAGGGGGACGATGAGAATGGGCCAAGCGGGGGGTTGGAGTTGTGCCCCCCACCAGCGGGCCCTCCGACCCCGCGCTGACCTCCTCCTCCCTCTCCAATCAATCAATCGTATTTATTGAGCGCCTACAGTGCGCAGAGCACTGTACTAAGCGCTTGGGCAGTCCAAGTCGGCAAAAGCGACCCCACGGTGACTTCCGGAGCCGGAGGGTCGCGCCCGGTTGCCCCCCACCAGTGGGCCCTCCGACCCCGTGGTGACCTCCTCCCTCTCCAATCAATTAATCGTACTTATTGAGCGCCTACAGTGCGGAGAGCACTGTACTAAGCGCTTGGGAAGTCCAAGTTGGCAACATAGACGGTCCCTACCCGACAGCGGGCTCACAGTCGAAAAGGGGGACGATGAGAACGGGCCAAGCGGGGGGTTGGGGTTGTGCCCCCCGCCAGTGGGCCCTCCGACCCCACGGTGACCCCCTCCTCCCTCTCCAATCAATCAATCGTATTTATTGAGCGCCTACTGTGTGCAGAGCACTGTACTAAGCGCTTGGGCAGTCCAAGTGGGCAAAACCGACCCCACGGTGACTTCCGGAGCCGGAGGGTCGTGCCCGGTTGCCCCCCACCAGTGGGCCCTCCGACCCCGTGGTGACCTCCTCCCTCTCCAATCAATCAATCGTACTTATTGAGCGCCTACAGTGCGCAGAGCACTGTACTAAGCGCTTGGGAAGTCCAAGTTGGCAACATAGACGGTCCTTACCCAACAGCGGGCTCACAGTAGAAAAGGGGGACGATGAGAACGGGCCAAGCGGGGGGTTGGGGTTGTGCCCCCCGCCAGCGGGCCCTCTGACCCCGCGGTGACCTCCTCCTCCCTCTCCAATCAATCAATCGTATTTATTGAGCGCCTACTGTGTGCAGAGCACTGTACTAAGCGCTTGGGCAGTCCAAGTTGGCAAAACCGACCCCACAGTGACTTCCGGAGCTGGAGGGTCGAGCCCAGTTGCCCCCCACCAGTGGGCCCTCCGACCCCGTGGTGACCTCCTCCCTCTCCAATCAATCAATCGTACTTATTGAGCGCCTACAGTGCGCAGAGCACTGTACTAAGCGCTTGGGAAGTCCAAGTTGGCAACATAGACGGTCCTTACCCAACAGTGGGCTCACAGTCAAAAAGGGGGACGATGAGAACGGGCCAAGCGGGGGGTTGGGGTTGTGCCCCCCGCCAGCGGGCCCTCTGACCCCACGGTGACCTCCTCCTCCCTCTCCAATCAATCAATCGTATTTATTGAGCGCCTACTGTGTGCAGAGCACTGTACTAAGCGCTTGGGCAGCCCAAGTCGGCAAAACCGACCCCACGGTGACTTCCGGAGCTGGAGGGTCGAGCCCAGTTGCCCCCCACCAGTGGGCCCTCCGACCCCGTGGTGACCTCCTCCCTCTCCAATCAATCAATCGTATTTATTGAGCGCTTACTGTGTGCAGAGCACTGTACTAAGCGCTTGGGAAGTCCAAGTTGGCAACATAGACGGTCCCTACCCGACAGCGGGCTCCCAGTCGAAAAGGGGGACGATGAGAACGGGCCAAGCGGGGGGTTGGAGTTGTGCCCCCCACCAGCGGGCCCTCCGACCCCGCGGTGACCTCCTCCTCCCTCTCCAATCAATCAATCGTATTTATTGAGCGCCTACTGTGTGCAGAGCACTGTACTAAGCGCTTGGGCAGTCCAAGTCGGCAAAACCGACCCCACAGTGACTTCCGGAGCCGGAGGGTCGAGCCCAGTTGCCCCCCACCAGTGGGCCCTCCGACCCCGTGGTGACCTCCTCCCTCTCCAATCAATCAATCGTATTTATTGAGCGCCTACAGTGCGCAGAGCACTGTACTAAGCGCTTGGGAAGTCCAAGTTGGCAACATAGACGGTCCTTACCCGACAGTGGGCTCACAGTCGAAAAGGGGGACGATGAGAACGGGCCAAGTGGGGGGTTGGGGTTGTGCCCCCCGCCAGTGGGCCCTCCGACCCCGCGGTGACCTCCTCCTCCCTCTCCAATCAATCAATCGTATTTATTGAGCGCCTACTGTGTGCAGAGCACTGTACTAAGCGCTTGGGCAGTCCAAGTGGGCAAAACCGACCCCACAGTGACTTCCGGAGCTGGAGGGTCGAGCCCAGTTGCCCCCCACCAGTGGGCCCTCCGACCCCGTGGTGACCTCCTCCCTCTCCAATCAATCAATCGTACTTATTGAGCGCCTACAGTGCGCAGAGCACTGTACTAAGCGCTTGGGAAGTCCAAGTTGGCAACATAGACGGTCCCTACCCAACAGCGGGCTCACAGTCGAAAAGGGGGACGATGAGAACGGGCCAAGCGGGGGGTTGGGGTTGTGCCCCCCGCCAGTGGGCCCTCCGACCCCGCGGTGACCTCCTCCTCCCTCTCCAATCAATCAATCGTATTTATTGAGCGCTTACTGTGTGCAGAGCACTGTACTAAGCGCTTGGGCAGTCCAAGTCGGCAAAACCGACCCCACGGTGACTTCCGGAGCCGGAGGGTCGCGCCCGGTTGCCCCCCACCAGTGGGCCCTCCGACCCCGTGGTGACCTCCTCCCTCTCCAATCAATCAATCGTATTTATTGAGCGCTTACTGTGCGCAGAGCACTGTACTAAGCGCTTGGGAAGTCCAAGTTGGCAACATAGACGGTCCCTACCCGACAGCGGGCTCCCAGTCGAAAAGGGGGACGATGAGAACGGGCCAAGCGGGGGGTTGGAGTTGTGCCCCCCACCAGCGGGCCCTCCGACCCCGCGGTGACCTCCTCCTCCCTCTCCAATCAATCAATCGTATTTATTGAGCGCCTACAGTGCGCAGAGCACTGTACTAAGCGCTTGGGCAGTCCAAGTCGGCAAAACCGACCCCACGGTGACTTCCGGAGCCGGAGGGTCGCGCCCGGTTGCCCCCCACCAGTGGGCCCTCCGACCCCGTGGTGACCTCCTCCCTCTCCAATCAATCAATCGTATTTATTGAGCGCCAACGGTGCGCAGAGCACTGTACTAAGCGCTTGGGCAGCCCAAGTGGGCAAAACCGACCCCACGGTGACTTCCGGAGCCGGAGGGTCGGCACGTTCCCGGAGTCGGGGGGGACTCGCTCGGCCGGGCCGGTCACCTTGGCCGGAGAGGTCACCGAGGAGGCCCCGGCCCCGCGGGGCGGGGAACTGGCGTAGACGCCCTCCCCGAAAGGTTGCGGCCATAAAGAGGGTCTTGTTCGCATCCGAGGGCCTCGCGGCCGGGAGCTTTTCACGGGGTGGCGTTGTTTATTTTACATGTAATTTGGCACTTGGTGCGCTCTTAAACCGTTGGCACGCCACCGTTTAACTGTTGCGCTGCCACCGAGGCGACCGGCGGGACCCCGGGGCGGCCGGCGGTGGGGAAGAGACACGGGGGCCTTGGGCCTGGTGGACTGAAGAGGCCTGGGTTCTTAGGCCGGCTCTGTCCTCCTAATCATAGTAAAAATAATGGTAATAATAATAATAAAGGCATTTATTAAGTGCTCACTATAATAATAGTAATAATAATGGCATTTATTAAGCGCTTACTATGTGCAAAGCACTTTTCTAAGCGCCGGGGCAGATACAAGGTAATCGGGTTGTCCCATGAGGGGCGCAAAGCGCTGTTCTAAGCGCTGGGGAGGTTACAAAAATAATAATAATGATGTTGGTATTTGTTAAGCGCTTACTATGTGCGAAGCACTGTTCTAAGCGCCGGGGAGGTTACAATAATAATAATAATAATGTTGGTATTTGTTAAGCGCTTACTATGTGCGAAGCCCTGTTCTAAGCGCTGGGGAGGTTTTAATAATAATAATATTGTCGGTATTTGTTAAGCGCTTACTATGTGCGAAGCCCTGTTTTAAGCGCTGGGGAGGTTTTAATAATAATAATATTGTCGGTATTTGTTAAGCGCTTACTATGTGCAAAGCACTGTTCTAAGCGCTGGGGAGGTTACAATAATAATAATAATGTTGGTATTTGTTAAGCGCTTACTATGTGCGAAGCACTGTTCTAAGCGCTGGGGAGGTTACAAGATGATCAGGTTGTCCCACGGGGGGCTCACAGCCTTCATCCCCATTTTACAGATGAGGGAACTGAGGCCCAGTGAAGTGACTTGCCCAAAATCACCCAGCTGACAATTGGTAGAGCCGGGATTTGAACCCATGACCTCTGATTCCAAAGCCCGGGCTCTTTCCACTGAGCCCCGCTGCTTCCCCCAAAGGCATTTATTAAGTGCTCACTATAATAATAATAATAATAATGGCATTTACTAAGCGCTTACTATGTGCCAAGCACTGTTCTAAGCGCTGGGGAGGTTGCAAGGTGATCAGGTTGCCCCCTGGGGGGCTCACAATCTTAATCCCCATTTGACAGATGAGGGAACTGAGACCCAGAGAAGTGAAGTGACTTGCCCAAAGTCACCCAGCTGACAGTTGGTAGAGCCGGGATTTGAACCCATGACCTCTGATTCCGAAGCCCGGGCTCTTTCCACTGAGCCACGCTGCTTCCCCCAAAGGCATTTATTAAGTGCTCACTATAATAATAATAATAATAATAATAAAGGCATTTATTAAGTGCTCACTATAATAATAATAATAATAATAATAAAGGCATTTATTAAGTGCTCACTATAATAATAATAATAATAATGGCATTTATTAAGCGCTTACTATGTGTGAAGCACTGTTCTAAGCGCTGGGGAGGTTACAATAATAATAATGTTGGTATTTGTTAAGCGCTTACTATGTGCAAAGCACTGCTCTAAGCGCTGGGGAGGTTACAGGGTGATCAGATTGTCCCATGGGAGGCTCACAGTCTTAATCCCCATTTGACAGATGAGGGAACTGAGGCCCAGAGAAGTGAAGTGACTTGCCCAAAGTCACCCGGCTGACAGTTGGTAGAGCCGGGATTTGAACCCATGAACTCTGATTCCAAAGCCCGGGCTCTTTCCACTGAGCCACGCTGCTTCCCCCAAAGGCATTTATTAAGTGCTCACTATAATAATCATAATAATAATAATAAAGGCATTTATTAAGTGCTCACTATAATAATAATAATAATGGCATTTATTAAGCACTTACTATGTGCAAAGCACTGTTCTAAGCGCTGGGGAGGTTACAATAATAATAATAATAATGTTGGTATTTGTTAAGCGCTTACTATGTGCAAAGCACTGTTCTAAGCACTGGGGCAGATACAAGGTAATCAGGTTGTCCCACGAGGGGCTCACAGTTTTCATTCCCATTTTAAAGATGAGGGAACTGAGGCCCAGAGAAGGGAAGTGACTTGCCCAAAGTCACCCAGCTGACAGTTGGTAGAGCTGGGATTTGAACCCATGAACTCTGACTCCAAAGCCCGGGCTCCTTCCACCGAGCCACGCTGCTTCCCTTTATATATATATATATATATATATGTTTGTACATATTTATTATTCTGTATATTTAACTTGTACATATCTATTCTATTAATTTTATTTTGTTAATATGTTTGGTTTTGTTCTCTGTCTCCCCCTTCTAGACTGTGAGACCACTGTTGGGTAGGGACTGTCTCTATGTGTTGCCAACTTGGACTTCCCAAGCGCTTAGTACAGTGCTCTGCGCACAGTAAGCGCTCAATAAATAAGATTGAATGAATGAATGAATTTTGGGTAGGGACCGTCTCTATATGTTGCCAACTTGGACTTCCCAAGCACTTAGTACAGTACTCTGCACACAGCGCTCAATAAATACGGTTGAATGAATGAATGAATGTTGGGTAGGGACCGTCTCTATATGTTGCCCACTTGTACTTCCCAAGCGCTTAGTACAGTGCTGTGCACACAGTAGACGCTCAATAAGTACGATTGAATGAATGAATGTTGGGTAGGGACCGTCTCCATATGTTGCCAACTTGGACTTCCCAAGCGCTTAGTCCAGTGCTCTGCACACAGTAAGCGCTCAATAAATACGATTGAATGAATGAATGAATGTTGGGTAGGGACCGTCTCTCTATGTTGCCAACTTGGACTTCCCAAGCGCTTAGTCCAGTGCTCTGCACACAGTAAGCGCTCAATAAATACGATTGATTGATTGATCGATCAGGTTGTCCCATGGGGGGGCTCACCGTCTTAATCCCCATTTTACAGATGTGGTAACCGAGGCCCAGAGAAGTGAAGTCACCCAGCTGGCAGTCGGCGGAGCCGGGATTTGAACCCCTGACGTGTGACTCCAAAGCCCGGGCTCTTTCCGCTGAGCCACGCTGCTCAATCAATCAATCAATCAGTCAATCAGTCGGATTTATTGAGCGCTTACTGTGTGCAGAGCACTGGACTAAGCGCTTGGGAAGTACAAGTTAGCAACAGCGCCTAGTACGTGACCTGGCGCGTAGTAAGCGCCTCACAAGTCCCATCATCATCATCTTCCCGGGCCTCCGACGGGGGAGGCCCGAGAGTTCCTCGCCACAGGCCCCCAAACTGGGGCTTCCCAAACGTCGCCCCTCTCACTCTCCTGCTGCTCCTCAATCAATCAATCAATCAATCGTATTTATTGAGCGCTTACTGTGTGCAGAGCACTGTACTAAGCGCTCGGGAGGTACAAGTTGGCAACATCTAGAGACAGTCCCTCTGCGCTTTGGGGACCGGACCAAGGCCGCGGCGTGGCAGGCCGACCCGGGCCAACCGAGGCCGGGATGGGACCGGGAGATTTATTCATTCATTCAGCCGGTCGTATTTATTGAGCGCTTACTGTGTGCGGAGCACTGTACTAAGCGCTTGTGAAGTGCAAGTCGGCGTCCCCCACCGGTCATCTCCCAGTGACCAGGTGGGCGGGCAGCCGAGAGGGTCACGGCCGCCCACGGACCTGGGTTCTAATCCCGGCCCTGCCACCTGTCAGCCGGGTGACCTGGCTTCCCTGGGCCTCAGTTCCCTCGTCTGGAAAATGGGGGTGAATAACGATGGCATTTATTAGAGAAGCCGCGTGGCTCAGTGGAAGGAGCCCGGGCTGTGGAGTCGGAGGGCGTGGGTTCGAATCTCGGCTCCCCCACTTGTCAGCTGGGTGACTTTGGGCAAGTCACTTCTCTGGGCCTCAGTGACCTCATCTGTAAAATACGGATTAAGACTCGTTGGACAACCCGATTACCTTGTATCAACCCCAGTGCTTAGGACAGTGCTTGGCACATAGTAAGCGCTTAATAGATGCCACAATTATTATTATTATTCTCTGAGCCTCAGTGACCTCATCTGTAAAATACGGATTAAGACTCGTTGGGCAACCCGATTACCTTGTATCAACCCCAGTGCTTAGAACAGTGCTTGGCACATAGTAAGCGCTTAACAGATACCACAATTATTATTATTATTATTATTCTCTGAGCGTCAGTGACCTCATCTGGAAAATGGGGATGAAGCCTGTGAGCCCCACGTGGGACAACTTGATCGCCTTGTGATAAGAATAGTGCTCTGCATGTAGTAAGCGCTTAACAGATGCCACAATTATTATTATTATTATTATTATTCTCTGAGCCTCAGTGACCTCATCTGGAAAATACGGATTAAGACTCGTTGGACAACCCGATTACCTTGTATCAACCCCAGCGCTTAGGACAGTGCTTGGCACATAGTAAGCGCTTAATAGATGCCACAATTATTATTATTATTCTCTGAGCCTCAGTGACCTCATCTGGAAAATGGGGATGAAGCCTGTGAGCCCCACGTGGGACAACTTGATCGCCTTGTGATCAGAGCAGCGCTCTGCACGTAGTAAGCGCTTAACAAATGCCATTATTATTATTATTATTCTCTGAGCCTCAGTTCCCTCATCTGTAAAATGGGGATTAAGACTGTGAGCCCCCCCATGGGACAACCCGATCACCTTGTAACCTCCCCAGCACTTAGAACGGTGCTTTGCGTATAGTAGGCGCTTAATAAATGCCATCGTTTTTATTATTTATTATTAATAATAAATTAATTATTAGCTCAGTCTGCCCGCCGGGCGCGCCTCCCAACTTGGACTTCCCAAGCGCTTAGTACAGTCGGTACCCATCCCGCTGGCTAGTTACAGTGTGGTGCTCTGCACACAGTAGGGGCGCTCAGTACAGCACTCTGCACACAGTAGGTGTCCCATCCAGTGCTTGAGTGTAGTAAGCACCCCGTGCAGTGGTCTTTATACAGTATGCACTCAATCAGGAAGCAGGTGGGCTAATGTAAAGAGCCCCGGGCCTGGGAATCAGAGGGACCTGAGTTCTAATCTCCGTGTGGTATTTGTTAGGCGCTTACCATGCGCCAGACACTGTGAGCCCACTGTTGGGTAGGGACCGTCTCTAGATGTTGCCAATTTGTACTTCCCAAGCGCTTAGTCCAGTGCTCTGCACATAGTAAGCGCTCAATAAATACGACTGATGATGATGATGATGATGATGTTATAAGCGCTGGAGTAGAAATGCCCAGTTGTCTGCCGAGTGACCTTGAGCAAGTCACTTTTGCGTACCTCAGTTACCACGTCGGTAAAGTGGGGATTTAATAACTGTTCCTCCTTCCTCCTAGAGAATCAATCAATCAATCGTATTTATTGAGCGCTTACTGTGTGCAGAGCACTGTACTAAGCGCTTGGGCAGTACAAATTGGCAACATCTAGAGACAGTCCCTACCCAACAGCGGGCTCACAGTCTAAAAGGGGGAGACGGAGAACAAAACCAAACATACTAACAAAATAAAATAAATAGACTAAAATAAATAAATAAATAAATAATAATAAATAATAAAATAATTATCATCATCATCAATCGTATTTATTGAGCACTTACTATGTGCAGAGCACTGTACTAAGTGCTTGGGAAGTACAAATTGGCAACTTATAGAGACAGTCCCTACCCAACAGTGGGCTCACAGTCTAAAAGGGGGAGACGGAGAACAAAACCAAACAAACTAACAAAATAAAATAAATAGAATAGATATGTACAAGTAAAATAACTAACTAACTAAATAGAGTAATAAATAGATAAAAGCAGCCCAGTGGAAAGAGCCCCGGCTTGGGAGTCAGAGGTCCTGGGTTCTAATTCCGGCTCCGCCACTCGGCAGCTGGGTGACTTTGGGCAAGTCACTTCTCCGAGCCTCAGTTCCCTCATCTGTAAAATGGGGGTGAAGACTGTGAGCCCCCCCGTGGGACAACCTGATCGCCTGGCATCCTCCCCAGCGCTTAGAGCGGTGCTTTGCACATAGTAAGCGCTTAACAAATGCCATCATTATTATTATTATTACAGTGCTCTGCACACAGTAAGCGCTCCATAGGGAATATATCTGTTTATTGCGGTGTTATACTCTCCCGAGCGCTTAGTACAGTGCACTGTGTGCAGAGCACTGTACTAAGCGCTCGGGAGAGTATAACACCGCAATAAACAGATACATCCCCTATACAGTGACCGCCGGCCCCTAGGAAGCCGCGTGGCTCGGTGGAAAGAGCCCGGGCTTTGGAGTCAGACGTCACGGGTTCCAATCCCGGTCCTGCCAGTTGTCAGCTGGGGTGACTTTGGGCAAGTCCCTTCACTTCTCTGGGCCTCAGTTCCCTCGTCTGTAAAATGGGGGTGAAGACTGTGAGCCCCCCAGTGGGACAACCTGATCGCCTTGCATCCTCCCCAGCGCTTAGAGCGGTGCTTTGCACATAGTAAGCGCTTAATAAATGCTACTATTTATTATTATTATTATTATTAGTATTACAGTGCTGTGCACACAGTAAGCGCTCAATAGGGAATGTATCTGTTATTGCGGTGTTATACTCTCCCGAGTGCTTAGTACAGTGCACTGTGTGCAGAGCACTATACTAAGTGCTCGGGAGAGTATAATACCGCAATAAACAGATACATTCCCTATACAGTGACCGGCGGCCCCTAAGAAGCCGCGTGGCTCCATGGAAAGAGCCCGGGCTTTGGAGTCAGACATCACGGGTTCCAATCCCGGTCCTGCCAGTTGTCAGCTGGGGTGACTTTGGGCAAGTCCCTTCACTTCTCTGGGCCTCAGTTCCCTCGTCTGTAAAATGGGGGTGAAGACTGTGAGCCCCCCAGTGGGACAACCTGATCGCCTTGCATCCTCCCCAGCGCTTAGAGCGGTGCTTTGCACATAGTAAGCGCTTAATAAATGCTACTATTTATTATTATTATTATTATTAGTATTACAGTGCTGTGCACACAGTAAGCGCTCAATAGGGAATGTATCTGTTATTGCGGTGTTATACTCTCCCGAGTGCTTAGTACAGTGCACTGTGTGCAGAGCACTGTACTAAGCGCTCGGGAGAGTATAATACCGCAATAAACAGATACATCCCCTATACAGTGACCGCCGGCCCCTAGGAAGCCGCGTGACTCGGTGGAAAGAGCCCGGGCTTTGGAGTCAGACGTCACGGGTTCAAATTCCGGTCCTGCCAGTTGTCAGCTGGGGTGACTTTGGGCAAGTCCCTTCACATCTCTGGGCCTCAGTTCCCTCGTCTGTAAAATGGGGGTTATTCCTTCATTCATTCAGTGGTATTTATTGAGCGCTTAGTGGGGGCCGAGCACTGGACTGAGCGCTTGGGAAGGCCAAGTTGGCAACATCGAGAGACGACAGCGGGCTCACGGTCGGGAAGGGGCAGACGGGATTAAGACTGAGCCCCACGGGGCCTTGTAACCTCCGCAGCGCTTAGAGCAGTGCTTGGCACATAGTAAGCGCTTAACAAATACCATCATCATCATAAATACGATCGACCGATTGATCGAGGCCTCGTCGGGCTGACCCGCGGACGCCCCGTCCCGCGCACCCCCGGGCCCCGACCCCGCCGGGCCTTGTTTGCTCTGGCCCCGGCCCCGGCCTTGGCAGGAACGCTTGCCGTACGTGTTAAGTAATCCTCAAGGTAACATTTTTTTATGATGTCATAAAAAGCGCCCCGGCCCATTCCAACTCGCGGACTCTGTTGAAAGACGAGGGGCTAATTTATGGAGTGCGGTCCCCCCGCCGTCCCGGGGCCGCGGGCCCGATCAGAGCGGGGGCCCCGGGGCCCCCCGATTGGCCAGCGGTGACCTCACGGCTTGTGCGCGCCGTAAAGAGGCAATTAAGTCATGGCAGGGATGGCAGGCATCATTTAACCCCCCGATTTCTCGCGTCGCGTGTGTTATTAAACCCGCGGCAACGCCGGCCGCCGGACTTGGATGGCCCATAAACTCTCCCGGCCGTGGCTTTTAATAGCCGAGGGAGAGGGGAAACTCTGAGTAATGGACCCTGAAAGGCCCCTTTTGCTCGCCGCGCGGGCGACGGGGCCCGAGGAGAGCCGGCCTCGGTTCCCGCGGGATCCGTGCCGGATGGAAAACCGACCCACGGGCTTCCCGGGAGACTGGCCGGGTCACGGCCGCAAAAAGCGCGGACCTGGGTTCCAATCCCGTCCCTACCACCTTCGCACTTTGGGCACTTGGCTCCTCTGGGCCTCGTCTGGAAAGTGGGGGTGAATAATCATTCATTCATTCATTCATTCAACCGTATTTATTGAGCACTTACTGGGTGCAGAGCACGGTATTAAGCACTTGGGAAGGACAAGTTGGCAACAGATAGAGATGACACATTATCATCATCATCAATCATATTTATTGAGCGCTTACTATGTGCAGAGCACTGGACTGAGCGCTTGGGAAGTACAGATTGGCAACGTATAGAGACGGTCCCTACCCAACAGTGGGCTTACAGTCTAAATTGCTTGGGAAGGACAAGTTGGCAACAGATAGAGATGGCATTCATTATCATCATCATCATCAATCGTATTTATTGAGCGCTTACTGGGTGCAGAGCACGGTACTAAGCGCTTGGGAAGGACAAGTTGGCAACAGACAGAGATGGCGTTTATTATCATCATCATCATCATCATCATCAATCGTATTTATTGAGCGCTTACTGGGTGCAGAGCACTGGACTAAGCGCTTGGGAAGGACAAGTTGGCAACAGATAGAGATGGCTTTTATTATCATCATCATCATCAATCGTATTTATTGAGCGCTTACTATGTGCAGAGCACTGGACTGAGCGCTTGGGAAGTACAGATTGGCAACGTATAGAGACGGTCCCTACCCAACAGTGGGCTCACAGTCTAAATTGCTTGGGAAGGACAAGTTGGCAACAGATAGAGATGGCATTCATTATCATCATCATCATCAATCGTATTTATTGAGCGCTTACTGGGTGCAGAGCACGGTACTAAGCGCTTGGGAAGGACAAGTTGGCAACAGGTAGAGATGGCGTTTATTATCATCATCATCATCATCATCATCAATCGTATTTATTGAGCGCTTACTGGGTGCAGAGCACTGGACTAAGCGCTTGGGAAGGACAAGTTGGCAACAGATAGAGATGGCTTTTATTATCATCATCATCATCAATCGTATTTATTGAGCGCTTACTATGTGTAGAGCACTGGACTGAGCGCTTGGGAAGTACAGATTGGCAACGTACAGAGACGGTCCCTACCCAACAGTGGGCTCACAGTCTAAATTGCTTGGGAAGGACAAGTTGGCAACAGATAGAGATGGCGTTTATTATCATCATCATCAATCGTATTTATTGAGCGCTTACTGGGTGCAGAGCACGGTACTAAGCGCTTGGGAAGGACAAGTTGGCAACAGATAGAGATGGTGTTTATTATCATCATCATCATCATCATCAATCGTATTTATTGAGTGCTTACTGGGTGCAGAGCACTGGACTAAGCGCTTGGGAAGGACAAGTTGGCAACAGATAGAGATGGCTTTTATTATCATCATCATCATCAGTCGTATTTATTGAGCGCTTACTATGTGCAGAGCACTGGACTGAGCGCTTGGGAAGTACAAATTGGCAACGTATAGAGACGGTCCCTACCCAACAGTGGGCTCACAGTCTAAATTGCCTGGGAAGGACAAGTTGGCAACAGATAGAGATGGCGTTTATTATCATCATCATCAATCGTATTTATTGAGCGCTTACTGGGTGCAGAGCACGGTACTAAGCGCTTGGGAAGGACAAGTTGGCAACAGATAGAGATGGCGTTTATTATCATCATCATCATCATCATCATCAATCGTATTTATTGAGCGCTTACTGGGTGCAGAGCACTGGACTAAGCGCTTGGGAAGGACAAGTTGGCAACAGATAGAGATGGCTTTTATTATCATCATCATCATCAGTCGTATTTATTGAGCGCTTACTATGTGCAGAGCACTGGACTGAGCGCTTGGGAAGTACAAATTGGCAACGTATAGAGACGGTCCCTACCCAACAGTGGGCTCACAGTCTAAATTGCCTGGGAAGGACAAGTTGGCAACAGATAGAGATGGCGTTTATTATCATCATCATCAATCGTATTTATTGAGCGCTTACTGGGTGCAGAGCACGGTACTAAGCGCTTGGGAAGGACAAGTTGGCAACAGATAGAGATGGCGTTTATTATCATCATCATCATCATCATCATCAATCGTATTTATTGAGCGCTTACTGGGTGCAGAGCACTGGACTAAGCGCTTGGGAAGGACAAGTTGGCAACAGATAGAGATGGCTTTTATTATCATCATCATCATCAATCGTATTTATTGAGCGCTTACTATGTGTAGAGCACTGGACTGAGCGCTTGGGAAGTACAGATTGGCAACGTATAGAGACGGTCCCTACCCAACAGTGGGCTCACAGTCTAAATTGCTTGGGAAGGACAAGTTGGCAACAGATAGAGATGGCGTTTATCATCATCATCATCAATCGTATTTATTGAGCGCTTACTGGGTGCAGAGCACGGTACTAAGCGCTTGGGAAGGACAAGTTGGCAACAGATAGAGATGGCGTTTATTATCATCATCATCATCATCATCAATCGTATTTATTGAGCGCTTACTGGGTGCAGAGCACGGTACTAAGCGCTTGGGAAGGACAAGTTGGCAACAGATAGAGATGGCGTTTATTATCATCATCATCATCATCATCAATCGTATTTATTGAGTGCTTACTATGTGCAGAGCACTGGACTGAGCGCTTGGGAAGTACAAATTGGCAACGTATAGAGACGGTCCCTACCCAACAGTGGGCTCACAGTCTAAATTGCTTGGGAAGGACAAGTTGGCAACAGATAGAGATGGCATTTATTATCATCATCATCAATCGTATTTATTGAGCGCTTACTGGGTGCAGAGCACGGTACTAAGCGCTTGGGAAGGACAAGTTGGCAACAGATAGAGATGGCGTTTATTATCATCATCATCATCATCATCATCAATCGTATTTATTGAGTGCTTACTGGGTGCAGAGCACTGGACTAAGCGCTTGGGAAGGACAAGTTGGCAACAGATAGAGATGGCTTTTATTATCATCATCATCATCAATCGTATTTATTGAGCGCTTACTATGTGCAGAGCACTGGACTGAGCGCTTGGGAAGTACAGATTGGCAACGTATAGAGACGGTCCCTACCCAACAGTGGGCTCACAGTCTAAATTGCTTGGGAAGGACAAGTTGGCAACAGATAGAGATGGCGTTTATTATCATCATCATCAATCGTATTTATTGAGCGCTTACTGGGTGCAGAGCACGGTACTAAGCGCTTGGGAAGGACAAGTTGGCAACAGATAGAGATGGCGTTTATTATCATCATCATCATCATCATCAATCGTATTTATTGAGCGCTTACTGGGTGCAGAGCACGGTACTAAGCGCTTGGGAAGGACAGGTTGGCAACAGATAGAGATGGCATTTATTATCATCATCGTCATCATCAATCGTATTTATTGAGCGCTTACTGGATGCAGAGCACGGTACTAAGTGCTTGGGAAGGACAAGTTGGCAACAGATAGAGATGGCGTTTATTATCATCATCATCATCATCATCAATCGTATTTATTGAGCGCTTACTGGGTGCAGAGCACGGTACTAAGCGCTTGGGAAGGACAAGTTGGCAACAGATAGAGATGGCATTTATTATCATCATCATCATCAATCGTATTTATTGAGCGCTTACTGGGTGCAGAGCACGGTACTAAGCGCTTGGGAAGTACAAATTGGCAACATATAGAGACAGTCCCTACCCAACAGTGGGTTCACAGTCTAAAAGGGGGAGACAAAACCAAACATACTAACAAAATAAAATAAATAGAATAGATATGTACAAGTAAAATAAATAAATAAATATTTATTTATCGTCATCATCATCAATCGTATTTATTGAGCGCTTACTATGTGCAGAGCACTGGACTAAGCGCTTGGGAAGTACAAATTGGCAACATATAGAGACAGTCCCTACCCAACAGTGGGCTCACAGTCTGAAGGGGGCTCATTTATTAAGCGCTTACTATGTGCTGAGCGCTGTTCTAAGCGCTGGGGAGGTTACAAGGCGATCAGGTTGTCCCATGGGGGGCTCACAGTCTTCATCCCCGTTTTACAGAGGAGGGAACTGAGGCCCAGAGAAGTGAAGTGACTTGCCCAAAGTCACCCAGCTGACAAGGGGTGGAGCCGGGATTTGAACCCGTGACCTCTGGCTCCAAAGCCCGGGCTCTTTCCACTGAGCCACGCTGCTGCTTTTAGACTGTGAGCCCACTGTCGGGTAGGGACTGTCTCTATATGTTGCCAACTTGGACTTCCCCGGCACTTAGTACAGTGCTCTGCACACAGTAAGCGCTCAATAAATAAGATTGATTGATTGATTGACGAGAAGCAGTGTGGCTCAGCGGAAAGAGCCCGGGCTTTGAAGTCAGAGGTCATGGGTTCGAATCCCAGCTCTGCCACTTGTCAGCTGGGCGACTTTGGGCAAGTCACTTCACTTCTCTGGGCCTCAGTTCCCTCATGTGTAAAATGGGGATTGACCGTGAGCTCCCGCCCCGTGGGACGACTTGATTACCTTGTATCTCCCCCAGCGCTTAGAACAGTGCTTTGCACATAGTAAGCGCTTAATGAATGCCATTATTATTAGTATTATTATTGTTATTATCATTATTATTATTTCAAGCTGTCCACTCCCAACCCTCTCTCTACCCCCCGCGTCCCAGCGGCATTTTTTTTTAATGGCATTTATTAAAAATGATGCCCCCCATGGGGCAACCTGATCACCTTGTAACCTCCCCAGTGCTTAGGACAGTGCTTTGCACATAGTAAGCGCTTAATAAATGCCATCATTATTGTTATTAACTTGTACTTCCCAAGCGCTTAGTACAGTGCTCTGCGCACAGTAAGCGCTCAATAAATACGATCGATGATGGTGATTGATTGATTCTCTAAGGATGAAGACCGGGAGCCCCACGTGGGACGGGGGGATTGCGTCCACTCCGATCTGCTCGTGTCCATCCCAGCGCTTAGTTCAGAGCCTGGCTCGTGGGAAGCGCTTAACAAATAGCAAGATCCTTATTGTTAGGGGCCAAAGGGCAGTGACCCATCTGTTCGGGCGCCTGACCCCTGGCTGCCTCAGTGGCTCTAGGGCTCTGGGGGGGGGGTGGGGGGGTCTGGTGCCCACCCATGGGGGCTCTCCCCTTGGCATCATCATCAATCGTATTTATTGAGCGCTTACTGTGTGCAGAGCACTGGACTAAGGCACCGTGCCCCGACCCTCACCTGGGGAAAAATTGGAAGACTGCTCAGGCCCCCCCCACCCGACCCTACTCTTTCAAGAAGCAGCGTGGCTCAGTGGAGAGAGCCCGGGCTTTGGACTCAGTGGTCGTGGGTTCAAATCCCGGCTCCGCCAGTTGTCAGCTGGGTGACTTTGGGCGAGTCACTTCACTTCTCTGGGCCTCAGTTACCTCAGCTGGAAAATGGGGATTGACCGTGAGCGCCCGCCCCGTGGGACGACTTGATTACCTTGTATCTCCCCCAGCGCTTAGAACAGTGCTTTGCACATAGTAAGCGCTTAATGAATGCCATTATTATTATTATTGTTATTATCATTATTATTATTATTTCAAGCTGCCCACTCCCGACCCTCTCTCTCTACCCCCCGCGTCCTGGTGGCATTTTTTTTAATGGCATTTATTAAGCGCTTAAATGTCATTATTATTATTATTATTATTATTATTATTATTATTATTATTATTATTATTATTATTATTTCAAGCTGCCCACTCCCGACCCTCTCTCTCTACCCCCGGCGTCCTGGCGGCATTTTTTTAATGGCATTTATTAAGCGCTTAAATGTCATTATTATTATTATTTCAAGCTGCCCACTCCCGACCCTCTCTCTCTACCCCCGGCGTCCCAGCGGCGTTTTTTTTTTAATGGCATTTATTAAGCGCTTACTATGTGCAAAGCACCGTTCATTATCATCATCATCATCATCAGTCGTATTTATTGAGCGCTTACTGTGTGCAGAGCACTGTACTAAGCGCTTGGGAAGTCCAAGTTGGCAACATATAGAGACAGTCCCCACCCAACAGTGGGCTCACAGTCTAAAAGGGGGAGACAGAGAACAAAACCAAACATACTAACAAAATAAAATAAATAGAATAGATATGTACAAGTAAAATAAGTAAATGAATAAATAGAGTAATAAATATGTACAAACATATATACGTATATACCATTCTAAGCGCTGGGGAGGTTACAAGGTGATCAGGTGCCTCCTCCTTCCTCTCCCCCTCCTCCCCCCCGTCTTACCTCCTTCCCCTCCCCACAGCACCTGTATATATGGATATATGTTTGTACATATTTATTACTCTATTTTACTTGTACATATCTATTCTATTTATTTTATTTTGTTAATATGTTTGGTTTGGTTCTCTTTCTGCCCCTTCTAGACTGTGAGCCCACTGTTGGGTAGGGACTGTCTCTCTATGTTGCCGACTTGGACTTCCCAAGCGCTTAGTCCAGTGCTCTGCACACAGTAAGCGCTCGATAAATACGATTGATTGATTGATCAGGTTGTCCCGTGGGGGGCTCACAGTCTTAATCCCCATTTTGCAGATGAGGTCACTGGGGCCCAGAGAAGCGAAGTGACTTGCCCCAAGTCACCCAGCTGACAGTTGGCAGAGCCGGGATTTGAACCCGTGACCTCCGACTCCAAAGCCCGGGCTCTTTCCACTGAGCCACGCTGCTGCTGCGGAGTAGAAGCGTTTACGGAGTTACCTCCTGCTCAGCGCTCGGGAGAGGATTCATTCAGTCGTATTTATTGAGCGCTTACTATGGGCAGAGCACTGTACTAAGCGCTTTGGGAAGTACAAGTTGGCAGCATATAAGGACGGTCCCAACAGCGGGTTCACAATCTAGAAAAGGATCTAGAGCCAGTGGAGATGCCGGAGCGGGGGAGACGGACCCCGAAAACCATTCCCAAGCGCTTAGTACAGTGCTCTGCACACAGGAAGCGCTCAATAAATACAATTGATTGATTGATTGATTGATTCCCGGCTGTAGGAAGCGACGAATGGACACGAGCGCTCAGAGGGTAGGGGGGATTTAGTCCGTCGGTGGTACTTATTGGACTCCTCCGCGTTAAGGGCCGGGGACGGTCCAATTGAACGGTTGGTAGACACGTTCCCTGCCCACAGAGAGTTTATTGTTGGGTAGGGACCGTCTCTATCTGTTGCCCAACTGTACTTTCCAAGCGCTTAGTCCAGTGCTCTGCACACAGTGAGCGCTCAATAAATACAATTAAATGAAAGAAAGGAATGAACTTGAGGGCCGAGGTGACCGTGAATGGTGCCAAAATGGCGGTCGGGGTGGAGATGAATCAATCAGGGAAGGCCTCCTGAAGGAGGAGGGGTCCGACCCACGTAGCCTGTCGCTAAATCCTGTCGGTTTGACCTTCAGAACGTCACTAAAATCCCCCCGTTCCTCCCCGTCAAACCGCTACCGCGTTAATCAATCAATCAGTCGTATTTATTGAGCGCTTACTGTGTGCAGAGCACTGTACTAAGCGCTTGGGAAGTCCAAGTTGGCAACATGTAGAGACAGTCCCTACCCAACAGTGGGCTCACAGTCTAGACATCTAGACTTCTTATCTTAGAACTTATCCTGTTCGGAGAAGCAGCGTGGCTCAGTGGAAGGAGCCCGGACTTTGGAGTCACAGGTCATGGGTTCAAATCCTGGCTCCGCCAGTGGTCAGCCGTGTGGCTTTGGGCGGGCCACTTCGCTTTTCTGTGCCTCAGCGACCCGATCTGTCAAATGGGGATGAAGACTGTGAGCCCCCCCGGGGGACAACCCGATCACCTTGTATCCTCCCCAGCGCTTGAACAGTGCTGTGCACGTAGTAAGCGCTTAATAAATGCCTTCGCTATTATTATTTATTATTATTATTATTCTGCCCGGACGACTGTATCAGCCTCCTCGCTGATTGATTCCTTCCTCTCCCCCTCGTCCCCATCTTACCTCCTTCCCTTCCCCACAGCACCTGTATATATGTATATATGTTTGTACATATTTATTACTTTATTTATTTTACTTGTACATATCTTTTCTATTTATTTTGTTAGTATGTTTGGTTTTGTTCTCTGTGTCCCACTTATAGACTGTGAACCCACTGTTGGGTAGGGACCGTCTCTATATGTTGCCAACTTGGACTTCCCAAGCGCTTAGTACAGTGCTCTGCACACAGTAAGCGCTCAATAAATACGACTGATTGATTGATTGACCTCCCCGCCTCCCGCCTCTCCCCACTGCAGTCCATGCTTCATTCTGCTGCCCGGATCGTTTATCCACGGAAACGTTCGGTCCCAGTTTCCCCACTCCTCAGGACCCTCCAGGGGTTGCCCATCCCGACTCCACCACCTGTCTGCTGTGTGACCTTGGGCAAGTCACTTCACGTCTCTGAGCCTCAGTGACCTCATCTGTAAAATGGGAATGAAGACTGTGAGCCTCACATGGGACAACCTAATCACCTTGTATCCCCCTCAGCGCTTAGAACAGTGCTCTGCACATAGTAAGTGCTTAACAAATGCCTTATTATTATTATTATTATTATTCTCTGAGCCTCAGTTACCTCATCTGTAAAATGGGGATGAAGACTGTGAGCCCCACGTGGGACAACTTAATCACCTTGTCCGTCCACCCCCCCCCAGCGCTTAGAACAGTGCTCTGCACATAGTAAGCGCTTAACAAATGCCATTATTATTATTATTATTATTCTCCAAGCCTCAGTGACCTCATCTGTAAAATGGGGACTAAGACTGTGAGCCCCACGTGGGACAACTTAATCACCTTGTATCCCCCCCCCAGCGCTTAGAACAGTGCTCTGCACATAGTAAGCACTTAACAAACGCCATCATTATTATTATTATTATTCTCTAAGCCTCAGTGTAAAATGGGGATGAAGACTGTGAGCCCCCCGTGGGACAACTTAATCACCTTGTACCCCCACCCCAGCGCTTAGAACAGTGCTCTGCACATAGTAAGCGCTTAACAAATGCCATTATTAGTATTATTATTCTCTGAGCCTCAGCGTAAAATGGGGATGAAGACTGTGAGCCCCACGTGGGGCAACTTAATCACTTTGTATCCCCTCCAGCACTTAGAACAGTGCTCTGCACATAGTAAGCGCTTAACAAGTGCCACCATTATTATTATTATTCTCTAAGCCTCAGCGTAAAATGGGGATGAAGACTGTGAGCCCCACGTGGGACACCTTAATCACCTTGTATCCCCTCCAGCGCTTAGAACAGTGCTCTGCACATAGTAAGCGCTTAACAAATGCCATTATTATTATTATTATTATTCTCTGAGCCTCAGTGTAAAATGGGGATGAAGACTGTGAGCCCCACGTGGGACAACTTAATCACCTTGTGTCCCCCTGCAGCGCTTAGAACAGTGCTCTGCACATAGTAAGCGCTTAACAAATGCCATCATTATTATTATTATTATTATCTGAGCCTCAGTGACCTCATCGTCTCCCCCTTTTAGACTGTGAGCCCACTGTTGGGTAGGGACTGTCTCTATATGTTGCCAATTTGTACCTCCCAAGCGCTTAGTACAGTGCTCTGCACATAGTAAGCGCTCAATAAATACGATTGATGATGATGATGATGATAGTAAGCGCTTAACAAATGCCATCATTCTTATTATTCTTATTCTCTGAGCCTCAGGGACCTCATCTGTAAAATGGGGACTAAGACTGTGAGTCCCACGTGGGACAACTTAATCACCTTGTGTCCCCCCCAGCGCTTAGAACAGTGCTCTGCACATAGTAAGCGCTTAACAAATGCCACCATTATTATTATTATTCTCTAAGCCTCAGCGTAAAATGGGGATGAAGACTGTGAGCCCCACGTGGGACAACTTAATCACCTTGTATCCCCCCGCAGCGCTTAGAACAGTGCTCTGCACATAGTAAGCGCTTAACAAATGCCATCATCATTATTATTATTATTATTATTCTCTAAGCCTCAGTATAAAATGGGGATGAAGACTGTGAGCCCCACGTGGGACAACTTAATCACCTTGTGTCCCTCCCGCAGCACTTAGAACAGTGCTCTGCACATAGTAAGCGCTTAACAAATGCCATCATTATTATTATTATTATTATTCTCTAAGCCTCAGTATAAAATGGGGATGAAGGCTGTGAGCCCCACGTGGGACAACTTAATCACCTTGTGTGTCCCCCAGCGCTTAGAACAGTGCTCTGCACATAGTAAGTGCTTAACCAATGCCATCATTATTATTATTATTATCCATCTTGGCATCCAACAGAAACTCCTTACTGTCGGCTTTAATCGCCCCCTCCTACTCTACCCCTCTGATTTCTGACTAGCCCACAGCCCGCGCCCATTTCTCTTCTAATGGCACCTTACTCACCGTATCTCGATCTCGCCGCCGACCTCTCGCCCACGTCCTGCCTCTGGCCCGGGGTGATCTCCTTTTTCCTATCTGATGGACGATCGCTCTCCCCGCCTTCAAAGCCTTAATAAGAGGCGTCCTTCGACCAGACCCCCATCTCCCCTTCTCCCACACGGCTCTGCGTCACCCTCGCATTTGGATTTTCACCCTTTATTCATCCCCACCGCCCCGAGATACGCATCCATAATTTATCTTTTAACGTCCGTCTCCCCGTCTGGTCCCGAAGCTCGTGGGCAGGGAACGTGCCTACCGACCCTGTTACGTCGGCCTCTCCCAGTCACCTATCATCATCATCATCATCAATCGTATTTATTGAGCGCTTACTATGTGCAGAGCACTGTAGTAAGCGCTTGGGAAGTACAAATTGGCAGCATATAGAGACAGCCCCTACCCAACAGTGGGCTCACAGTCTAAATTGCTTGGGAAGGACAAGTTGGCAACAGATAGAGATGGCATTTATTATCATCATCATCATCACCAATCGTATTTATTGAGCGCTTACTGGGTGCAGAGCACGGTACTAAGCGCTTGGGAAGGACAAGTTGGCAACAGAGATGGCATTTATTATCATCATCATCATCATCATCAATTGTATTTATTGAGAGCTTACTGGGTGCAGAGCACTGGACTAAGCGCTTGGGAAGTACAAATTGGCAACGTATAGAGACAGTCCCTACCCAACAGTGGGCTCACAGTCTAAACAGGGGAGACAAAACCAAACATACTAACAAAATAAAATAAATAGAATAGATATGTACAAGTTAAATAAATATTTATTAAGTGCTTACTATGTGCCGAGCGCTGTTCTAAGCACTGGGGAGGTTACAAGGCGATCAGGTTGTCCCACAGGGGGCTCACAGTCTTAATCCCCATTTTACGTCGTCCTCTCCCAGTCACCTATCATCATCATCATCAATCGTATTTATTGAGCGCTTACTATGTGCAGAGCACTGGACTAAGCGCTTGGGAAGTCCAAATTGGCAACATATAGAGACAGTCCCTACCCAACAGTGGGCTCACAGTCTAAAAGGGGGAGACGGAGAACAAAACCAAACATACTAACAAAATAAAATAAATAGAATAGATATGTACAAATAAAATAAATAGAGTAAAAAAAAAATGTACAAACATATATACATATATGCGGTGTCCTGCATGCAGTAAGTGCTCCAAAATGCAACTGACTGGTTCCTACTTCCCAAGCGCTTAGTACAGCGCTCTGCACACAGTAAGCGCTCAATAAATACGATTGATTGATTGGTTGGGGTTGTAGAGAGTTTTTGAGGATGAGTTTTCCCCCTTTTAGACTGTGAGCCCACTGTTGGGTAGGGACTGTCTCTCTATGTTGCCAACTTGGACTTCCCAAGCGCTTAGTCCAGTGCTCTGCACACAGTAAGCGCTCAATAAATACGACTGATTGGCGGGGAGAGCCGGGCCGTGTCGGATGTGAGGAGGCGGGTCGGGCCAGGCACTTGGGAGCAGGAGGTCGGCGACGAGAGAGCGCGTTACGAGCGGGCGACGGGTCTGCCGACTCTGTTGTAGTGTCCTAAGCAGTTCAGTGCTTTGCACATGGTAGCTGATCGATCGGTTGATTGAGAGCACTGTAAGCGCTCAATAAATACGATTGATTGATTGAGAGAGAGGTGACACATAGTAGCTGATCGATCGGTTGATTGAGAGCCCTGTAAGCGCTTAATAAATACGATTGATTGATTGATCGATTGAGAGAGAGGTGAGTAAGGCCCGGTGAGGAAGTTCATTCATTCATTCAACCGTATTGAGCGCTTACTGTGCGCGGAGCACTGTACTAAGCCCTTGGGAAGTCCAAGTTGGCCATTTATTCTACTTGTCCATATCTATTCTATTTATTTTATTTTGTCAGTATGTTTGGTTTTGTTCGCTGTCTCCCCCTTTTAGACTGTGAGCCCACTGTTGGGTAGGGACTGTATATGTTGCCAATTTGGACTTCCCAAGCGCTTAGTCCAGTGCTCTGCGCATAGTAAGCGCTCAATAAATACGGTTGATGATGATGATAAAGAGAGGCGGTCCCTACCCAACAACGGGCTCACGGTCTAGAAGGGGGAGACCGACGACAAAACGAAACAGATTAACAAAATAAAATCAGTAGAGTAGCGCATATTCATTCATTCATTCAGTCGTATTTATTGAGCGCTTGCTGTGTGCAGAGCACTGGACTAAGCGCTTGGGAAGGGCAAGTTGGCAACGTATAGAGACGGTCCCTACCCAACAACGGGCTCACAGTCTAGAAGGGGGAGACCGACGACAAAACGAAACAGGTTAACAAAATAAAATCAGTAGAGTAGCGCATATTCATTCATTCATTCAGTCGTATTTATTGAGCGCTTGCTGTGTGCAGAGCACTAGGCTAAGCGCTTGGGAAGGGCAAGTTGGCAACGTATAGAGACGGTCCCTACCCAACAACGGGCTCACAGTCTAGAGGATGAGTTGAGGGGTTCAGGGGCAGTTGAGGGGGGCAGAGAGGAGGGAGGAAGGTTGAGGGATGCGGGGAGGAGAGTTGAGGGGTTCAGGGAGGTTGAGCTTAAGATCAGCGCTTAGAACAGTGCTTTGCACCTAGTAAGTGCTTAATAAATGCCGTTATTATTATTATTATTATTGAGGGATTCAGGGAGGATTGAAGGGGATTGAATTATTAATTGAATAATAATTATTATTATCGAGCGCCTGAAAGCCGACGGCGAGGAGTTTCTGCCCGAGACGGAGGGGGCCAGGCAGCGGGCGGAGGTGTGAATAGTGGGGAGATGGGCGCAGACCCGCGTTTTCGCGGAATCAATATGTCGGCGGTATTTATCGATTGGTATCAGTGCAGAGCGCTGTGCTAAGCGCCTGAGAGAGTCTGATAGGCTGCAGAGGGGAGACCCGAGTCCTGCCCTCAAGGAGCCGACGGCGATCGAGCGGATTCATCCAGGCGGCAGATCGGAATAAGGACTGGAGAGGGACGGGTCATTCATTCATCCATTCATTCAATTGTATTTATTGAGCGCTTACTGTGTGCGAAGCACTGTATTTTATTTATTACTCTATTTATTTATAACTATTTATTACTCTATTATTACTCTTTATTACTCTATTTATTTATTACTCTATTTATTATTACTCTATTCATTACTATTTATTACTCTATTTATTTATTATTACTCTATGTATTTATTACTCTATTTATTTATTACTCTTTATTTATTACTATATTTATTATTACTCTATTTTTACTCTATGTATTACCTATTTATTATTGCTCCATTCCTCTTTATTTATTTATTACTCTATTGCTCTATTTATTATTACTCTATTTATTTATTACTCTATTTATTTATTGCTCTATTTATTTATTGCTCTATTTACTATTACTCTATTACTCTATTTATTGCTCTATTTATTATTACTCTATTTATTTCTCTATTTATTGCTCTATTTTTTATTTCTCTATTTATTGCTCTATTTATTATTACTCTTTATTTATTTCTCTATTTATTTATTGCTCTATTTATGTATTTATTGCTCTATTGCTCTATTATTACTCTATTTATTTCTCTATTTATGTATTACTCTGTTTATTTATTATTGCTCTATTTATTATTACTCTATTTGTTTATTACTCTATTTTATTTATTTTACTTGTACCTATCTGTTCTATTTATTTTATTTTGTTAGCATGTTTGGTTCTGTTCTCCGTCTCCCCCTTTCAGACTGTGAGCCCACTGTTGGGTAGGGACCGTCTCCATATGTTGCCAACTTGTACTTCCCAAGCGCTTAGTCCAGTGCTCTGCATACAGTAAGCGCTCAATAAATACGATTGATTGATAGAGCGGGGAGACCCGAGTCCTGCCCTCGAGGAGCCGACGGCGATCTAGCGGATTCATCCAGGCGGCAGATCGGAATAGGGACTGGAGAGGGACGGGTCATTCATTCATCCATTCATTCAGTCGTATTTATTGAGCGCTTACTGTGTGCGGAGCACTGGACTAAGCGCTTGGGAAGTCCAAGTTGGCCATAAATAGAGACGGTCCCTACCCAACAACGGGCTCACAGTCTAGAAGGGGGAGACAGGGAACAAGACAAAACATGTGGACGGGTGTCAAGTCATCAGAATAAATAGAATTAAAGCTAGATGCACATCGTTAACAAAATTAATAGGATAGTAAATATCTACAAGTAAAATAAATAGTGTAATAAATCTGTACAAACATATCGGAGGCAGGGGGGTCACTGAGGAGGCCCTCACGGGGGTCGAGGAGGGACGAGGGGACCGGGCCCGGGCCTGGGAGTTCTCCTCCCTGCTCCGCCACTGTCTGCTGTGTGACCTTGGTCAAGTCTTTTCACTTATAATAATAATAATAATAATAATAATAACGATGGTATTTGTTAAGCGCTTACTATGTGCCAAGCACTGTTCTAAGCGCTGGGAGAATACAAGGTGATCAGGCTGTCCAACATGGGGCTCACAGTCTTAATCCCCATTTTACAGATCAAGGAACTGAGGCCCAGAGAAGTGAAGTGACTTGCCCAAAGTCACCCAGCTGACAATTGGCGGAGCCGGGATTTGAACCCATGACCTCTGACTCCAAAGCCCGGGCTCTTTCCAATGAGCCACGCTGCTTCACTTCTCTGTAGTTCCCTCATCTGTAAACTTCCCAAGCGCTTAGTACAGTGCTCTGCACACAGTAAGCGCTCAATAAATATGATTGATTGATTAAGACCGTGAGCCCCGTATTGGGACAATTACTTGGTCCAGCCTAATTAGCTTGTATCTAATCCAGCGCTCAGTAATAATAATACTAATGATGGCATTTATTAAGCACTTACTATGTGCAAAGCACTGTTCTAAGCGCTTGGGAGGTTACAAGGTGATCAGGTCATCCCACGTCTTCATCCCTGTTTTACAGATGAGGGAACTGAGGCCCAGAGAAGTGAAGTGACTTGCCTGAAGTCACACAGCTGCCAATTGGATTTGAACTCATGACCTCTGACTCCAAAGCCTGGGCTCTTTCCACTGAGCCACGCTGCTTCATTCATTCAGTCGTATTTATTGAGCGCTTACTGTGTGCAGAGCACTGTACTAAGCGCTTGGGAAGTACAAGTTGGCAACATACAGAGACGGTCCCTACCCAACAGCGGGCTCACAGTCCTCTGTGAATGAATGAATGAATGAATCAATCAATCAATCGTATTTATTGAGCGCTTACTGTGTGCAGAGCACTGTACTAAGCGCTTCGGAAGTACAAGATGGCAACATATAGAGACGGTCCCTACCCAACAGTGGGCTCACGGTCTAAAAGAAATGAATAAAATGAATGAAATGAATGAAAGAATGAGTGGGACAAGGACTATCCCTGATCTGATCCTTCTGTATCCACCCCAGCACCAAGCACATTGCGTGGCACAGATTTAAAAAAATGCTAATGCACTCATTCAGTCCTATTTATTGAGCGCTTACTGTGCGCAGAGCACTGTTCTAAGCGCTGGCGAGGTTACAAGGTGATCAGGTTGTCCCGCGGGGGGCTCACAGTCTTTATCCCCATTTTACAGATGAGGGAACTGAAGCTCAGAGAAGTGAAGTGACTTGCCCGAAGCCACACAGCTGACAACCTCCTTCCCGTCCCCACAGCACCTGTATATATGTATATATGTTCGTACATATTTATTACTCTATTTTACTTGTACATATTTACTATTCTATTTATTTTATTTTGTTAATATGTTTTGTTTTGTTGTCTGTCTCCCCTTTCTAGACTGTGAGCCCGCTGTTGGGTAGGGACCGTCTCTATATGTTGCCAACTTGTACTTCCCAAGCGCTTAGTCCAGTGCTCTGCACACAGTAAGCGCTCAATAAATACGATTGAATGAATCAGATTGTCCCACGGGGGGCTCACAGTCTTTATCCCCGTTTTCCAGATGAGGGAACTGAGGCCCAGAGAAGTGAAGTGACTTGCCCGAAGTCACACAGCTGACAAGTGGCGGAGCCGGGGTTTGAGCCCATGACCTCTGACTCATTCATTCATTCATTCATTCATTCAATCGTATTTACTGAGCGCTTACTTTGTGCAGAGCACTGGACTAAGCGCTTGGGAAGTACAAGTCGGCAACATATAGAGACGGTCCCTACCCAACAGTGGGCTGTCTCCCCCTTCTAGACTGTGAGCCCGCTGTTGGGTAGGGACCATCTCTAGATCAATCAATCAATCGTATTTATTGAGCGCTTACTGTATGCAGAGCACTGGACTAAGCGCTTGGGAAGTACAAGTTGGCAACATATAGAGACAGTCCCTACCCAACAGTGGGTTCACAGTCTAGATGTTGCCAACTTGGACTTCCCAAGCGCTTAGTACGGGGCTCTGCACACAGGAAGCGCTCAATAAATATGACATTGATTGATTGATTAGAAGGGGGAGACAGAGAACAAAACAAAACATATTAACCAAATAAATAGAATCAATCAATCAATCAATCATATTTATTGAGCGCTTACTGTGTGCAGAGCACTGTACTAAGTGCTTGGGAAGTCCAAGTTGGCAACATATAGAGACAGTCCCTACCCAATAGTGGGCTTACAGTCTAGAAGGAAGAGACAGAGGACAAAACCAAACATATTAACAAAATAAAATAAATAGAATAGATATGTACAAATAGAGTAATAAATCCGTATAAACATATATACGTATATTCAGGTGCTGTGGGGAGGGGAAGGAGGTAAGGCGGGGGAGCCCACTGTTGGGTAGGGACTGTCTCTCTATGTTGCCAACTTGTACTTCCCAAGCGCTTAGTCCAGTGCTCTGCACACAGTAAGCGCTCAATAAATACGATTGATGATGATGAAGAGGGGGACTTTGAAGCCCGGGCTTTTTCCACCGAGTCACGCTGCTTCTCCGTGCACGGAGTAGTGCCTGGCACAGAGTAAGCGCTTAATAGCAATCAAGGGGAAAGTCAATCAATCAGTCGTATTTATTGAGCGCTTACTGTGTGCAGAGCACTGTACTAAGCGCTTGGGAAGTCCAAGTTGGCAACATATAGAGACAGTCCCTACCCAACAGTGGGCTCACAGTCTAGAAGAAAAGAAAAATGAGTGCCCGGACCAGCAGGCTGGTGGTTTGGAGGGAGAAGACGGGTGGGATTTGGGCCGTGTGGGGAGGCGGGAAGGGCGTCCTGTAGAGCGCCGGGCATGGGGAGGGGTAGCGGGTGCCTCGAGGGACGGGCAGAGAGGCCCGGCGCTCCGCAAGTCGGCCCCAACCCGCTTCTGACCCGTGTCCGCCCCTTCCCGTCGTGCAGGTCAACTCGTACCTCCTGAAGAAGAGCATGCTGGTCATGACGGACAGCTTCTACGCGTCCGTCCTGGGCTACGACGAGGTGAGCGCCGTCCCGCGGGCCGGTCTCGGGGCCCCGGGCGCTCCCCTGGCAGACGCCTTCTGGACCGTGAGCCCACTGTTGGGTGGGGACCGTCTCTAGATGTTGCCAACTTGGACTTCCCAAGCGCTTAGTCCAGTGCTCTGCACACAGTAAGCGCTCAATAAATACGATTGAATGAATGAATGAATGAGTGGGTAGGAACCGTCTCTGTATGTGACCAACTTGGACTTCCCAAGCGCTTAGTCCACTGCTCTGCACACTGTAAGCACTCAATAAATGTGATTGAATGAATGAATGGGTTGGGACCATCTCCCTATGTGGCCAACTTGGACTTCCCAAGCGCTTAGCCCAGTGCTCTGCACACAGTAAGCGCTCAATAAATACAATTGAATGAATGAATGAATGAATGGGTAAAGACCGACTATATGTGGGCAACTTGTACTTCCCAAGTGCTTAGTCCAGTGCTCTGCACACAGTAAGCGCTCAATAAATACGATTGAATGAATGAATGAATGGGTAGGGACCATCTCTATTTGTGGCCAACTTGTACTTCCCAAGCGCTTAGTCCAGTGCTCTGCACACAGTAAGCGCTCAATAAATACGATTGGATGAATGAATGAATGAATGGGTAGGGACTGTCTCTATTTGTGGCCAATTTGTACTTCCCAAGTGCGTAGTCCAGTGCTCAGTACACAGTCAGCGCTCAATAAATACGATTGGATGAATGAATGAATGGGTAGGGACCATCTCTATTTGTGTCCAACTTGTACTTCCCAAGTGTGTAGTCCAGTGCTCTGCACACAGTCAGCGCTCAATAAATACGATTGAATGAATGAATGTATGGGTAGGGACCATCTCTATTTATGGCCAACTTGTACTTCCCAAGCGCGTAGTCCAGTGCTCTGCACACAGTAAGCGCTCAGTAAATACGATTGGATGAATGAATGGGTAGGGACCGTCTCTATTTGTGGCCAACTTGTACTTCCCAAGTGCTCGGTACAGTGCTCTGCACACAGTAAGCACTCAATAAATACGATTGAATGAATGAATGAATGGGTAGGGACTGTCTCTATTTATGGCCAACTTGTACTTCCCAAGCGCTTAGTCCAGTGCTCTGCACACAGTAAGCGCTCAATAAATACGATTGAATGAATCATCATCATCAATCGTATTTATTGAGCGCTTACTGTGTGCAGAGCACTGGACTAAGCGCTTGGGAAGTCCAAGTTGGCAACATCTAGAGACGGTCCCTACCCAACAGTGGGCTCACAGTCTAAAAGGGGGAGACAGAGAACAAAACCGAACATACTAACATGAATGAATGGTTAGGGACCGTCTCTTTTTATGGCCAACTTGTACTTTCCAAGCGCTTAGTCCAGTGCTCTGCACACAGTAAGTGCTCAAGAAATACGATTGAATGAATGAATTGGGACCGTCTCTATATGTGGCCAGCTTGTATTTCCCAAGCGCTTAGTCCAGTGCTCTGCACACAATAAGCACTCAATAAATACAATTGAATGAATGAATGAATGGGTAGGGACCGTCTCTATTTGTGGCCAGCTTGTACTTCCCAAGCGCTTAGTCCAGTGCTCTGCACACAGTAAGCGCTCAACAAATACGATTGAATGAATGAATGAATGGGTAGGGACCGTCTCTATTTGTGGCCAACCTGTACTTCCCAAGTGCTCTGTACAGTGCTCTGCACACAGTAAGCGCTCAACAAATACGATTGAACGAATGAATGAATGGGTAGGGACTGTCTCTATTTGTCGCCAACTTGTCCTTCCCAAGCGCTCGGTACAGTGCTCTGCACACAGTAAGCGCTCAATAAATACGATTGAGTGAATGAATAAGTGAGTGAATACCTAGTGCTCCATTTAAAAGCCCTCTGTAGCCATTGTTGGGTCGGGATGTTTTTGGAGAACGGCGCTTTTCACGCTGCCCCTCTGTCCCACCCCCACCTGGAGCTGCAAGTGTGGGGGCGGGGGCGGGACTCGGGGTCCCCACAGCGCGCCCGGCCACCGCGGCCCCCGAGGGCCCCATCCCCGGCCCTCCGGCCGCTTCCCGCTCGGCCCCCGACGCCCCGCCGGTGTTTTAGGAACTGGTAGGAAAACCCTTTTCTAAAGACCCGAAGCTCCTCCTCCTCATCAATCGTATTTACTGAGCGCTTACTGTGTGCAGAGCACTGTACTACACTGTACTGTACTGTACTCGCAGTCCTCCTCTGGACTGTGAGCGCCTTGTGGAGCTTCCTCCTTCCTCTCCCCCTCATCCCCCTCTCCATCCCCCCCATCTTACCTCCTTCCCTTCCCCACAGCACCTGTGTATATGTATATATGTTTGTACATGTTTATTACTCTATTTATTTATTTTACTTGTACATGTCTATTTATTTTATTTTGTTAGTACGTTTGGTTTTGTTCTCTGTCTCCCCCTTTTAGCCTGTGAGCCCACTGTTGGGGAGGGACTGCCTCTAGATGTTGCCAATTTGTACTTCCCAAGCGCTTAGTCCAGTGCTCTGCACGTAGTAAGCGCTCAATAAATACGATTGATTGATTGATTGATTGATTGATTTTCCCCGGGCGGCAGGGCATCCTGTCGGACGACCACGGGCTGGCCGCGGCCCTCTGGAGGGCCTTCTTCAACCAGAAGTGCGAGGACCCCCGGCAACTGGAGCTACTGGTGGAGTACGTGCGCAAACAGGTGAGCGGGGCCGCGGCCCGCCCCGGGGGGGAGCGGTCGGGTGGGAGGGGGCCGGCGGCAGCGGGGGGCCCCCCGGGGCCGTGCCCCCCTGAGCTGCACTGGGGACACAGGTCCAGTATTTGGACTCCATGAGCGGGGAGGACCTGCTGCTGACCGGAGAGGTCATCTGGAGACCCCTGATGGAGAAGGATCCGCGGAGCGTCCTCAAGCCCACCGCCCCGCCGGCCTACAACGACGAGGGGCTGTGAGGAGGAGCCGCCGGCGGACCGCCTTCCGGAGCCCCCCGCCCCGGCGGGTCCCCTGCTCCGTCCTGGGAAACCGCAGCAACCCCGGAGACTCCGGCCCGATCGGAGAGGGCCGTGGGGGTTCGCCCTTGACTCTCCCGCGAGGCGGGATGGGGGTGTCGTCCCCCACGGCCGGGACATTAAAGGATCACTGTTGATCGGACGCAGCCTCTGGGCCTCCGCCACTCCAGCGCGGCCACGGCACGCCGACCCCCGCGCCGAGAGGGGACTCTCCCTCCGTCCATCCCTCCCTTCCCCTCTCCCTCCCGCCCTCCACGTCCGACCGGAAGCGGGTGGACTGGGTTTCGAGAGCCCGGGCCGGCCCGGGTGAGGGCACGTGGGCCCTCCTCTCCGCCGCCGGCGGAGGAGCGGAGCCCCCCGGGCCGGTTCTCTCCTCCCTGCTCCCTGGGCCACGTCCCACCTGCCTAAACCTGGGGCTCCCCGGTGCCCCGCGCCCCACAGACACACTCAGCTGCACCAGGGGATCCCCCCCGGGCAGAGGCGGGGGCACCAGGAAGAGGCGGTGATACCGCAGGGGCAGAGACGGGCACCGTAGGGCCCCTCTGGGAGGAGGCAGGGACAGAGGTGGGCACCGCAGTCTCTCTGGGGAGAGACGGCGGCACTTGGGGGTCTCTCTGGAGCAGAGACGGGGCTCCACGGGGTTTCTCCGGAGCAGAGACCCTCTGGGAAGACGAGAGCACCGCCAGGTCAGAGACAGGGCGCCGCAGGGCCCCTTTGGCCAGATTTGGGAATCATCGTGGGGTCCCTCCGGGCAGAGGTGGGAATGCCGCAGGGCCCCTTTGGCCAGATTTGGGAATCATCGTGGGGTCCCTCTGGGCAGAGAGGGGAATGCAGCAGGGCCCCTTTGGGCAGATTTGGGAATCATCGTGGGGTCCCTCTGGGCGGAGATGGGAATGCCGCAGGGCCCCTTTGGCCAGATTTGGGAATCATCGTGGGGTCCCTCTGGGCAGAGAGGGGAATGCCGCAGGGCCCCTTTGGCCAGATTTGGGAATCATCGTGGGGTCCCTCTGGGCAGAGAGGGGAATGCCGCAGGGCCCTTCTGGCCAGATTTGGGAATCATCATGGGGTCCCTCTGGGCAGAGAGGGGGATGCCGCAGGGCCCCTTTGGCCAGATTTGGGAATCATTGTGGGGTCCCGCTGGGCAGAGGTGGGAATGCCGCAGGGCCCCTTTGGCCAGATTTTGGAATCATCGTGGGGTCCCTCCGGGCAGAGATGGGAATGCCGCAGGGCCCCTCTAGTCGGAGACGGAGCATCGCGGGGTCGCTCCGGCCAGAGATGTGGGCACCGCGGGTTCCTCTGGGCAGAGATGGTGGGGGCCACCCCGGCGCGTCTTCACAGCCCCCGTCCCCCCCGCGACTCCGTGCCCGGGTCGGAGCCAGTCACGCCTAGAAACCCCGTCCGTCCGTCCGTCCGTCGGGCCGCCGTCCTGTGCAAACATTACAAACCAAACAGCTTCGCTCTCCGTTTACTCAAGATGGTTTTGTGGCAGGGCCGGGCCGGCCGAGCGGAGGGGCGCGGGGCCGAGGGGCCGAGGGGCCGGCCCGGAGAAGCCTCCTCCTGTGGGAGCCAGATAATGGCACCTTGTGCCGGCCCCGCGCAGCTGGGCCGGGAACCCAACCCGGAGCCCGCCCGCCCGCCAGGAATCTGCTGATTAATTTCTTTTTAATGGGGGCGGAGGGGAGCGAGCGGCAGGGCAGAGTTTCCTGCGTGGAGCCGGGGCTCACGGAAAAACGGATGGGGCAGGCCCGCCCGTCCTCCCACGGGCCCTTCGACGGCCCGGTTTCCCCTCCTGCGGCCATCGGGGTCCCGGGGGAGAGCCCCCGGGGTGGATCCGCCCGGCGACGGAGCCTCGGTGGGGCCTTCCCTGTGGGCAGAGCGCTGTACTGAGCGCCGGCGAGGCCAGAGCGGAGTCGGTAGCCGTCGAGGAGCGGCGTGGACGCCGCAGACGGCGGCAGGAGGAGGAGGAGGGAAAGGTGGCCGGGAGGAGCCTCCGCAGGGCCGCGCCGGGGGGTTGATTTGGAGCCGTACGTAATCAGGGAAGGCTTCTTGGAGGAGGCGGCGGGGCCCGGCGCGTGACGATTCGCCTTTCTAGCCAGCCTCGGCCCTGCCTCCCAGCTTTGCGCTTCCCCTCTTAATGACAACTGTGGCGTTTGTCAAGCGCTTACTTAGAGAAGCAGCGTCGCTCGGTGGGAAAGAGCCCGGGCTTTGGAGTCAGAGGTCGTGGGTTCAAATCCCGGCCCCGCCGCTTGTCAGCCACGGGACTTTGGGCGGGTCGCTTCACTTCTCTGGGCCTCAGTTCCCTCTCTATGTTGCTAACTTGTACTTCCCAAGCGCTTAGTACAGTGCTCTGCACACGGTAAGCGCTCAATAAATACAATTGATGATGATGATCTGGAAAATGGGGATGAAGACTGGGAGCCCCACGTGGGACAGCCTCATCACCTTGTATCCCCCCAGCGCTTAGAACAGTGCTTTGCACATAGTAAGCGCTTAATAAATGCCATCATTATTATTATTATTATTATTACATGTATGGCACTGTACTAAGCACTGGGGTAGATAGGAGGTAATCGGGTTGGACACCGTCCTGTCGTTGTGCTCGCCATCCTTTTGTACTCCGTCCCCTCCGTGCGCGCCGTCCCCTGCTCCCGGGGCTGTGTCACCCGCCAAGTGCTCACTGCCGCTCGCTCCCTTCCGCGTCATCATCGTCATCAATCATATTTATTGAGCACTTATTATGTGCAGAGCACTGTACTAAGCGCTTGGGAAGTACAAATTGGCAACATATAGAGACAGTCCCTACCCAACAGTGGGCTCACAGTCTAAAAGGGGGAGATGCCAATTTGTACTTCCCAAGCGCTTAGTACAGTGCTCTGCACATAGTAAGCGCTCAATAAATACGATTGATTGATTGATTGAGACAGCGCTCCCCTCTCTGGGCTTCCTGTCACGTCCCCCGCACCCCACGCTCCCCTCCGTGATGATGCTGATGGTATTTGTTAAGCGCTTACTATGTGCAGAGCACCGTTCTAAGCACCGGGGAGGATACAGAGTAATCAGGTTGTCCCACGTGGGGCTCGCAGTCTTCATCCCCATTTGACAGATGGGGGAACTGAGGCTCAGAGAAGTTAAGTGACTCGCCCAAGGTCACACGGCAGACGTGTGGGAGAGGACGACAGAACAGAGTTGGCAGACGGGGGACAACGCGGATACGTCCCCTGCCTGCAATGAGCTGTTGCCAACTTGTACTTGCCAAGCGCTTAGTACAGTGCTCTGCACACAGTAAGCGCTCAATAAATACGATTGATTGATTGATTGACTGATCGAGCTTCCATACTTGGACTTCAGGTCCAAAACACGGAGAGGGGGTAAGACCAAAATGGACCCCAACTCGGCCTCCTCCCCGGCTTGCCCGGAGCCGATCGTCTCCATCACCCGGACCACGCTCCGTCCTTCTGGTTCGATTCCTTTGCAATCAATCAATCAATCAAGCGTATTTATTGAGCGCTTACGGTGTGCAGAGCACTGGACTAAGTGCTTGGGAAGTCCAAGTTGGCAACATATAGAGACAGTCCCCACCCAACGGCGGGCTCACAGTCTAGAAGGGGGAGACAGAGAACAAAACCAAACATACTAACAAAATAAAATAAATAAAAATAGAGTAATAAATATGTAAAAACATATATACATATATACAGGTGCTGTGGGGAAGGGAAGGAGGAAGGGGGGGGGGGGACTCCGAGGGACCCCGCAGGGACCCGGCCGAACCAAACCGTTAGCCTGGACTGTGCTAGCCGCCCCCGTTCCTAGTTTGCGACCCCCAGGCGAGGGGGTCTGGGCTTTAATATGAGGGGGAGCTGATGATCTTTCACCTTAGTCTGGAGACATCTTGGAAACCGAGTGCGTATCTGCGAACAGGGCCAAGAACATCCCTAATCAATACCCAGTAGCACATTAAGCAGCGTGGCTCAGAGGAAAAAGCCCGGGCTTTGGAGTCAGAGGTCGTGGGTTCCAATCCCTGCTCTGCCAGTTGTCAGCTGTGTGACTCTGGGCAAGTCACTTCACTTCTCTGAGCCTCGGTTACCTCATCTATAAAATGGGGATTAAGACTGTGAGCCCCCTGTGGGACAACAATTTATTACTGTATTTATTTTACTTGTCCATATTTACTATTCTATTTTGTCAATGATGAGCATTGTTTGTTGGTATGTTTGGTTTTGTTCTCTGTCTCCCCCTTTTAGACTGTGAGCCCACTGGTGGGTAGGGACTATATATGTTGCCAATTTGGGCTTCCCAAGCGCTTAGTACAGTGCTCTGCACACAGTAAGCACTCAATAAATGCGATTGATTGATTGATTGATTACCGGGGCTGGGGGGAAGCCGGAGCCTGGCAGTTTGGCTCCCCACTTTGCCACCATCGGATGACGGAATGGGGGGTCGCGGGCTTGCCCGCGGGTATCGGGAAAAGTGGGCAAGCCCCATCCCGTGGGCCCAACCGAGCCGGGCTGCTGGCCGGAGGGGCAAGACGGAGTGGTCCTCTTGTTTTTTGTTGTTTTTTTTTATATGTTCCTTGCTCTGTGTGCTCCCTGCCCGGTGCTCCCCTCCAAGTCCTCCCGGCCACTTAATAATAATAGTGATGGCATTTATTAAGTGCTTACTCTGTGCAAAGCACTGTTCTAAGCGCTGGGGGGATACAAGGTGATGAGGTTGTCCCACGTGGGGCTCCCAGTCTTCATCCCCATTTGACAGATGAGGGAACTGAGGCCCAGAGAAGTGAAGTGACTTGCCCAGAGTCACACAGCTGACAAGTGGCGGAGCCGGGATTTGAACCCATGACTTCTGACTCCAAAGCCCGGGCTCTTTCCACTGAGCCACGCTGCTTCTCAAATCATTGGTTACCCCCGAGCCTTCGCCCGCCGGGCCCGCTCCAGGCCTCCGGGTCCCTCGCCGCCAGCAGCCTGGTGGGGAAGGGGCTGGGGCTGGCAGGAGGGGAGGTGGGCCTGTAGCTCCATTTTGAGAATCAATCAATCAATCGTATTTATTGAGCGCTTACTGTGTGCAGAGCACTGGACTAAGCACTTGGGAAGTACAAGTTGGCAACATCTAGAGACGGTCCCTACCCAACAGCGGGCTGACAGTCTAGAAGGGGGAGACAGAGAACAAAACCAAACAGAGAAGTTTCCCATCTGCCATCGGCTTTGGAGTCAGAGGTCATGGGTTCAAATCCCGGCTCCGCCAGTTGTCGGCCGTGTGACTTTGGGTAAGTCACTTCTCTGGGCCTCAGTCACCGCAGCTGTAAAATGGGATTAAGACCTTGAGCCCCCGTGTGGGACAACCTGATCACCTTGTAACCTCCCCGGCGCTTAGTACGGTGCTTTGCACGTCGTAAGCGCTTAATAAATGCCATTATTATTATTATTATTATTATTATTATTATTATTATTATTATTATCATTATCTGCCAAGTCAGATGACGCCGGTTTCGTTCGTCTGCTGTTCCTCAGGTCACGGGCGAGTGCCCATGCTTCAATGCCCCATTTTCCTATGGGGCGTATGTATTTTATTTTATTTTGTTGGTACGTTTGGTTTTGTTCTCTGTCTCCCCCTTTTAGACTGTGAGCCCACTGTTGGGTAGGGACTGTCTCTATGTGTTGCCGATTTGTACTTCCCAAGCGCTTAGTACAGTGCTCTGCACACAGTAAGCGCTCAATAAATACGATTGATGATGGTTTTCCTGCCCGGCTCCCCAAGCCTCCACTTTCTGATGCCCCTCTCTCCTGCCCTGCTCTCCAGTGCCCCGTTGTCTGATGCCCCCATCCTACCTTGCTGTCTGATCCCCTTCTCCCCTTCCCAATTTTCCGATGCCCTGCTCCCTGTTGCCCTTCTCCCCTGCCCCCTGCCCCCAGGCCCAGGGGTGGGAAAGGGACTGAGGTCTCCTGGATGAGGAAAAAGATCTCCCTAGGGAGCCGAGGGGTAGACTCTGAGCCCACTGTTGGGTAGGGACCGCCTCTCTATGTTGCCAACTTGGACTTGCCAAGCGCTTAGTCCAGTGCTCTGCACGCAGTAAGCGCTCAATAAATACGATTGATTGATTGGGCACAGGACCAGGTTGGGAGGCGGGGGTGGATAGTCAGGAAAACCGCCCTCAATCCCGATCCCCCGCATCCTTGCCCAGATTTGGGGGGGAACCGAGTGGCGGCCTGCCCCGGGCCCTGCTTTGCCCCTTCCCTACCCTGCATCCAATCAGTCAATCAATCAATCAATCAATCGTATTTATTGAGCGCTTACTGTGTGCAGAGCACTGGACTAAGCGCTTGGGAAGTCCAAGTTGGCAACATCTCGAGACGGTCCCTACCCAACAGCGGGCTCACAGTCTAGAAGGGGGAGGCAGAGAACAAAACCAAACATACTAACAAAATAAAATAAATAGAATAAATTGTACAAGTAAAATAGAGTAATAAATACGTACACATATATACATATATACAGGTGCTGTGGGGAAGGGAAGGAGGTAACTGTTCTAAGCACTTGTCAGCTGAGTGACTTTGGGCAAGTCACTTGACTTCCCTGGGCCTCAGTTCCCTCATCTGGAAAATTTGTTCACTCAATCGTATTTATTGAGCGCTTACTGTGTGCAGAGCACTGGACTAAGCGCTTGGGAAGTCCAAGTTGGCAACATCTCGAGACGGTCCCTACCCAACAGCGGACTCACAGTCTAGAAGGGGGAGACGGAGAACAAAACCAAACATACTAACAAAATAAAATAAATAGAATAGATATGTACAAATAAAATAAATAGAGTAATAAATATGTACAGACGTATATACACATATACAGGTGCTGTGGGGAAGGGAAGGAGGTAAGATGGGGGGGATGGAGGGGGGAGAGGAAGGAAGGGGCTCAGTCTGGGAAGGCCTCCTGGAGGAGGTGAGGATTGGGGTGCCTCCTACCAATCAATCAATCGTATTTATTGAGTGCTTACTGTGTGCAGAGCACTGGACTAAGCGCTTGGGAAGTACAAGTTGGCAACACCAGCCATCCCGTCCAACCCCTGACAGCCCAAGATAAAGGGGTCGATAACGAAGACTGGGACGAGGAGATGAGGGGTTCAGGAGTCCCCCCTCATTACCCTCCCACGGGCTGGCGGCTTACGCAGCTCCCTGGGGCGGAATTCATTCATTCAATCGTATTTATTGAGCGCTTACTGTGTGCAGAGCACTGTACTAAGCGCTTGGGAAGTCCAAGTTGGCAACATCTAGAGACGGTCCCTACCCAACAGTGGGCTCATAGTGTAGAAGGGGGAGACAGACAACAAGACAAAACATATTAACAAAATAAATAGAATAAATATGTACAAATAAATAAAAAATAGAGTAATAAATACCTATAAACATCTATACATATATACAGGTGGTGTGGGGAGGGGAAGGAGGTAAGACGGGGGGATGGGGAGGGTGGAAATGAAGGTAGGGGGTCCTGGGGGTGGGGGGCTGGCCAACTGTCATTCATTCATTCATTCAATCGTATTTATGACTCTATTTTACATGTACATATCTATTCTATTTATTTTATTTTGTTAACATGTTTGGTTCTGTTCTCTGTCTCCCCCTTCTAGACTGCGAGCCCACTGTTGGGTAGGGACCATCTCTATATGTTGCCAACTTGGACTTCCCAAGCGCTTAGTCCAGTGCTCTGCACACAGTAAGTGCTCAATCAATCAATCAATCGTACTTATTGAGCACTTTCTGTGTGCAGAGCACTGGACTAAGCGCTTGGGAAGTCCAAGTTGGCCACATAGAGAGATGGTCCCTACCCAACATTCATTCATTCATTCAATCGTATTGATTGAGCGCTTCCTGTGTGCAGAGCACTGGACTAAGCGCTTGGGAAGTCCAAGTTGGCAACGTCTTGAGACGGTCCCTACCCAACATTCATTCATTCAATCAATCGTATTGATTGAGCGCTTACTGTGTGCAGAGCACTGGACTAAGCGCTTGGGAAGTCCAAGTTGGCCACATAAAGAGACGGTCCCTACCTAACATTCATTCATTCATTCAATCATATTGATTGAGCGCTTCCTGTGTGCAGAGCACTGTACTAAGCGCTTAGGAAGTCCAAGTTGGCAACATCTAGAGACCCAACAGTGGGCTCACAGTCTAGAATCTGTATCTACCCCAGCGCTTAGGACGGTGCCTGGCACATAGTAAGCGCTTAACAAATGCCATTATTATTGTTATTGTTACCGGAGGGTCCGTGCTCGGCCGCTTGGGGAGAGTCAATCAATCAATCAATCAATCATATTTATTGAGCGCTTACTGTGTGCAGAGCACTGGACTAAGCGCTTGGGAAGTCCAAGTTGGCAACATGTAGAGACAGTCCCTACCCAACAACGGGCTCACAGTCTAAAAGGGGGAGACGGAGAACAAAACCAAACATCCTAACAAAATAAAATAAATAGAATAGATATGTACAAGTAAAATAAATAAATCGGGGGAGTTAGGGATGAAGAGGGGAGAATCAGGGGTGTTGGATGGTCCGTACCAGGTCACTCGAAGGGAGAGTCATGGACAGAGAGGTAGAGGGTGATCTCTGAGGGGGAGAGAGAGAGGGCAGAAAGAGGGAGTATTTGAGGAGCATTCATGGACTCAGGTTGTCCAACTTGTTCTTCAAGCGCTTAGTACAGTGCTCTGCACACAGGAAGTGCTCAATAAATACGATTGATTGATTACAGGAACTTTTGTCCTGGACTGGGCACTGGCTCGTTGGGGGAGCAATTGTGTGTACTTCATGCCCACAAGGGACGGTGCAATCGTGTGTTTGTGTGTTTGAGGCCGAGCTAGTGCCTGCTTGGGAGTGTCTCGGCTCTGTGCGTGTGCCCCGTACGTCATCAATCGTATTTATTGAGCGCTTACTGTGTGCAGAGCACTGTACTAAGCGCTTAGTGCGTGTGCCCCGTGTGTGCCAGGCGTGTCTGCGGAGCGCCGGGCCCTGCCTCGTTTCCAGCACCCAGCCAAGTCTGGGGGTACGGGGAGGGGGTGGGCAGGGCGGGGGGTGCCGGGCCCCGTCGGGGGGCGGAGGGAGAGGAGGAGGGAGGTGGGGTGCCCCCTTCCTCCCCTCCCTACCCCCGCGGGGCTGGGTGAGTCCCAACAGGCCGAGGTGATCCGACAGGTCCTCGCCCGTCCGGGGCCGGGGGCGAGGGAGTGGAGCCCGCACCCACTTAGGGCGGCGGGCGGGCCGCCCCACACGGCCGACCGGCGGGCACGGAGGGCAGTAGCCGAACCCGGACCTCGACGGGCCCTCACCGCCGCCCGCATGTTCGGCTACCGGGCGGCGGGCCCCGGGGGCCGGGCCGGGGGGGTGGGCCCGCTGCGGGGCCGCGTGGAGGAGCTGAAGCGCCCGCGGTGGCGGGAGGCCTTGCCCGCCTCGCCCCTGGTGCTTCGGCACAGCGAGACGGCCCGGTTGGCGGCGGACGCCCTGCTGGAGCGCGGCGAGGCGGCCTACCTGCACGTGGTGGCCGAGGAGCGGGAGCTGCCCTTCCTGTCCGCCCTCGACGTCGACTACCTGAGCCGCCGGGCCCGGGGCGGGACCCCCGAGCCCCCGCCGGGCAACGAGCCCCCCGGGCCCGACGGCCACCCGCCCGTCCCGTCGGACGCCACCTCGGGCACCTACTTCCCGGCCGCGTCCGACGCCGAGCCCCCCGACCTGGACCTGGGCTGGCCGGACGTGCCGGCGGCCACGGGCTTCGGCCCCACGCAGGCCGTGGTCCATTTCCAGCGGGACCGGGCCGGGAGCATCAAGGACCTCCTGCGCTTCCTCATCAGCCAGGCCCGCACGGTAAGGCGGGCCCCGGGGACGGCGACCGGCAGGCTGGGCCCCTCTTCTGTCATTCATTTAATCATCTTTATTAATAATAATAATAATAATAATGATAGCATTTATTAAGCGCTTACTCTGTGCAAAGCACTGTTCTAAGCACTGGGGAGATTACAAGGTGATCAGGTTGTCCCACTGGGGGCTCACAGTCTTAATCCCCATTTTACAGATGAGGGAACTGAGGTCCAGAGAAGTTAAGTGACTTGCCCAAAGTCACACAGCTGACAAGTGGCAGAGCCGGGATTTGAACCCATGACCTCTGACTTCAAAGCCCGGGCTCTTTCCACCGAGCCACGCTGCTTCTCGTATTGAGCGCTTTATTGAGCGCTTACTGTGTGCCGAGCACTGGACTAAGCGCTTGGGAAGTCCAAGTTGGCAACATATAGAGACGGTCCCTGCCCGACAACGGGCTCACGGTCTAGAAGCTGGAGACGGACAGCAAAACCTGTAGACGGCTGTCAAAGCCGTCAGAACAAATAGAATTGAAGCAATATCATAATAATAATGATGGCATTTGTTAAGCGCTTACTTTGTACAGTCAATCAATCAATCGTATTTATTGAGCGCTTACTGTGTGCAGAGCACCGTACTAAGCTCTTGGGAAGTCCAAGTTGGCAACACATAGAGACGGTCCCTACCCAACAGCGGGCTCACAGTCTAGAAGGGGGAGGCAGACAACAAAACCAAACATATTAACAAAATAAAATAAATAGAATAGATGTGTTTGTTCTCTGTCTTCCCCTTTTAGACTGGGAGCCCACTGTTGGGTAGGGACTGTCTCTGTATGTTGCCAACTTGGACTTCCCAAGCGCTTAGTACAGTGCTCTGCACACAGTAAGCGCTCAATAAATACGATTGATGATATGTACAAGTAAAATAAATAAATAAATAAATAGAGTGATAAATCCGTACAAACATATATACATATATACAGGTGCACAACTCACCATTCTAAGCACTGGGGAGTTTACAAGATGATCAGGTTGTCCCTCGGGGGGCTCACAGTTTTAATCCCCATTTTCCAGATGAGGTCACTGAGGCACAGAGAAGTTAAGTGACTTGCCCAAAGTCCCACAGCCGACAGTTGGCGGAGCCGGGGTTTGAACCCATGACCTCTGACTGCAAAGCCCGGGCTCTTCCCACTGAGCCACGCTGCTTCTCATGCACACCATTACCAATCAATCAATCAATCAATCGTATTTATTGAGCGCTTACTGTGTGCAGAGCACCGTACTAAGCGCTTGGGAAGTACAATATGTTTGTAGAGATATATTACTCTAGTTTACTTGTACATATTTACTATTCTATTTATTTTGTTAATGATGGGCATTTAGATGTAATTCTATTTGTTCTAACGACTTGACACCTGTCCAAGTGTTTTGTTTTGTTGTCTATTTCCCCCTTCTGGACTGTGAGCCTGTTGTTGGGTAGGGACCGTCTCTATATGTTGCAAAATTGTCCTTCCCAAGCGCTTAGTACAGTGCTGTGCACACGATACGAGCTCAATAAATGCAGTTGAATGAATGAATGAATGACGTTGGCAACATAGAGAGTTGGTCCCTACCCAACAGCGGGCTCACAGTCTAGAAGGGGGAGACAGATAAAACAAAACGTATTAATGAAATAAAATAAATAGAATAGATATGTACAAGTAAAATAAATAAACTGAATGAATGAACTTCAGGGTGTAAACCACCCCCTTGCTGTTTCCCGCCCAAAGATTCTTATATCTTATCCTGGACCGGACCGGAGGAACAGTCTTCTCGTGAAGTAAGACATGGCAGGGAACATATCTGCTAATTCTTCGGTTGTAGAAGTAGTAGTAATAATAATAATAATAATAATAATAATAATAATAATAAAGGTATCTGTTAAGTGCTTACTATGTGTCAAGCACTGCTCTGTTAAGCGCTTACTATGTGTCAAGCACTGCTCTAAGAACAGGGGTAGTGTGGCTCAGTAGAAAGAGCCCGGGCTTTGGAGTCAGAGGTCATGAGTTCAAATCCCAGCTCCGCCAATTGCCAGCTGTGTGACTTTGGGCCGGTCACTTCACTTCTCTGGGCCTCAGTTCCCTCATCTGTAAAATGCAAATAGAGAAGAACAATAATAATAACAGCATTTATTAAGCGCTTACTATGTGCAAAGCACTGTTCTAAGCGCTGGGGGATACAAGGTGATCAGGTTGGCCCACGGGGGGCTCACAGTCAACCCCCATTTTACAGATGAGGCCCAGAGAAGTTAAGTGACTTGCCCAAGGTCACACAGCTGACAAGTGGCGGAGCCGGGATTTGAACCCACGACCGCTGACTCCAAAGCCTGTGCTCTTTCCACTGAGCCACGCTGCTTCTCTGAATAAGTGAAATAAGAGTAATCAATCTGTACAAACATCTATCCAGGGGCTGTGGGGAGGGGAAGGAGGTTGGGCCGGGGGGATGGAGGGGAGGAGAGGGTAAAGGGGGTTCAGTCCGGGAAGGCCTCCCGGAGGAGGTGAGCTCTCAGTAGGGCTTGGAAGGGAGGAAGAGAGCCAGCTTGGCGGATGTGGGGAGGGAGGGCATTCATTCATTCAATCGTATTTATTGGGCGCTTACTGTGTGCAGAGCACTGTACTAAGCGCTTGGGAAGTCCAAGGTTTTTTTTTTTTATAATGGCATTTATTAAGCGCGTACTCTGTGCAAAGCACTGTTCTAAGCGCTGGGGAGGTTACAAGGCGATCAGGTTGCCCCACTGGGGGCTCCCAGTCTTCATCCCCATTTTACAGATGAGGTCGCTGAGGCCCAGAGAAGTGAAGTGACTTGCCCAAAGTCACACAGCTGACAATTGGCAGAGCCGGGATTTGAACCCTTGACCTCTGACTCCAAAGCCCGGGCTCTTAGACGGTCCCCCCCACCCCATCTGTCTCCCCCTGGCCCGGAATGTGATCCCGCTTTTCTAGACCGTGAGCCCACTGCTGGGTATGTTGCCAACTTGGACTTCCCAAGCGCTCAGTACAGTGCTGTGCACACAGTAAGCGCTCAATAAATACGATTGACTGAATGAATGAGCACACAGGGCGGGGCCACCACTAGCCCCGGGCGACGATTAGCATCAGGAGCGGGTTATTGGGGTGGTTATTCGGGTTATTATTACGAGTCCCAGGCCTCCTTTGATCTCTCCCGCTTCCTCCTCCGGCCCCGAGGTGTCCCACTAGTCCCCCCTGGACTTTACTGAGCGCCCCCTCTGTGCATTCACTCATTCAATCGTATTTATCACCTCCTCCAGGAGGCTTTCCCAGACTGAGCCCCCTCCTTCCTCTCCCCCTCTCTCCCCTCTCCATCCCCCCATCTTACCTCCTTCCCTTCCCCACAGCACCTGTATATATGGATATATGTTTGTACAGATTTATTACTCTGTTTATTTATTTTACTTGTACATATCTATTCTATTTATTTTATTTTGTTAGTATGTTTGGTTTTGTTCTCTGTCTCCCCCCTTTTAGACCGTGAGCCCACTGTTGGGTAGGGACCGTCTCTATATGTTGCCAACTTGGACTTCCCAAGCGCTTAGTCCAGTGCTCTGCACACAGTAAGCGCTCAATAAATATGATTGATGATGATTTATTGAGCGCTTACCGTGTGCAGAGCACTGGACTGTTGCATTTTGAATCCTCTTCCAATTTCAGTCATACCTCATGTAGGAAATGGGACTTTTGGAACATAGCGTGTGTTCATCATCAATCGTATTTATTGAGCGCTTACTATGTGCAGAGCACTGTACTAAGCGCTTGAGCACTGTACTAAGCGCTTGAGTGTGTTCTGATTTTGCCTACACCATATTTGAAACAATCTTGCCCACCTGTACATATCTATTCTACCTGTACATATCTATTCTGTTTATTTTATTTTGTTAGTATGTTTGGTTATAATAATAATAATGATAGCATTTATTAAGCGCTTACTATGTGCAAGGCACTGTTCTAAGCTCTGTCTCCCCCTTTTAGACTGTGAGCCCACTGTGGGGTAGGGACTGTCTCTCTATGTTGCCAACTTGGACTTCCCAAGCGCTTAGTACAGTGCCCTACACACAGTAAGCGCTCAATAAATACAATTGATTGATTGATTGATTGATTGTTAGGTAGGGACCGTCTCTACATGTTGCCAACTTGTACTTCCCAAGCGCTTAGTACAGTGCTCTGCACACAGTAAGCGCTCAATAAATACGATTGAATGAATGAATGAATGAATGAATGGACTAAGAGCCTGGGAAGTCCAAGTTGGCAACATCTAGAGACGGTCCCTACCCACCAGTGGGCTCACTTGGCACATAGTAAGCGCTTAATAATAATAATAATGATAGCATTTATTAAGTACTTACTATGTGCAAAGCACTGTTCCAAGCGCTGGGGAGGTTTACAAGGTGATCAGGTCGTCCCACGGGGGGCTCACAGTCTTCATCCCCATTTTACAGATGAAGGAACTGAGGCCCAGAGAATAATAATAATAATTGCATTTATTAAGCGCTTACTATGTGCAAAGCACTGTTCCAAGCGCTGGGGAGGTTTATAAGGTGATCAGGTTGTCCCACGGCGGGCTCACAGTCTTAATCCCCATTTTCCAGATGAGAGAACTGAGGCCCAGAGAATAATAATAATAATAATTGCATTTATTAAGCGCTTACTATGTGCAACACACTGTTCTAAGCACTGGGGAGATTACAAGGTGATCAGGTTGTCCCACGGGGGGCTCACAGTCTTAATCCCCATTTTACAGGTGAGGTAACTGAGGCCCAGAGAAGTGAAGTGACTTGCCCAAAGTCACACAGCTGACAATTGGCGGAGCCGGGATTTGAACCCATGACCTCTGACTCCAAAGCCCGGGCTCTTTCCACTGAGCCATGCTGCTTCTCTGCCATTATTCTATATTGTTGTGTTGGACTCTCCCAATGCTAATAATAGAATCATGAGAATAATAATAAAATAATAATAATAATAATAATAATAATAATAATAATGAGAAGCAGCGTGGCTCAGTGAAAAAGAGCATAGGCTTTGGAGTCGGTGATCATGGGTTCAAATCCCGGCTCTGCCACTTGTCAGCCGTGTGACTTTGAGCAAGTCACTTCACTTCTCTGGGCCTCAGTTCCCTCATCTGGAAAATGGGATTGAAGACTGTGAGCCCCACGTGGGACAACCTGGTCACCTTGTAACCGCCCCAGCGCTTAGAACAGTGCTTTGCACATAGTAAGCGCTTAATAAATGCAATTATTATTATTCTTATTCTCTGGGCCTCAGTTCCCTCATCTGTAAAAAGGGGCTGAAGACTCTGAGCCCCACGTGGGACAACCTGGTCACCTTGTAACCTCCCCAGCGCTTACAACAGTGCTTTGCACATAGTAAGCGCTTAATAAATGCAATTATTATTATTCTTATTCTCTGGTCTTCAGTTCCCTCATCTGTAAAATGGGGATGAAGACTCTGAGCCCCCCGTGGGACAACCTGGTCACCTTGTAACCTCCCCAGCGCTTAGAACAGTGCTTTGCACATAGTAAGCGCTTAATACATGCCATCGTTATTATTATTATTATTATTCTTAAATACGACTGAATGAAGGGAATGGGAGAAAAGGAAATGAGGAAGGCCTCTGAGGAGGGACGTGGGCGAGAGGTGGGTGGCCAGACAGGTGACATGAAGGGACAGTGAGAAGGCTGGCATTAGGGGAGCCATGTTTGTGGGCTGGTTTGGCCTAGGAGATCAGCGAGGTGAGCCAGGAGGAGGTGAGGGGATCAATCAATCAATCAATCAATCAATCAATCGTATTTATTGAGCGCTTCCTGTATGCAGAGCACTGGACTAAGCGCTTGGAAAGTCCAAGTTGGCAACATAGAGAGACAGTCCCTACCCAACAGTGGGCTCACCGTCTAAAAGGGGGAGACAGAGAACAAAACCAAACATACTAACAAAATAAAATCAATAGAATAGGTATGTACAAGCAAAATAAATAGAGTAATAAATATGTACAAACATATATACATCTATACAGGTTCTGTGGGGAAGGGAAGGAGGTAAGATGAGGGGGATGGAGAGGGGATGGAGGTGGGATGAAGCCCCCCCCCCGCTCGCTTCCCCACGGGGGTCCCTGCCAGTCCCACCCTATCATCATAGAGAAGCAGCGTGGCTCAGTGGAAAGAGCCCGGCCTTTGGAGTCAGAGGTCGTGGGTTCAAATCCCGGCTCTGCCGATTGTCAGCTGGGTGACTTTGGGCAAGTCTTCTAGACTGTGAGCCCACTGTTGGGTAGGGACTGTCTCTATATGTTGCCAACTTGGACTTCCCAAGCGCTTAGTATAGTGCTCTGCACACAGTAGGCGCTCAATAAATACAATTGATTGATTGATTGATTGCACACAGTAAGCGCTCAATAAGTGTCCTTCAGAAATTCTGAGTGGTTCTCCGAAAGGAATCATGAACTAAAAATCATGTGGGTTTTCTGTTAGTCACTGTACTTTATACATCATTTTCTTCGATGATTTTCAGAGAGCAGCAGCGTGGCTCAGTGGAAAGAGCCCGGGCTTTGGAGTCAGAGGTCATGGGTTCAAATCCCGGCTCCGCCAACTGTCAGCTGGGTGACTTTGGGCAAGTCACTTCACTTCTCTGGGCCTCAGTTCCCTCATCTGTAAAATGGGGATTCAAACTGTGAGCCCCCCGGGGGGACAACCTGATCACCTTGTCACCTCCCCAGCGCTTAGAACAGTGCTTTGCACATAGTAAGCGCTTAACAAATACCATTATTATTATTATTGTTATTATTATTTGAAGAAAATGGTGACTGCTCTGAGAAACTTTAAGGTGCGTTTCCTAAGAGGTTTCAGGGTCATCTAGTCAGGACGCTTAGAACAGTGCTCTGCACATAGTAAGCGCTTAATAAATACCATCATTATTAGTATTATTTGAAGAAAATGGTGACTGCTCTGAGAAACTTTAAGGTACGTTTCCTAAGAGGTTTCAAAGTCTAGTCAGGATGCTTAGAACAGTGCTTTGCACTTAGTAAGCGCTTAATAAATACCATCATTATTAGTATTATTATTATTTGAAGAAAATGGTGACTGCTCTGAGAAACTTTAAGGTACGTTTCCTAAGAGGTTTCAGAGTCTAGTCAGGACGCTTAGAACAGTAAGCGCTTAATAAATACCATCATGATTAGTCTTATTATTATTTGAAGAAAATGGTGACTGCTCTGAGAAACTTTAAGGTACGTTTCCTAAGAGGTTTCAGAGTCATCTAGTCAGGACGCTTAGAACAGTGCTCTGCACATAGTAAGTGCTTAATAAATACCATCATTATTAGTATTATTTGAAGAAAATGGTGACTTCTCTGAGAAACTTTAAGGTACGTTTCCTAAGAGGTTTCAGAGTCTAGTCAGGATGCTCAGAACAGTGCTCTGCACATAGTAAGCACTTAATAAATACCATCATTATTAGTATTATTTGAAGAAAATGGTGACTGCTCTGAGAAACTTTAAGGTACGTTTCCTAAGAGGTCTCAGAGTCTAGTCAGGATGCTTAGAACAGTGCTTTGCACATAGTAAGTGCTTAATAAATACCATCGTTATTATTATTATTTGAAGAAAATGGTGACTGCTCTGAGAAACTTTAAGGTACGTTCCTAAGAGGTTTCAGAGTCTAGTCAGGACGCTTAGAACAGTGCTCTGCACATAGTAAGCGCTTAGTAAATACCATGATGATTAGTCTTATTATTATTTGAAGAAAATGGTGACTGCTCTGCGAAACTTTAAGGTACGTTTCCTAAGAGGTTTCAGAGTCTAGTCAGGATGCTTAGAACAGTGCTCTGCACATAGTAAGCGCTTAATTAATACCGTCATTATTAGTATTATTATTATTTGAAGAAAATGGTTACTGCTCTGAGAATCTTTAAGGTACGTTTCTTAAGAGGTTTCAGAGTCTAGTCAGGACGCTTAGAACAGTGCTCTGCACATAGTAAGCGCTTAATAAATACCATCATTATTATTATTTGAAGAAAATGGTGACTGCTCTGAGAAACTTTAAGGTACGTTTCCTAAGAGGTTTCAGAGTCATCTAGTCAGGACGCTTAGAACAGTGCTCTGCACATAGTAAGCACTTAATAAATACCATCGTTATTATTATTATTTGAAGGAAATGGTGACTGCTCTGAGAAACTTTAAGGTACGTTTCCTAAGAGGTTTCAGAGTCTAGTCAGGATGCTCAGAACAGTGCTTTGCACATAGTAAGTGCTTAATAAATACCATCATGATTAGTATTATTATTATTTGAAGGAAATGGTGACTGCTCTGAGAATCTTTAAGGTACGTTTCTTAAGAGGTTTCAGAGTCTAGTCAGGATGCTTAGAACAGTGCTTTGCACATAGTAAGCGCTTAATAAATACCATCATTATTAGTATTATTATTATTTGAAGAAAATGGTGACTGCTTTGAGAAACTTTAAGGTACGTTTCCTAAGGGGTTTCAGAGTCTAGTCAGGATGCTTAGAACAGTGCTTTGCACATAGTAAGCGCTTAATAAATACCATCATTATTATTATTTGAAGAAAATGGTGACTGCTCTGAGAAAGTTTAAGGTACGTTTCCTAAGAGGTTTCAGAGTCTAGTCAGAATGCTTAGAACAGTACTTTGCACATAGTAAGCGCTTAGTAAATACCATGATGATTAGTCTTATTATTATTTGAAGAAAATGGTGACTGCCCATCATTATTAGTATTATTTGAATAAAATGGTGACTGCTCTGAGAAACTTTAAGGTATGTTTCCTAAGAGGTTTCAGAGTCTATTCAGGATGCTTAGAACAGTGCTGTGCACATAGTAAGCGCTTAATTAATGCCATCATTATTAGTATTATTATTATTTGAAGAAAATGGTGACTGCTCTGAGAAACTTTAAGGTACGTTTCCTAAGAGGTTTCAGAGTCTAGTCAGGACGCTTAGAACAGTGCTTTGCACATAGTAAGCGCTTAATAAATACCATCATTATTAGTATTATTTGAAGAAAATGGTGACTGCTCTGAGAAACTTTAAGGTACGTTTCCTAAGAGGTTTCAGAGTCTAGTCAGGACGCTTAGAACAGTGCTTTGCACATAGTAAGCGCTTAATAAATACCATCATGATTAGTCTTATTATTATTTGAAGAAAGTGGTGACTGCTCTGAGAAACTTTAAGGTACGTTTCCTAAGAGGTTTCAGAGTCTAGTCAGGATGCTCAGAACAGTGCTTTGCACATAGTAATCGCTTAATAAATACCATCATTATTATTATTTGAAGAAAATGGTGACTGCTCTGAGAATCTTTAAGGTGCGTTTCTTAAGAGGTTTCAGAGTCTAGTCAGGACGCTTAGAACAGTAAGCACTTAATAAATACCATCATGATTAGTCTTATTATTATTTGAAGAAAATGGTGACTGCTCTGAGAAACTTTAAGGTACGTTTCCTAAGAGGTTTCAGAGTCATCTAGTCAGGGATGTCCCCCTACTGAATGAATGATTGAATGAATGAATGAAGGGGGCTCCCCGAGGCACATGGGGTGGGCCCCCCATCTCTGGGGCCGCCCCTCACCGGGCCTCACGGCCTTCCCCCTCGCCTCCGGCCCGGGCCTGCAGGTGATCGCCGTGGTCATGGACGTCTTCACGGACATGGACCTGCTGTGCGACCTGATGGAGGCCTCGGTCCGGCGGGCAGTGCCCGTCTACCTCATCCTGGGCGACGAACACCTGCGCCACTTCTTGGAGACGTGCTACAAGATGGACGTCGGCGGTGCCCACCTGCCGGTCAGGGGCCGGGCCCTGGGAGGGACGGGTGGCCAAACGGGAAGGAGGAGGGAAATCTTCCCTCCAAACCAGGCCCACCCCAGATTCCGCTCTCTGGCAGCCCCCATGGGTCCTTGGGCACCCAAGAGGGGCAAAAAAAGGGCAGACGCGGCGGGTGCTGGGAAAGGGGCGTCCTGCACAGTCCTTTAGGGTGGGGTGGGAGGGTGGCCACCCCTGAGCCCGTTGTTGGGGAAGGGACCGTCTCCATCTAGACCATCTAAAAGAGAAGCAGCGAGGCTTTAGGGGAAAGAACCCGGGCATTGGAGTCCGAGGTCATGGGTTCCAATCCCGACCCCGCCACCTGTCAGCTGGGTGACTTTGGGCCAGTCGCTTCACTTCTCTGAGAAACAGCGTGGCTCAGTGGAAAGAGCCCGGGCTTTGGAGTCCGAGGTCATGGGTTCCAATCCCGACCCCGCCACCTGTCAGCTGGGTGACTTTGGGCCGGTCGCTTCACTTCTCTGAGAAACAGCGTGGCTCGGTGGGAAGAGCCCGGGCTTTGGAGTCCGAGGTCATGGGTTCCAATCCCGACCCCGCCACCTGTCAGCTGGGTGACTTTGGGCCAGTCACTTCACTTCTCTGAGAAACAGCGTGGCTCAGTGGAAAGAGCCCGGGCTTTGGAGTCCGAGGTCATGGGTTCCAATCCCCACCCCGCCACCTGTCAGCTGGGTGACTTTGGGCCGGTCGCTTCACTTCTCTGAGAAACAGCGTGGCTCAGTGGAAAGAGCCCGGGCTTTGGAGTCTGAGGTCAGGGGTTCGAATTCCGACTCCACCACCTGTCAGCTGGGTGACTTTGGGCAAGTCGCTTCACTTCTCTGAGAAACAGCGTGGCTCAGTGGAAAGAGCCCGGGCTTTGGAGTCCGAGGTCATGGGTTCCAATCCCCACCCCGCCACCTGTCAGCTGGGTGACTTTGGGCCGGTCGCTTCACTTCTCTCAGAAACAGCGTGGCTCAGTGGGAAGAGCCCGGGCTTTGGAGCCCGAGGTCATGGGTTCCAATCCTGACCCCGCCACCTGTCAGCTGGTTGACTCTGGGCAAGTCGCTTCACTTCTCTGGGCCTCAGTTCCCACATCTGGAAAATGGGGATGAAGACCGTGAGCCCCCCGTGGGACAACCTGATCACCTTGGAACCTCCCCAGCGCTTAGAACGGTGCTTGGCACATAGTAAGCGCTTAACAAATACCATTATTATTATTATTCATTCAATCGTATTTATTGAGCGCTTACTGTGTGCAGAGCACTGTACTAAGCGCTTGGGAAGTACAAGTTGGCAACATATAGAGACGGTCCCTACCCAGCAGCGGGCTTACAGTCTAGATCACCCCTGCCAACACGCCTCGGCCCGCCCCCCAGCCCGGCCTGCCCCTGCTACCATCCCGACCCTGCTTTTCCCTGGCTGTGTCATAGAACATGCGTGTGCGGAGCGTGTGTGGGGACACCTACTGCAGCAAGGCGGGCCGCAGGGTGACGGGCCAGGCTCTGGAGAAGTTCATCATCATCGACTGTGAGCAGGTCGTGGCCGGGAGCTACAGGTGAGAGAGGCCGGAGGCGGAGGGGACGGCCCAAAGTGGGGACCGTGAGACCAGTTCTGTTTTTCAAAGTTTAATGGTACTGATTAAGTGTTTACCGGGTGATGATGATGATGGTATTTGTTAAGTGCTTACTATGTGCAAAGCACTGTTCTAAGAGCTGGGGGGGATACAAGCTGATCAGGTTGTCCCACGGGGGGCTCACAGTCTTCATCCCCATTTTACAGATGAGGGAACTGAGGCCCAGAGAAGTGAAGTGACTCGCCCAAAATCACACAGCTGACAAGTGGCGGAGCTGGGATTTGAACCCACGACCTCTGACTCCTAAGCCCGGGCTCTTTCCACTGAGCCACGCCGGGCACGACGCAGAGAAGCAGCGTGGCTCAGGGGAAAGAGCCCGGGCTTTGGAGTCAGAGGTCGTGGGTTCAAATCCCGGCTCCGCCGCTTGTCAGCTGTGTGACTCTGGGCGAGTCACTTCACTTCTCTGGGCCTCAGTTCCCTCATCTGGAAAATGGGGATGAAGACTGGGAGCCCCCGTGGGACAACCTGATCACCTTGTAACTTTCTTTGCACATAGTAAGCGCTTAGTAAATGCTGTGAGCCCATGTTGGGTAGGGACCATCTCTATATGTTGCCAGCTTGTACTTCCCAAGCGCTTAGTACAGTGCTCTGCACACAGTAAGCGCTCAATACAATTGAATGAATGAATATTATTATTATTACACTGAGCACTGGGGCAGATAGAAGCTAATTGGGTTGGACGCAGTCCACGTCCCACGGGGGGCTCACAGTCTCCATCCCCATTTCACAGATGAGGAAACTGAGGTACAGAGCAGTGAAGTGACTTGCCCTAGGTCACACAGCAGACGGGACAGAGCCGGACTTAATAATAATAATGATGGCATTTATTAAGCGCTTACTACGTGCAAAGCACTGTTCTAAGCGCTGGGTAGGTTACAAGGCGATCAGGTTGTCCCATGGGGGGCTCACAGTCTTAATCCCCTTTTTACAGATGAGGGAACTGAGGCCCAGAGAATAATAATAATAATAATAATGATGGTATTTGTTAAGCGCTTACTATGTGCAAAGCACTGTTCTAAGCGCTGGGGAGGTTCCAAGGTGATCAGGTTGTTCCACGGGGGCCTCACAGTCTTCATCCCCATTTGACAGATGAGGGAACTGAGGCCCAGAGAAGTGAAGTGACTTGCCCAAAGTCACCCAGCTAAGTGGCGGAACCGGGATTTGAACCCATGACCTCTGACTCCAAAGCCCGGGCTCTTTCCACTGAGCCATGCTGCTACTGGATTTAGAGCCCATGACCTTCTGCCCCCCAGGGCCCGTGCTGTAGCCACTAGGCCACACTGCTTCCGGTTCTTCCTGGCTGGATGTGCTTGTATCCACCCCGTTGCTCAGTACAGCGCCCAGTACATCGTGTGTGCTTAACAAATAATAATAATAATAATAATAACATGATGGCATTTATTAAGCGCTTACTATGTGCAAAGCACTGTTCTAAGTGCTGGGGAGGTTACAAGGTGATCAGGTTGTCCCACATGGGGCTCACGGTAAACATCCCCATTTTCCAGATGAGGGAACTGAGGCCCACAGAAGTTAAGTGACTTGCCCGAAGTCATACAGCTGACAAGTGGCGGAGCTGGGATTTGAACCCCTGACCTCTGACTCCAAAGCCCGGGCTCTTTCCACTGAGCCACGCTGCTTCTCTAATGCCATGGTTATTCTTAAGTGCTTAGTACAGTGCTCTGCACACAGTAAGCGCTCAATAAATCCGATTGAATGAATGGGTGGCTGGACGGGGGCGGACAGTCGAAGGGTTCTGGGACTTTGGAGTGGGGGCAGGCCAAGGCTTCAGGGACTCTGCGGGCCGGGTGGAGTGCCAAGGCTGATTTTGGACTTCATTCATTCATTCAATCAATCGTATTTATTGAGCGCTTACTTTGTGCACAGCACTGTACTAAGCGCTTGGGAAGTCCAAGTTGGCAACGTATAGAGATGGTCCCTACCCAACAGTGGGCTCACAGTCTAGAAGGGGGAGACAGAGAACAAAACCAAACACACTAACAGAGTAAAATCAATAGAATAAATATGTACAAGTAAAATAAATCAATAGATAGAGTAATAAATCCGTACAAACATATATACAGGTGCTGTGGGGAAGGATTACTCTATTTATTTTACTTGTACATATCTATTCTATTTATTTTATTTTGTTCATATCATCATCATCATCATCAATCGTATTTATTGAGCGCTTACTATGTGCAGAGCACTGTACTAAGCGCTTGGGAAGTCCAAATTGGCAACATATAGTCTCTGCCTCCCCCCTTCTAGACTGTGAGCCCGCTGTTGGGTAGGGACCGTCTCTAGATGTTGCCAACTTGGACTTCCCAAGCGCTTAGTCCAGTGCTCTGCACCCAGTAAAAGCGCTCAATAAATACGATTGATTGAGAGGAAGGAGGGGGCTCAGTCTGGGCCTTGCCCACTGGCCCGGCCAGCGGAAGGATTGCTGGCGCGGGGGTGAGGGTGCCCGCTGCCCGCTCCCTGCCCGCCTCGGGCCCGGGGTAGGAGGACTGGGGGTGTGACTGTGGTCTCATCATCATCAATCGTATTTATTGAGCGCTTACTATGTGCAGAGCACTGTACTAAGTACAAATCGGCAACGTCTCCTCTCTGTTGTCTGTGCCCGCCGGTCCCGTCCGGCCGCCCAGCTTCACGTGGCTGTGCAGTCAGGCCCACACCAGCCTGGTGCTGCAGCTGTGGGGCGGCGTGGTGGAGGACTTCGACCGCGAGTTCCGCCGCCTCTACGCCGAGTCCAAGGCGGTGGACGGCTTCTACAGCCCCGAGGACCCCCCGGGCCCGGGCGGCGCCCCGAGCCCCCCGTCCGCGGCGCCGTCCGGCGCCAGCCTCGCCAGCGCCAAGCGCTCGCCCCTCCTCGGCGGCTCCAGCTACCGGGCGCTGCCCGGGCGGGCGGGCTCGGGGTCGCCCGGCCGGAGCCGGCGCGGGGCCGTCGGCTTCGGCGGGCCCGGCAGCCCGCCGCTGCTCCGGAGGCTGTCCGACCCCGACCGCGGCCCGGCCTGGCCCAGCCTGGAGAAGATGGGGGCCTCGCCGTGGTCCCGGTCCTCGCCGGCCCTCAACCGCGACGGCGGGCCCGGCCCCCTGCCCCCGCGGGCTTCGCACCTCCCGCTCGAGGGCCTGGGCTGCCTCACCGAGCACGGCGGGCCCCCCGAGTCCCCGCCAAGCCGGGGGGACGCGGCCCTCGGAGAGCCGGAGAGGCGGCTGACCCTGGGCCACAGCAAGCTGGACCTCATCACTAGGTACCACCAGGTCCGGGGGGGCCGCGGGCCCCGGCTCCCCGGGGAGGCCCGGCGGGGACGAGAGGCGGCTGACCCTGGGCCACAGCAAGCTGGACCTCATCACCAACTACCACCGGCCCCGCGGGGGCAAGACGAGCCCCGAGCGGGAGCCCTCCCCGGGGCCGGGGCCCGGGCAGGGCCACGAGCCCGGCGGCCCGGGCGACGCCGCCCACGACAAGTTCTCGGAGGAGAAGCGGCTGACTCTGGGCCACAGCAAGCTGGATCTCATCACCAAGTTCAACAAGTCCAAGTTCAAACTCATCCGCAGCCGCTTCGAGACCTAGCGGCCTCCCGGACCTCCCTTCGCCCCGTCGTGTTTATTGAGCGCCGACTGTGTGCGGAGCGCTGCGCTAAGTGCTTGGACAGTACAATTTGGCAACAGATAATAATAATAATGGTATTTGTTAAGCGCTTACTATGTGCCCAGCACCGTTCTAAGCGCTGAGGAGGTTACAAGGTGATCAGGTTGTCCCACGGCCGGGGGGGGCTCACGGTCTTCGTTACTGTTATCAACAAGTAGGGTGCAAAATAGGCTAACTCGGTGTAAATCGGCCGCAGGGTTCTCGTACCCTACCCAACAGTGGGTATCGCTGTGTCTTTTATTGAGTTACAGCAACGTGGGAGTGGGGCGTTTGGAAATTTCAGGAATTTAATTGGGACCGGCAGATAGGAAAAATGACTCGCAGCCATGAGTTCAGATAGAGCAGTAAAGAAGGGAAGTGGCTACCTGCCCGTTCACCTCCCGGGAGAGGGACGAGTGACAAGCAGCCCCGATCCCAATATCAATCAATCGTATTTATTGAGTGCTTACTGTGTGCAGGGCACTGTACTAAGCGCTTGGGAAGTACAAGTTGGCAACATATAGAGACAGTCCCGGCAGTGGGTATCACTGTGTCTTTTATTGAGTTACAGCAACATGGGAGTGGGGCATTTGGAAATTTCAGGAATTCAGTTGGGACCGGCAGGATGTTACAAATTCTCTTTGTTCTCCGTTCCCACGGCCTTGTGCAGGATGTTGTTAATCAATCAATCAATCAATCAATCGTATTGAGCGCTTACTGTGTGCGGAGCACTGTTCTAAGCGCTGTACTAAGCACTTGGGAAGTACAAGTTGGCAACATATAGCCCTATGGCCTTGCATAGATAGGTATGTAAATTCTCTTTAATAGGGATGTAAATTCTCCGTTAATACGGATGTAAATTATCTTCGGATGGGTGTTACTTGTTGATGGCCTTGAAGGTGTTGTCCACTAGCGGACTTGACATGACTGACTCCATTTTGTGTATGCTAACAGTAACCCTCCATTTTGTGCAGTCTGAGAGAACAACTCCTTTTTGTATTGTCTGCAACAGATGCCTTCAAGGCCATTAACAAGTAACACTTATCTATGTAAGGTCATAGGTCAGATGACATCCTGACAAGACAGTGACAACAGAAGATGACAGAATTTACACACCTATTTATACAAGGCCATAGGGCAGATAACAACAACCTTTACAAGGCAGTAAAATCAGAGAATTTACAGCATCCTGAAATTCCTAAATGCTCCCTCCCATGTTGCTGTAACTCAATAAAAGACACAGTGAGAATGGGATCGGGGCTGCTTGTCACTCGTCCCTCTCCCGGGAGGTGAACGGGCAGGTAGCCACTTTCCTTCTTTACTGCTCTACCTGAACTCATGTCTCCCAGTCATTTTTCCTATCTGCGTCACCACCCTGGGTACAAGAACCCTGCGGCCGATTTACACCGATTAACCTATTTTGCACCCTATTTGTCGATAACAAAGGCATCTGTTGCCGACTTGTTCTCTCAGCCTGCACCAATGGAGGGTTCCTGTCAGCATACACAAGATGGAGTCAGTCACGTCAAGCCCGCTAGCGGACAACAGTCTCCATTTTCCAGAGGTGGGAACTGAGGTGGCCCAGAGAAGTGAAGTGGCTTGCCCAAAGTCACCCAGCTGCCGGGTGGTGGGGTCGGGATTCGAACCCATGACCTCGGACTCCAAAGCCCGGGTTCTTTCCACTGAGCCTCGCCGCTTCTCTATTTCGATGGTCTAGATGGAGACGGTCCCCGCCCCCCCCCGCCCCCGCGGACTGTTTAGGACGCCCCCTTCCCAGCACCCCCCGCGGTTGCCCTTTTTTGTGCCCCCCTTGGGTGCCCAAGGACCGGGGGAAGACACCGCCTCGGGCCCCCGTCCCCAGCGCGCATGCGCTCCCCGGCCTCCAAGCCCCGCCCACAGCGGGCGCTCTCCCGCCCCCAGCGCGCGTCCGCCCACCGTCCTCTAAGCCCCGCCCCCAGCGCGCGCTCACCAGCCCAAGGCCCGCCCCCCAGCGCGCATGCGCTCCCTGGCCTCCAAGCCCCCACCCCAGTGCGCTCTCTCCAGCCCAAGCCCCGCCCCCAGCGCGCATGCGCCCACAGGCCTCCAAGCCCCGCCCCCAGCGCGCGCTCTCCAGCCCCAAGCCCCGCCTGCAGCTCGCACGCGATCCCTTTCCTCCAAGCCCCGCCCCAGCGCGCACTCTCCAGCCCCAAGCCCCGCCTCCAGCGCGCACGCGCTCCCTTTCCTCCAAGCCCCGACCCCAGCGCGCACTCCCCAGCCCAAGGCCCGCCCCCCAGTGCGCATGCGCCCACCGTCCTCTAAGCCCCGCCCCCAGAGCGCTCTCTCCAGCCCCAAGCCCCGCCTCCAGCGCGCATGCGCTCCCCGGCCTCCAAGCCCCGCCCCATCCTGCGCTCTCCAGCCCCAAGCTCCGCCTCCAGCACGCATGCAGTCACCGGCCTCTAAGCCCCGCCCCCAGCTGGCTCGTTCCAGCCCCAAGCCCCGCCCCCCAGGCATGCGCCCTCCCGCCCCTAAGCCCCGCCCCCAGCACACGCTCTCCAGCCTCTAAACCCCGCCCCAGTGCGCGCTCTCCGGACCATAAGCCCCGCCCCCAACGCGCATTCTCCAGCCCCAAGCCCCGCCTCTAGCGCGCGTGCGCTCATTGGCTTCTAAACCCCGCCCCCAGCGCGCGTTCTCCAGGCCCAAGTTCCGCCCCCCAGCGCGCGCTCTCCGGCCTCTAGGACCCCGCCCCCATAGGGCGCATGCGCTCTCCGGCCTCAGCGCGCGCTCTCCGGCCTCTAAGCCCCCCCCCACCCCTATAGAACGCATGCGCTCTCCGGCCCCTAAGCCCCCATAGAGCGAATGCGCTCTCCGGCCCCTAAGCCCCGCCCCTAGAGCGCTCCCTCCAGCCCCAAGCCCCGCCCCCAGCGCGCTCTCTCCGGCCTCTAAGCCCCGCCCTCAGCGCGCGCTCTCCGGCCTCTAAGCCCCCCGCCCCCATAGATCGCATGCGCTCTCCGACCCGTAAGCCCCGCCCCTAGCCCTCTCTGCAGTCCCAAGCCCCGCCCCCATGGAGCGCATGCGCTCTCCGACCTCTAAGCCCCGCCCCTATAGAGCGCATGCGCTCTCCGTCCTCTAAGCCCCACCCCCAGCGCGCGCTCTCCGGCCTCTAAGTCCCAGAGCGCGTGCGCTCTCCGGCCTCTAAGCCCCGCCCCCAGAGCGCGCTCTCCAGCCCCAAGCCCCGCCCCCCAGCGCGCTCTCTCCGTCCTCTAAGCCCCGCCCCCAGCGCGCGCGTGCGCTCTCCGGCCTCTAAGCCCCGCCCGGTCAGCGCGCATGCGCTCCCCGGCCTCTAAGCCCCCGCCCCCCACCAGGGGGCGCTCCCGGGCAGGTTAAATCCGGCCCAGAGGAGGACTCGTGCCGTCCGTCGTATGTACTGAGCGCTCATCGTGTGCAGAGCGCTGTGCTAAGCGCTGGGGAGAGGGCAACGGGCCAGTTGCAAGCGAGCGTGAGTGCAAGAGTCGGGGTGGGGCCTGGGCCTGACAATGGGCTGCAGGACAGGGTGTGCCTGTGTCTGTGTGTGCATGCACCCGGGCGCCTAGTTGGATCTTAATAATAATAATAATAATGATGGCATTTGTTAAGCGCTTACTACTAATAATAATGATGACATTTGTTAATCAATCAATCGTATTTATTGAGCGCTTACTGTGTGCAGAGCCCTGGACTAAGCGCTTGGGAAGTCCAAGTTGGCAACATATAGAGACAGTCCCTACCGAACAGTGGGTTCACAGTCTAAAAGGGGAAGACAGAGAACAAAACCAAACATACTGACAAAATAAAAGAAATAGAATAGATATGTACAAGTTAAATAAATAAATAGAGTGATAAATATGTACAAACATATATACATAGAGGTGCTGTGGGGAAGGGAAGGAGGTAAGATGGGGGGATGGAGAGGGGCAAGAGGGGGAGAGGAAGGAAGGGGCTCAGTCTGGGAAGGCCTCCTGGAGGAGGTGAGCTCTCAGCAGGGCCTTGAAGGGAGGAAGAGAGCCAGCTTGGCGGATGGGCAGAGGGATTGGGGGCATTCCAGGCCCAGGGGAGGACGGGGGCCGGGGGTCGAAGGCGGGACAGGCGAGAACGCTTGTTAGGCGCTTACTATGTGCGAAGCACCGTTCTAAGCGCTGGGGAGGATACAAGGTGATCAGGTTGCCCCACGGGGGGCTCGCAGTCTTTAATCCCCATTTGACAGATGAGGGAACTGAGGCCCAGAGAAGTGAAGCGGGGCTGGGATTCAAACCCATGACCTCCGACTCCCCCTTCTAGACTGTGAGTCCACTGTCAGGTAGAGACCGTCTCTAGATGTTGCCAACTTGTACTTCCCAAGCGCTTAGTACAGTGCTCTGCACACAGTAAGCGCTCAAGAAATACGATTGAATGAATGAATGAATGAAGCACCGTTCTAAGCGCTGGGGAGGTTACGAGGTCATCAGGTTGCCCCACCTGGGGCTCGCAGTCTTTAATCCCCATTTGACAGATGAGGGAACTGAGGCCCAGAGAAGTGAAGTGACTCGCCCAAAGTCACCCAGCTGACCATCGGCGGGGCCGGGATTCAAACCCATGATCTCCGACTCCCCCTTCTAGACTGTGAGCCCACTGTTGGGTAGGGACCGTCTCTATATTTTGCCAACTTGGACTTCCCAAGCGCTTAGTCCGGTGCTCTGCACACAGTAAGCGCTCAATAAATACGATTGAATATATGAATGAATGAATGAAGCACCGTTCTAAGCGCTGGGGAGGATACGAGGTCATCAGGTTGCCCCACCTGGGGCTTGCAGTCTTTAATCCCCATTTGACAGATGAGGGAACTGAGGCCCAGAGAAGCGAAGTGACGTGCTCAAAGTCACACAGCTGACAATCGGCGGGGCCGGGATTTTCATTCATTCATTCATTCATTCAATCGTATTTATTGAGCGCTTACTGTGTGCAGAGCACTGTACTAAGCGCTTGGGAAGTCCAAGTTGGCAACATATAGAGATGGGCCCTACCCAGCAGCGGGCTCACAGTCTGGAAGGGGGAGACAGACAACAAAACAAAACATATTAACAAAATAAAATAAATATGTACAAATAAAATAAATAAGTAAATAGAGTAATACGTAGAAACATATATACATATACACAGGTGCTGTGGGGAGGGGAAGGAGATAAGGTGGGGGGGATGGGGACGAGGGGGATCGAACCCATGACCTCCGACTCCGACCCAAGTGCTTAATACAGGGCTCTGCACACAGTAAGCACTCAATAAATACGATTGAATGAACAATTCCCAATAATAATAATAATAATCATGGCATTTGTTAAGCGCTTACTATGTGCAAAGCACTGTTCTAAGCGCTGGGGAGGATACAAGGTGATCAGGCTGTCCCACGGGGGGCTCACAATCTTCATCCCCATTTTCCAGATAATAATGATAGAATTTATTAAGCCTTACTATGTGCAAAGCACTGTTCTAAGCGCTGGGGAGGATACAAGGTGATCAGGTTGTCCCACGGGGGGCTCACAGTCTTAATCCCCATTTCCCAGATGAGGGAACTGAGGCCCAGAGAAGTGAAGCGACTTGCCCAAAGTCACACAGCTAAGTGGCGGAGCCGGGATTTGAACCCATGACCTCTGACTCCAGAGCCCGGGCTCTTTCCACTGAGCCACGCTGCTTCCCAATGTGAGTGAGGGGGAGGAAAACGTGCCCTGGGGCATTCGCACATGTGAAAAGGTGAGGGTGCATAGCGTTCAGCACGTGGGCGAGGATGCGAGTGCAAGGGCCGACGGGTATGTGCGTGGAAATGGCAAGGGGCATGTGCCACCCGATCGTCCGCCGCACGTCGCCGTCGCCAAAAGTCAAGGCCCGTCTCCAGGGCAGAAGGCCAAGCTGTTTGTCCGCTCTGTCCAACACCCGGCACCATCTTGGACGGACAGACGGGAATGACCGAACAAATCATTCCTCTTGGGTATTTATTGAGGACCCGCCATCGGGTACCGGGCACTGGGGAAGATACGGACTCATCCGAAGATGGAGAAATGAATAAATGCTGCTGACGGTCTGTCCTCATCAATCGTATTTATTGAGCGCTTACTATGTGCAGAGCACTGTACTAAGCGCTTGGGAAGTAGAAATTGGCAACATAGAGAGACGGACCCTACCCAACAGTGGGCTCACAGTCTATGGGCGAAGAGGACAGGTGCGATCTCACGGGGAGGGATGGTGGGGAATGTGTGTGTGTGTTGGGGGGTGTCTGTGACCTGCTTACATTATCATCATCATCAGTCGTATTTATTGAACGCTTACTGTGTGCAGAGCACTGGACTAAGTGCTTGGGAAGTCCAAGTTGGCAACATCTAGAGACGGTCCCTACCCAACAACGGGCTCACAGTCTAAAAGGGGGAGACGGAGAACAGAACCAAACGTACTAACAAAATAAAATAAATAGAATAGATATCATCATCATCAATCGTATTTATTGAGCGCTGACTGTGTGCAGAGCACTGGACTAAGCGCTTGGGAAGTCCAGGTTGGCAACATCTAGAGACAGTCCCTACCCAACAGTGGGCTCACAGTCTAGAAGGGGGAGACAGACGACAAAACCAAACGTACTAACAAAATAAAATAAATAGAATAGATATCATCATCATCACCATCAATCGTATTTATTGAGCGCTTACTGTGTGCAGAGCACTGGACTAAGCGCTTGGGAAGTCCAGGTTGGCAACATCTAGAGACAGTCCCTACCCAACAGTGGGCTCACAGTCTAGAAGGGGGAGACGGATGACGAAACCAAACGTACTAACAAAATAAAATAAATAGAGTAGATATCATCATCGTCATCATCAATCGTATTTATTGAGCGCTTACTGTGTGCAGAGCACTGTACTAAGCGCTTGGGAAGTCCAGGTTGGCAACATCTACAGGCAGTCCCTACCCAACAGTGGGCTCACAGTCTAGAAGGGGGAGACAGATGACAAAACCAAACGTACTAACAAAATAAAATAAATAGAATAGATATCATCATCATCACCATCAATCGTATTTATTGAGCGCTTACTGTGTGCAGAGCACTGGACTAAGCGCTTGGGAAGTCCAAGTTGGCAACCTATAGAGACAGTCCCTACCCAACAGCGGGCTCACAGTCTAAAAGGGGGAGACGGAGAACAGAACCAAACATACTAACAAAATAAAATGAATAGAATAGATATGTACAAGTAAAATAAATAAATAAATAGAGTAATAAATATGTACAAACATATATACGTCTATACAGGTGCTTACAGGTCCCTCCCTCTCCCCGCGACAACGTCATTGTCCCAGGTGTGGCACGTTGCATCCTTGTCCCGTCCTGCGTTCTTTCGGTTTGAGCCGGGGCCGGGCCTTGGCAGAGGTGATGGTGGCGTCCCTCACAGCCCACCGGCCACGCACGGCAGTCATCATCATCAGTCGTATTTATTGAGCGCTTACGGTGTGCAGAGCACTGTACTAAGCGCTTGGGAAGTCCAAGTTGGCAACATATAGAGACAGTCCCTACCCAACAGTGGGCAGTCGGCCTCTTCATCATCATCATTATCATCAATCGTATTTATTGAGCGCTGACTGTGTGCAGAGCACTGTACTAAGCGCTTGGGAAGTACAAATTGGCAACATATAGAGACCGTCCCTACCCAACAGTGGGCTCACAGTCTAAAAGGGGGAGACAGAGAACAAAACCAAACATACTAACAAACTGAAATAAATAGAATAGATATGGACAAGGAAAATAAATAAATAAATTAATAGAGTAATAAATATGTACAAACATATCATCATCATCATCAATCGTATTTATTGAGCGCTTACTATGTGCAGAGCACTGTACTAAGCGCTTGGAAAGTACAAATTGGCAACATAAAGAGACAGTCCCTACCCAACAGTGGGCAGTCGGCCTCTTCATCATCATCATTATCATCAATCGTATTTATTGAGCGCTGACTGTGTGCAGAGCACTGTACTAAACGCTTGGGAAGTACAAATTGGCAACATATAGAGACCGTCCCTACCCAACAGTGGGCTCACAGTCTAAAAGGGGGAGACAGAGAACAAAACCAAACATACTAACAAACTAAAATAAATAGAATAGATATGGACAAGGAAAATAAATAAATAAATTAATAGAGTAATAAATATGTACAAACATATCATCATCATCAATCGTATTTATTGAGCGCTTACTATGTGCAGAGCACTGTACTAAGCGCTTGGGAAGTACAAATTGGCAACATAAAGAGACAGTCCCTACCCAACAGTGGGCTCACAGTCTAAAAGGGGGAGACAGAGAACAAAAGCAAACGTACTAACAAAATAAAATAAATAGAATAGATATGTACAAGTAAAATAAATAAATGGAGTAATAAATATGTACAAACATATCATCATCAATCGTATTTATTGAGCGCTTACTATGTGCAGAGCACTGTACTAAGCGCTTGGGAAGTACAAACATATATACATATATACTCTTCCTCCTGGTGGGCCCCTGAAGATGGGGTGGCGGGGGGAGTTTTCAATCCGGGAAGGCTTTCCGGAGAAGGCGCTTAGTACAGTGCTCTGCACACGGTAAGCGCTCAATAAATACGATTGAAGGAGTGGAGGGATTCCCAGAGGAGGGAATGGAGGACCACTGTAGGGTCGCAGAAAGAAGGATGGCACACACGGATGCGTGTACACATGCAGGTCTGGACGCACACGGGAGTGTCCCACACCCGTAGCCACACACGCGCGGATCGGGTGTAACATACCCACGGATAGGCGCGCACAAACTAGAGAAGTGGCGTGGCTCAGCGGGAAAAAACACGGACTTTGGAGTCGGAGGTCATGGGTTCAAATCCTGCTCCACCAATTCCCAGCCGCGTGACTCTGGGCAAGCCACTTCGCTCCGCCTCAGTTAGCACATCTGTAAAATGGGGATTAAGACCGTGAGCCCCCCCGAGGGACAGCCTGATCACCTTGAATGGGGATTGACTGGGAGCCACCCGTGCGACAGCCTGATCACCTGGTAACCTCCCCAGCGCTTAGAACAGTGCTTGGCACATAGTAAGCGCTTAATAAATGCCATTATTATTATTATTATTATTATTAAAATAAAGGGCACGTAGACATACCGGGTGGGGATAGGAGGGGATGGGGTCACTCCCTCTGTCAGGGCTGGCTTTTTTATGGTGTTTGTTAAACGCTTATTAGATGCCAGGCACTGTACTAGAGGGTGGGGTGGACTCAAGATAATCAGATTGGTCACAGTTCACGTCCCTCCTGGGACTCCCAGCTTTAGTCTCATTATACTGTGAGCGCTTACATTTTAGACTGTGAGCCCACTGTTGGACAGGGACTGTCTCTATATGTTGCCAATTTGTACTTCCCAAGCGCTTAGTACAGTGCTCTGCACACAGTAAGCGCTCAATAAATACGATTGATGATGATGATGATTATACGGACGAGATAACTGATGTGTTGCCAATTTGTACTTCCCAAGCGCTCTGCACACAGTAAGCGCTCAATCAATCAATCGTATTTATTGAGCGCTTACCGTGTGCAGAGCACTGGACTAAGCGCTTGGGAAGTACAAATCGGCAACATATAGAGACAGTCCCTACCCAACAGTGGGCTCACAGTCTAAAAGACTGCTCAATTAATATGATTGATTGATTGATTGACCCGGAGAAGTGAAATGACTTTCCCAGTGTGCAGAGCACTGTGCTAAGCGCTTGGGAAGTACAAATTGGCAACATATAGAGACAGTCCCTACCCAACAGTGGGCTCACAGTCTAAAAGACTGCTCAATTAATATGATTGATTGATTGATTGACCCAGAGAAGTGAAATGACTTTCCCAAGGTCACCCAGCAGACCCGGGGCGGAGCAGGGATTCGAACCCAAGTCCTCCAACCCCCAGACCCGGGCTCTCTCCGAGCTGCCTCTCAATGGCTTCAGACATTTGGGCCTTAGGAGGGGGGGAAAACTAGCCACCTTCTTCATCCCATTCCATGTGGTGCCATCCCGTTAGATTGTGGGCACTTCCAAGCGCTTAGTACAGTGCTCGACACACAGTAAGCGCTCAATAGATACGATTGAATGGATGAATTAGAATTTTTTTTTAATCCGTGCCAGGCAATGTGCTTGGTGGTGGGGTGGATGCAGAAGGATCAGATCAGGGACAGTCCTTGTCCCACTCATTATTTCATTCATTTTATTTATTCATTTCATTCATTTCTTTTAGACTGTGAGCCCACTGTTGGGTAGGGACCGTCTCTATATGTTGCCAACTTGGACTTCCCCAGCGCTTAGTACAGTGCTCTGCACACAGTAAGCGCTCAATACATACGATTGATGATGATGGTCAGGGACAGTCCTTGTCCCACTCATTCTTGCATTCATTTGTTCGTATTTATTGAGCGCTTACTGTGTGCAGAGCACTGTACTAAGCACTTGGGAGAGTTCAATCTAACAATAAATGGGTACGTTTGCTGCCTGCATCGAGCGTGGCTCAGTGGAAAGAGCCCCGGCTTTGGAGTCAGAAGTCGTGGGTTCGAATCCCTGTTCCGCCACTTGTCAGCTGTGTGACTTTGGGCAAGTCACTTCACTTCTCTGGGCCTCAGTTCCCTCATCTGGAAAATGGGGGTTAAAACTGGGAGCCCCACGTGGGGCAACCTGATCACCTTGCAACCTCCCCAGTGCTTAGAACAGTGCTTGGCACATAGTAAGCACTACTATCCCGGCCCTGCCAATTGTCAACTGTGTGACTTTGGGCAAGTCACTTCATTTCTCTGCCCACTGTTGGGTAGGGACTGTCTCTAAATGTTGCCAACTTGTACTTCCCAAGCGCTTAGTACAGTGCTCTGCACACAGTAAGCGCTCAATAAATACGATTGATTGATTGAACCCCTCGTGGGACAACCTGATAACGTTGTATCCCCCCCAGCGCTTAGAACAGTGCTTTGCACGTAGTAAGCGCTTAACAAATGCCATTATTATTATTATTATTATTATTATTATTAATGAGGAGGAGGCCCAGGCGACGCCCAGTACAGCTTGGGGGTGACGGCCCACTGAGGAGGCGGTCATATATACCTGTATATATGTTTGTACATATTTATTACTCTATTTATTTATGTATTTTACTTGTACCTATCTATTCTATTTATTTTATTTTGCTAGTATGTTTGGTTTTGTTCTCTGTCTCCCCCTTTTAGACTGTGAGCCCGCTGTTGGGTAGGGACCGTCTCTAGATGTTGCCAACTTGTACTTCCCAGGCGCTTAGTACAGTGCTCTGCACACAGTAAACATTCAATAAATACGATTGATTGATTAATTAGAAGAGTAAGCGCTTCGCAAATACCAACATTATTATTATTATTATTAGAAAGAGCCCGGGCTTTGGAGTCAGAGGTCTTGGGTTCAAATCCCGACTCCACCACATGTCTGCTGTGTGACCTTGGGCAAGTCACTTCACTTCTCTGAGCCTCAGTTACCTCATCTGTAAATTGGGGATTGACTGTGAGCCCCACGTGGGACAACCTGATCACGTTGCATCCACCCCAGTGCTTAGAACAGTGCTTTGCACATAGTAAGCGCTTAACAAATGCCATTATTATTATTATTATTATTATTAATGAGGAGGAGGCGGCCCAGGTGACGCCCAGTTGAGCTTGGGGGTGACGGCCCACTGAGGAGGTGGTCATATATACCTGTATATATGTATATATGTTTGTACATATTTATTACTCTATTTATTTTACTTGTACCTATCTATTCCATTTATTTTATTTTGTTAGTATGTTTGGTTTTGTTCTCCGTCTCCCCTTTTAGACTGTGAGCCCGCTGTTGGGTAGGGACTGTCTCGGGATGTTGCCAACTTGTACTTCCCAAGCGCTTAGTCCAGTGCTCTGCACACAGTAAGCGCTCAAGAAATACGATTGATTGATTGATTGACTGTGAGCCCCCCGTGGGACAACCTGATCACATTGTATCACCCCCAGTGCTTAGAGAAGCAGCGTAGCTCAGGGGAAAGAGCACAAGAACACGGGCTTTGGAGCCAGAGGTCATGGGTTCAAATCCCGGCTCTCCAACTTGTCAGCTGTGTGACTTTGGGCAAGTCACTTAACTTCCCTGGGCCTCAGTTCCCTCATCTATAAAATGGGGATTAAGACTGTGAGCCCCACGTGGGACAACTTTTGTATCCCTCCCAGCGCTTAGAACAGTGCTTGGCACATGGTAAGCGCTTAATAAATGCCATCACTATTATCATTATTAGAACAGTGCTTTGCACATAGTAAGCGCTTAATAAATGCCATCACTATTATCATTATTAGAACAGTGCTTTGCACATAGTAAGCGCTTAACAAATGCCATCATTATTATTATTATTAGAACAGTGCTTTGCACATAGTAAGCGCTTAACAAATGCCATCATCATTATTATTATTATTATTATTATTAATGAGGAGGAGGCCCAGGTGACACCCAGTACAGTTTGGGGGTGACAGCCCACTGAGGAGGCGGTCATATACACCTGTATATATGCATATATGCTTGTACATATTTATTACTCTATTTATTTATTTATTTTACTCGTACATATCGATTCTATTTATTTTGTTGGTATGTTTGGTTTTGTTTTCTGCCTGCCCCTTTTAGACTGTGAGCCCGCCGTCGGGTAGGGAGCGTCTCTCGATGTTGCCAGCGTGGACTTCCCAAGCTCTTAGTTCAGTGCTGTGCACACAGTAAGCACTCAATAAATATCCTATTTATTCTATTTATTTTATTTTGTTAATACGTTTTGTTTTGTTCTCCGTCTCCCCATTCTAGACTGTGAACCCGCTGTCGGGTAGGGACCGTCTCTCTATGTTGCCAGCTTGGACTTCCCAAGCGCTTAGTCCAGTGCTCTGCACCCAGTAAGCGCTCAGTTAATATCATATCCATTCTATTTATTTTATTTTGTTAATATGTTTTGTTTTGTTCTCTGTCTCCCCCTTTTAGACTGTGAGCCCACTGTTGGGTAGGGACCATCTCTAGATGTTGCCAGCTTGGACTTCCCAAGCGCTTAGTCCAGTGCTCTGCGCACAGTAAGTGCTCAATAAATATCATATCCATTCTATTTATTTTATTTTGTTACTATGTTTTGTTTTGTTCTCTGTCTCCCCCATCTAGACTGTGAGCCCACAGTTGGGTAGGGACCGTCTCTCTATGTTGCCAGCTTGGACTTCCCAAGTGCTTAGTCCAGTGCTCTGCACACAGTAAGTGCTCAATAAATATCCTGTTTATTCTATTTATTTTATTTTGTTAATATGTTTGGTTTTGTTCTCCGTCTCCCCCTTCTAGACTGTGAGCCCGCAGTTGGTTAGGGACCGTCTCTAGATGTTGCCAGCTTGTACTTCCCAAGCGCTTAGTCCAGTGCTCTGCACACAGTAAGCGCTCAATAAATATCCTACTTATTCTATTTATTTTATTTTGTTACTATGTTTTGTTTTGTTCTCTGTCTCCCCCATCTAGACTGTGAGCCCACAGTTGGGTAGGGACCGTCTCTGCATGTTGCCAACTTGGACTTCCCAAGCGCTTAGTCCAGTGCTCTGCACCCAGTAAGCGCTCAATAAATACGATTGATTGATTAATAATGGTATTTCTAGCCTGTGAGCCCACTGTTGGGTCGGGACCGTCTCTAGATGTTGCCAACTTGGACTTGCCAAGCGCTTAGTCCAGTGCTCTGCACACAGTAGGCGCTCAATAAATAGGATGGATTGATTGGGCCTGGCGTGAGGCGAGCTAACCGGAAGTCCTCCCCGACCGGAAGCGGAAGTGGGAGGTTTTTCTCCTCGTGGGGGGGAGGGGCGAGTTGTTGGTGTGGTGTGTGTGTGTGTCTGTCTGTCTGTGTGTTGGGGGGGGTGTCCCCGGCCCTTCCTTCCGCCCCCTGACCTCTGACCCCTGACCCCCGACCCCCCACCCCCCTCGGCCGCCCCTCAGGCCCCATGGCGGTTCGGGCCTCCTTCGAGAACAACTGCGAGGTGGGCTGCTTCGCCAAGCTCACCAACACCTACTGCCTCGTGGCCATCGGGGGCTCCGAGAACTTCTACAGGTGCCGGACTTATAGATCGATCGATCGATCGATCATCAATCAATCAATCGCATTGATTGAGCGCTTACCGTGTGCAGGGCACTGGGCTGAGCGCTTGGGAAGGGCGGGTCGGGGGCATGGAGAGACGGGCCCTACCCCACAGTGGGCTCACAGGCTAGAAGAGGGGGGAGAGCCCCAACGGAGGGAGGGCAGAGGGGGGGCACCCCGGGGACTCGGGCGGAGGGAGGGCACCCCCGGGGACCCGGCCAGAGAGGGCAGAGGGAGGGCACCCCCGGGACTCGGCCAGAGGGAGGGCACCCCGGGGACCCGGGCAGAGAGGGCAGAGGGAGGACACTCTAGGGACCAGGCCAGAGGGAGGGCACCCCCAGGACTCGGGCAGAGGGAGGGCACCCCCGGGACCCGGCCAGAGGGAGGGCACCCCAGGGACCAGGCCGGAGGGAGGAAACCCCCAGGACTAGGGCAGAGGGAGGGCACCCCAGGGACCCGGGCAGAGAGGGCAGAGGGAGGGCACCCCAGGGACCAGGCCAGAGGGAGGACACCCTGGGGACCAGGCCAGAGGGAGGAAACCCCCAGGACCCGGGCAGAGGGAGGGCACCCCAGGGAAAGGGGCAGAGGGAGGAAACCCCCAGGACTCGGGCAGAGGGAGGGCACCCCCAGGACTCGGGCAGAGGGAGGGCACCCCAGGGACCCGGGCAGAGAGGGCAGAGGGAGGACACCCCAGGGATCTGGCCAGAGGGAGGAAACCCCCAGGACTCGGGCAGAGAGAGGGCACCCCAGCCAGGGACCCGGCCAGAGGGAGGGGTCCCCAGGGACTCGGGCAGAGGGAGGACACCCCCAGGACTCGGGCAGAGGGAGGGCACCCTCGGGATCCGGCCAGAGGGGAGGACACCCCAGGGATCCGGCCAGAGGGAGGAAACCCCCAGGACTCGGGCGGAGGGAGGGCACCCCAGCCAGGGACCCGTCCAGAGGGAGGGGACCCCAGGGACTCGGGCAGAGGGAGGGCACCCCGGACAGGGAGGGCAGAGGGAGAACACCCCAGGGACCCGGGCATAGGGAGGGCACCCCTGGGACCCGGGCATAGGGAGGGCACCCCTGGGACCCGGCCAGAGTGAGGATACCCCAGGGACTCGGACAGAGGGAGGACACTCCAGGGACCCGGGCAGAGGGGAGAACACCCCAGGGACCAGGCCAGAGCAGGCTGAGGGAGGACACCCCAGGGACTCGGGCAGAGGGAGGACACCCCAGGGACCAGGCCAGAGCAGGCAGAGGGAGGACACCCCCGGGACCCAGCCAGAGGGAGGACACCCCAGGGACTCGGGCAGAGGGAGGACACTCCAGGGACCCGGGCAGAGGGGAGGACACCCCAGGGACCTGGCCAGAGCGGGCATAGGGAGGACACCCCCGGCACCCGGGCAGAGGGAGGATACCCCCAGGACTCGGGCAGAGAGGGCAGAGGGAGGACACCACCGGGCCCCGGAGAGCCCCGTGTGACCGCCGTGTGTGCCGGCAGCGTCTTCGAGGGGGAGCTGGCCGAGACCATCCCCGTGGTTCACGCCTCCATCGCCGGCTGCCGGATCATCGGCCGGATGTGCGTCGGTAGGTCTCCCCCCGGGGGGCTGCTTGCGGACGGGAAACGCCCCCGCCAACTCATTGCCCCGCTCCCTGCCCCCCACAGTGCCCCTTCCCCAGCATCCCCCAAACCCACGGTCGATCAGTCCCTGCTATTTACTAAGCTCTTCTTGCGTGCAGAGCACTGTGTTAAGCTCTTGGGAGAGTATAGTGTAACAGACTCGATAGTCGGTGCCCCGTCCGCCGCCCGTGCCCGTGGCGTTGAAGGACGGCGCCTTCCCCGGGGTCACGGGCGCTCCTCCGGTCCCGGCAGGGAACCGGCACGGCCTGCTGGTCCCCAACAACACGACGGATCAAGAGCTGCAGCACATCCGCAACAGCCTTCCGGACACGGTGCAGATCCGCCGCGTGGAGGAGCGGCTGTCGGCGCTGGGCAACGTCACCGCCTGTAACGACTACGTGGCCCTGATCCACCCTGACCTGGACCGGGTGAGGGGCGACGGGCGGGCCCCGGGCAAGCGTGGCCTTTGGGCAAGCGGGAAGGTGGGGGCGGAGGGCGGCCGGCCGCGGTGACCTGCCTGGTGAGGAGGAGAATAAGAATGGCATTTGTTAAGCACTTACTATGTGCAAAGCACTGTTCTAAGCGCTGGGGAGGTTACAAGGTGATCAGGTTGTCCCACGGGGGGCTCACAGTCTTAATCCGCATTTTACAGATGAGGTAACTGAGGCCCAGAGAAGTCAGGTGACTTGCCCAAAGTCACACAGCTGACAATTGGCGGAGCCGGGATTTGAACCCACGACCTCCGACTCCAAAGCCCGGGCTCTTACCATTGAGCCACGCTGCTTCTAAGCAGCGTGGCCCAGTGGCTAGCGCCCGGGCCGGCCAGTTAGACGGAACTGGGTTCTTATGCCGGCCCTGCCGCTTTTATGTC